>NC_143513.1:73916451-74216451 GCF_031878675.1 Megascapheus bottae | reverse complement strand
TTTGTTCCTCGTGGGGCTTGAACTCAGGGCCTGCGTGCTGTCCCTGAGTTGCTAACACTCTATCACTTTGAGCCATAGCACTACTCCTGGTTTTCTGGTGATTAATTAGAGATAAAAGTCTCACTGACTTCAAAGCCAGCCTGCCTGGCTACCAATTACCACCTGGCTTCAGTGTCTTTCCTTAAGAGTTTGTTTCCCTCCCTTCTTCCCTCCCTCCCTCTTTAACTTCCTTGATCTTTTCCTCTGTCTGTCTGTCTGTCTGTCTGTCTGTCTGTCTGTCTGTCTGTCTCTCTGTCTTCCTCTATTTTTTTTCTAGTAAACACTAGGGTTTGAACTCCTGCTCTTGCTTGATTTCTTGCTAAAAGTTGGTACCTTTCCACTTGAGCCACACTTTCATTCCTAGTGGTGTGTGTGTGTGTGTGTGTGTGTGTGTGTGTGTGTGTGTGTGTATGCTTAATTGCATATGAAGTCTTTTTCTGCCCCGTCTGGATTCAAACCATAATCCCCAAATCGCAGCTTGCTGGGTAGCTAGGATTACAGGTGTGAGCCCCTGGGGCCCAGTGAACCTCTGCTTTCTTGACTTGAACATTTTTACTGTTCTCCCTACATCTGATTACAGTACTTTAATATATTGGATGATAGTGAGTGGGATACTTCCCTTTCCCATTTCACACTTACAAAACATTCTATGCTGCTACTACCTTGCATACCACTAGACACCTAATTAATTCAGAAGTGTTGTGGCTTAGTGAGTAGAGCACAAGCTTTGAGATCAGTCTTCCTGGTTTGAGTTTTCTTCTTCCTGGATTGGTGGCTTTGGGAGACATAATTTCAAATGCCTTTACCTTGATTTTCTTAATTCGGTCAAGAAGAGCATTAATAGATTCTTTTCTACATGGTTGTTATTAATGGAGATTAAATGGATTAGCACATGCAAAGGGGTTAGTGTTCTTTCCACATTAAGCATCACATTTGAGTTAGTTTGGTGCTAGGGGCTCCATGCTATGACCTCTCAGTTGCTCCTGCGCTGGCACTTTACTACCCTCTAAGATGCCAGGGAAATTCAAGTGTCAAACTTGTTAGGAGGCTGTGTGTAACATTTACTATAATGTCCCGTGGGCTTTATAAGCTGTAGAATTTTGATGATGATGATGAAGGTGGTGACGAATCTCAGCATTTATTGAGCATATACTGTTACAGCATTATGGTTTCTGTCCTTCAAAGACTTAATTGCCTGCCCCCCCCCCCCCCCGCCAAAGTTTCATGTGTGGAAGGCTTGGTTCTAAGCTAGTTGATCTAATTGAGAGGTGATTGGGCTACCTGGACACAAACATTCATGCCGAATGGACTTTAGGAGACAGGGCCCACTTAGAGGAACTAGGTTGATGGGAGTGTGTCTTTGAAGAGTATGTTTGCCTGGCCCCTTTCTGTCTGGCTTGTATTATTTTGCGTTTCCTGGATATAGTGAGGTGAATGTTTCTGCCATTCCTAATCCACCACGATGTTCATCCTCACTGCTGGCCTGCAGTGATAAGGCCAGTGATCCCGGACTGAATTCTCAAAACTCTGAAGAGCTAAAACTCTGAGGCTGAGATCTGAAGATCACAGTTTGAAAGCCAGCCAGTACAAGAAAGTCTGTGAGACTCTTATCTCAAAATAACCACAAAAAAAGAGTGGAGCTGTGGCTCAAGTAATAGAATGCCAACCTTTAATAAAAAGAAAGCTTAGCAAGAGCAAGAGGCCATGTGTTCAAGCCCCCCTACTGCCACTGCCCCAAACACAACAAAACAGTGTCAGAATAGATCTTGTAGCCCATACACTATTCTATCATGTATTTTATTACTGGTAGGAGAGAGAAGTTATTAACAGAAAAGAAAACATGTAACACAGCAAGCTTGGATATTCTTCAAGAGTTGCTACTTACCTATCTTTGGGGCAAGTAGACATGAAGATTCCATTTTGTACATAATAGTCCCCCTTATCTAAAGGGGTGTGTTCTAAGACTCCAAATTTATGCTAGAAACAATAGTGTACACATATGTGGATGTATAGATATGTGTGTGCAGGAATATGTATGTATGTATGTATGTATGTATGTATGTATGTATGTATGTATGTATGTATGTTTGTGTATATATACTTGTATGTCCTGAAATGTTGCTTTTGGGGGTAATTGTTAACTTAAACCAAACTTACTTGGACATAGATAGGGGGATCCCAGAACAATGGGGCTGAGAATGCTGCCGAATATTCAGTGGCCAATGGGCAGGTAGCATGCAGGAAGGACATAGCTGGAGGAAGGGATGACTCAGACCCTGATGGGAGACACCATGGTGGTGTGAGATTCCTTCCCCAGGACAACCGGAATGGTGCCCAACTTCAAATGGCTGAGTTGTGTATCGCAGGAGTTTTCCATTTAACGTTAGTGGCAGTTGCTGGTTGCAAGGGAACTGGATCTCTCTGCCTCCTGGGCTTACTATACATAGGTATTTGGCACACATAACAGAGGAGGAGCCATAGCCATTCACACTGCGCTCAGACTGCAATCATCTTCAATTAGCCGGACTTGAACTATTTTTGGTGTAACTAGCTAGGTCTGACTCGTTCTCTTGTCCTGTCAGCCTGATGAGTCTGCCAGCTGTACCTTGACCCTTCAGGTGGTTTCTATGACACTCTTCAGTTCTTTCTGCTAGCCTAAGAAAAATAGGAAAATGAAGATCTCTTCAGCTTTCTAATGGAGTAATTTGTCTTTGCTTTCAATTGAGATCTGCAAATTATTTCTGAGGAAAATAGGTTTTGCTCCTGTGATTCTTTGGAGAGAGAGATGAGAATAAAAAGAGAGGAGAAAGAGAAGAAGAAGAAGAAGAAGAAGAAGAAGAAGAAGAAGAAGAAGAAGAAGAAGAAGAAGAAGAAAAAGAAGAAGAAGAAGAAGAAGAAGAGAGAGAGAGAGAGAGAGAGAGAGACAGACAGACAGACAGACAGACAGACAGACAGACACAGACACATTCCTTTGTGGTCTTCCCATCAGGCCTTGGTCAGATGAAGCTCAACATGAGTCTCCGCATTTGTGAAACCCCAGACCTGTTCCTCTGTGTACTATTAAAGAGTTTTATGGCAGAATGAGGAAAGGAGCACTCAAGAATATCACTCTTTAATAATTTTCAGCTCCATCCACCGTTCTTCCTTATCACTGTCCAGTAGGGGTGGGTTTCAGCCCAGCAACACTGATTTCTCTGTTGACAAATAAACATGTGAGCTTATCTGATTCCTGCCTGGGTACAAGCTCAATCCTTAGGATTGTAAGCAATTTCTATGGAGCAGTTCTATTGGCTGTGGTCATCTTTAGTCCTCATCACCCCATAGGGTGGCTTTCCTCACTCTGAATATCTGACTTGCATTTGCTGGTGCCCTGGGATGTGGGTAGGACCACATAACTGGTTCTGGACTCTGAGCTGTGATTGGAAGTGATGTCTGCCATGCATGGATGGAATATTTATTTGCCCGCGGAGTCTCTGCAGGGGTCATTCCTTCTTCTGCCATAATCACACATGCTTGATTGTCAGCCTAGATTCCAGTGAGCCACAGTGAATCCTTTGTACACAGGACAACATGAATTAGGATTAAATGAGCTACGTGGCTCTTTCCAATGCATTCATCTGTTGACACAGCCATGTGCAGTTAAGATGTAACCTTGTGACATCTTCTTTGTTTTACTATGACCATAAAGTCAATCTTTGTAAGAGCTTAGGAACAGACATCTTAGGGCAATAAATTGCTCAGAAAGTTCCTCAAACGAATTTCTTTCTCCTTCAACATTTTTTGTTGTTGCTCCTGGAGCTCTTTGTCCTAGTCCTTAATGTTTGGTCTGGCACCTAGCAGCTAATAAATGAGTGATGAATGAATATGTGCAGAAATCCATTGATGTGAAGGGAAATTGCCATTCACATTACAGAAAGATTTCAACTCTCCCTGAACTTGGTGTTGCCAGTTATGCTCTTGCTGAATTCTACTCGAAGTCATAATATGTTTTTGATCCTCAGACCTCTCTGATTGTGGGGGAAAAATCCTCTTCCTCTTCAAGTTACAGTGTCCTCTCTTAGGAGACCAGCACCAAAGACCCCGTCTCTCCTGTTTGTGAGCTTAGTAGACAGGGGGAATAGATGGGGCTTGTATTCAGGGGAAGTGCAAGCCCAGTTCCTCCTGTATGATATAGTTGTCATGGGAAAATCACAGAGAGAATCTTTCTTCCTTTACATTTTTAATTTTTATTTGTTAAACTATGTAGTTTATTGCTATTATTATTATTAAATAACTTATCTGACCTTGGAGATTCTCCCAGTTCCTAAGCTTATTTTTCTCAGGACAAGCCTAAAGTATCCATTTTCAGTAAGTGCTCAGTGGAGAAGGAACCCGGGGTTAGGACAGGCTGAGACTTCAGGCAGACACTCAAGAGACCAAGTGTCTGTCTTTTTAAACCTGAGCATATGTTCTGTCCAGATGGGGTTCATTCTGGACTCAGTTTCTTCTCTCCATTCCTCCCTTATTGTTTCAAGTCAGGCTCTCAGGTCTGTTGATGACACTATTAAATTAGAACAGTGCCTGGGACATCACTAAGTATAAGCTATTGGTTGTCTTTATTATTGCTATTTCTTCAGCTCCTGTTCTACTTGTCCTCAGTTTTTCTTCAATCCAATCTGCACTTGGCATCTTTTAAAAATAGATGGGATCCTGTCATTTTCTCAGTTTATTAAGTGTTCTTGCTCCACTGCTCAAGGTACATAGCCCTGATTCCTGAACTTGGACTCTCACCCATATTAAGCCTATCTGAACCTCTGAGGAAGTGTGCTCACCTCTCTTCCACACAAGATTTTGGTAAGCACTGGGGAGGTGGATAAGGGAGATATGACACATTCCTGGGAAGGGATATGTACCATTCAAGAAAGTTTGCCAGGTGATGCCAGGAACTCTTTGGTTTCTCTGGTAGCCACCTTCTTCCCCAGGGAAAGCTATGATCACACATTTTTGTATTCTGCTGTACATCCTATGCAGTGAGAATTCTAGGAACTCTGAGCTTCTGGATCTCATCAGCTATGTGCTCCTTTCTTGTACCTCCTACATCTCCTTTGCTCCCAGACTCCTGTCTACTATCATCCTTTCTCCCTGGCTCAGCTTAATGAAAATACCAGTACTTAAGCCTTTCCCAGCACTCCCAGATGACTGACTCTTCTTGAATGGCACTCTGCATGGACCATTGTTCTTGGCAAACTGAAGCCTCATTCTCTGTACCTGCACCTGCCTGGCATGGAGGCAGGTGGCTGGTTCCATGATTTTTTTTGAATTGGAGTATGATTGAGGTTGGGTGCAAAGTAGCAATTAATGCAAAACCCAGCACTTTAAATTTTTTTTGTAAATTTTATTGTTGGGGAAATATACAGGATAGTAATAGTTACATTGATCAGGATGTGGGTATATTACTTCTTGAACATTGTTACCCCTTCCCATGTTTTTCTCCCACTTTTCCTCCTCGCATCCCCTCCCAATCATCTTGTTTTTCTCTTACCTTCCCATTTTCAAATACACTAATAAATGTGTATATAATACTCCAAGTACCAAAGTCAGATACAGTACAACATGATACAAACCTTAAGGGGAAAAGAAGAAAAAAGAAATAACTTCACATAGTACATTAAGAACAATACTTACAAAGATAAACTTCTTGTTTCCATATCCTGGAGTCTATTTTTCTTAGCCTCATCCTATATGGACCAGCCTCCTGAGTAGCTAGGATTAGAGGCATGAGCCACTGATCCCAGCATGATTGGCAATTTTTATTTCCTCTTCAGAGAAGTCTCTCTTTAGGTCCTTAGCCCACCTTGTAATGGGATAGTTATTTCTTTGAGGGTTTGGTTTTGGAAGATTTAATTTCTTGAGCTGTAGGTGTATTTTAGATATAAGACCCTTGTCTGTTGTATGGCAAGTGAAGATCTTTTCCCACTTTTGCGGGCTTCCTATTTATCTTGCTGGCTATGTCCTTTGCCATACAGAAGCTCTGCAGTTTAATGCAGTCCCATTTGTCCAAACTTCCTTTGATTTGTTGTGTTTCTAGGCTTTTATTAAGAAAGTTTTGACCTGTGCCAAGAAGCCCAAGTGTGTATCTTATTTCTTCCTGTAAACTTTTCAGGGTATCTGCTTTTACCTCAAGGTCTTTGATCCATTTGGAGTTGTTTCTGGTGCAGGGAGACAAAAAAGATCCAACTTAAGTTTTCTACATATGTTTGTCCAGTTTTGCCCGCACCATTTATTGAACAGGCTGTCTTTCTTCCAGCCAGTATTCTTCTTCATTCCTTTATCAAAGATTAGGTGGCCATATGTCTGTGGGTTGATTTCTGCGTCCTCAGGCCTGTTCTTGTGCCAGTACCAAGCTGTTTTGATTACTATAGCTTTGTAATAGAGTTCGAAGTTTTGTATTGATATTCTTTTAGTGCTGTTCTTTCTGTCAAGGATTGGTTTTGCTGTTTGGGGTCTTTTATTATTCCTTATGTATTTTTGGATTGCTTCCTCTGTTTCCTTAAATAATAACATTGGGATATTGATGCATATTGCATTGAATTTTTAGATAGCCCTTGACAGGATTGCCATTTTCATGATGTTAATTCTTCCAATCCAAGAGTCTGGGAGGATTTTCCACTTCTTTAGTTCTGCTTTAATTTCATTTTTCAGGCTTGCAAAGTGTTCATCATGAAGGCCCTTTACATTATTAGTGAATTCCTACATATTTTATTTTCTTTCACTAACATGCTGAAATTATTTATATAACAATACCCACAGCAGGAGGCATATAGTTTTTACACCTGGATAACTTATATACCTGCAAGTATTTGTCGAACAAATATTGGTTGGGATGGAGAATATATATTTAGTCTTTGTACAGTGGGAAATTGCAATCACAAAACCACCAGCTTCAACACAAGTGCAAATGAAATAGCGATAAGCCAATCAGAACAGAAAGTTTAATTGACTGAATAATAAAATCTGGGCTAAGCCAATGGGAGTGAAGGAGGAACTAATGTGGCCCAAAAAATGAGAGGTACCTTCTTAGGGGTCACCTTTACATGGACATAGCTATATGCCTTAAACTGGAATGATCTAAACAGTGCGAGATAGGTGGAGGTGAAAGAATGTATGGCTTGATGACTGGCAAACATGGTGGCTGGAGAAGGTGGGAGGTGAGCAACTGGGCTGTCTGGGTTGTATGAATGCTGGAAATGTGTCTCTACCCAAGAGTAGCATCTTGTGCAAGTTGGCTGACAATGCAGAATCCCAGGCCCAGCCTTGTCCTGCTGAAGCAGAATTTGTATTTCAATAGGGTCTACCGATAATCCCAGTACCTGTGTTCCCTTTGAGAAGCACTGGTCCAGAGGATGCTTAGAAAACTCTACCCTAGCACTGGCTTCTGTTTAGCACTCTCTTGTGAGCCCTTTGGTTCATATAGGTGGTCCATAAATCTCTCTCTATACAACTCCAAAGTGAAGACTGAAGACTGCAGAGACAACATAGCTCATAAATAAATGCAGTGTGTCTTTGTTCTAAATGTACCTGGAGACTGTTATGACAAAATACAAAATTCGTTTGAAAGTGTTAGTAATTCCTGGCAGCTTTTTGTCATGATACATTTGTTTTGAGTGTACAAAGCTAAAAGAAAGCAGGTCTCTGGTGAAGGTTTTAAATGTTTTATAGTCAATAATCTTCCTATTTGAAAACCAGTGATTGGGAGTCCATATATTTCTCTCAGTAGTGTATGTGAGCAGTATTTTGGGTCTTGATAGAAAAATTTAAATCCAAAGTGAAATACAGCTCTTCCTTAGAAAGAACATATCACTTGCATATAGCCAGCTGGTAAGAGTGACTTGGGTATAGAAATTTGGCATACTTCTCAAGCTTGTGCTTCTTATTTCTAAAATGTCTGGCAAGTACCTGAACAGGTCTCCTGCCATTTTGGCTTGTGTTGGTAGTTGGCATATGTGGGTGACAAAAGAACCCTTTAAAGATTTTACACAGTTCTTACTCATCACCTGGCCCCAGGCATGGAATTCTCCTGGACAAGGTAAGAGCTAGTGAAGAGGAGAAGACATGACACTTGGCTCTGTTCTTGGCCCTCGCCCTGAGCACAGATGCTTCTGTGCCTCTGACTCTTCCCATCCTATTATAGCACTGGCTTTGGAATCAGGTAGATCTCCATCCCAATCTGACTGCCATCGCTGACACACTTAGATAGCTTTGGGCAGGCTACTGAACCTTAATTTGTATACGGACATGAGTAGAAGGCTGCCATTATCGTTTCCATCACGCTCATTGCCTGTCTTCTAGAGCAGCCCCACGCACCTGTCCGTCAGGTGGGAAGCTTCTTCTGAATGCTAAAGAAGAAGGGGCACAAGAAAAGGAGGCTGAACAGTTGTTTTGCTCGCCAGAGATTGTTCATCATGGGTGACGCAAGCAGAGGCCATGGCGTACTCTGTTCCTTGCTCTTCCTCAAGTGATGCTGGAGTTTTCACTTAGTATCTGAGACCTTATTTTCTCACACTGTTTAGATCATTTGTTTAAGGCAGAGATTGGAGCCTGGCTCTGCCTTGACTGACAGGTGTCAGGTCAAATACGTTGCTTCTTTGGCCTCAAATTCTTTTTCCTTAGCCTAAAAACCTTACACACCCCCTTTGGGATCTTAAGATACTTCTAGTTATAAAAGCCTAAGCCATGGTATCCACCTGAGAGCAGGCAGGGTCAGGGAGAAATGCTTGAAATGGGAGCTAGATGAGATGTGGCTTGCATCTGTTTTTCAGCTGAGAGAAACTTATGTTAAGTGTTTATATTTATCCCATTGGTTCCCTGCTAATACATTGCCTTGGCTCAGCCTTGAAGAGTATGGTTTTCCTTTGCTTCTAGTAATGCAGCAAGGATTTTAAAAGAAATCATAATCACCATGCCATGTTTGCTTCTTTTTGAGCCCCTGACTGGGAAACTCTGAAGCTTGTAGTCTGATCAAATTCCTGATGCCTCCAGACTGGCTTTTATATGGTCAGGAACCCCCACATCCCAAGATGTGGTGGAAGGTGTTTCCTCTTCATTCATCCCTCACCAGCCTCAGCACTGGCGATTGCCGTGCCTGTAAGGAGAAAGTGGACATTCTCCATAGAGATGTCGGCCCCAGTGTGAGTCAACCTCGGCTTTTGGCTTCCTCCAAGCACAGCGGAAAGACAAAGAAATGGATTCACCGGGGACCTACAAAAATGGGGGCCTATTGTGTTACAAAAAGTATAAATAAAGTGGGGAGAAAGGCACACAGAGTGAAATTATCTTTGTAAAGCATCTTGGTACTGTAGCATTCAACAATGTGAGTACAATAGCCGAGCCATCCATGTGTGTCAACCTGTAGGTGCTAATGACAGGGATGCATAAACAACGAGGTGATCCACAACCCAGCTGCTTCTGTTTTTGTTTTTGTTTTGTTTCTTCGCTTTATTTCAGAATGAGCTGGTGGAAACACAGCTGAAAACACACTTGGAAAATAGAAGAAGAGACTGGTATGAGAATTTATAAAACAACCATTTAACTCCATAAACCTCCCCGTTCACAGTAGGTTAGAGAGAAATCCTATCTGCAAAGGATGAACTCTGTTTCTCAATTCTTTTTCTGGGTAGGTCAAACTGTGAGTGATGTGTCTGTTGGTCTGTCTGTCCATCTGTCAGTCTGTCCGTGTCTGTATTTAACTTGACATCCCTCTATCTCAATTATCTAGCTTTGAGTCTGGGTCTCATTCTGAGGCACATTTTGGCCTCAAACTCAAGATCTTCTGTCCTCAGCTTCCTAAGTTCCAGGACTACCAGCGTGTATCACTACACCCAGCTTTGAATATTGCTAATATGAGAGGTCTTCCCTTCTTTCCTCTTTGCCCATCCAGGTCTTAGATTAAGGGGTTACTTGGAGCTCTATCTCAATGAGCATCAGTGTTAAACCTCGCACACACACTCCAAAAAAGTTTATAACTTTACATTTTTCTTGAAAGAATGCAGAGTGTCTCTGTCATTTTGTTCTTATAATTACCACAGCTGGTGTACTTTTCTTTGTGCTAAATGGTTGTACAGATGGCCAGAGAGACCGTGTAAAGGCTGGAATGAATGAAGGACTTTCTCTTGCAGACAGTATATGGGCAAAACACATACCACAGCACACAAAGCAGCAGAGATTCATATACTTTGGGTATCAGAGGACTTTCGTTATCAAACTTTTGCAATAAAAGTGATCATTTCCTCTGTTTTTCTGAAGAGGAAATGGATGCTGACAGAGGCTAGATAATATCTCTGAGGATCTAGTAGATAGGGCTAGAAGAGGAAGTTCAATGTCACTATTTCCCTGCTTCCTTTTCCCCCCTTTTTTTCTTTTGGACCAAAATGTCTAACTCAGATGTATCATAAACACTTTTGTGATGCACTGGAAATAGGAAGGGAAACTGAAAAATGTGTCACTGTGAGTGTGTCATAGGTGCGTATTGAGTGCTCATTATTTGTGGCTTATTCTCATAAAGGAGATCTCTCGGTAGAGCCTCAGAGTAGACAAATGGGCAAAGTGATGTGTGTTTATTAACCTATGCTTCACTTAGCATCATCTTATATGGCCTTATGTACATAGCTATTGAATTACTGTGATCTTCTGCTAGGAAAATTCTAGTCATATGCTAATTATTATAAATGAGAGAACCATGGAGTCTATGTTTCTTTGGGCCTGGCTTTCTTCACTTAATATGATTTTTTCTATGTCTTTCCATTTCCTCTTAAATGGGGTGATGTCATTCTTTCTGATGGCAGCATAGAATTCCATTGTGTATATATAGCACATTTTCTTAATGAACTCTAAGATATGGAAACAAGAGGTTTTCCTTTATGGTTGTTATTTTTAATGTACTATGTAGTTATTTCTTTTTTCTTCCCCCCTCTCTTTTGGTTTATTCCCTGTTGTCACTGTATCTGATTTTGGTGCCTGATATTATATAATATATATTTATAAATATATATATATATATGTTTGTTTGAATTAGGAAAGGGAAGCAGGATAACAAAATGATGCAACAAAGGGAGAACCAGTAGTATGGTGGCACTCATGAGACAGTACGTTGGAAATGATCCTTACAACTTGGGGGGTAGGGTGATGGGGAGGAGAGAAAGTGGGAGAAAAATGGGGGAGGGGATATCAATATTCAATAAGAAATGTACTCACCACCTTACATATGTAACTGTTACCTCTCTGTATATCACCCTGACAATAAAATCAAATTAAAAACCATAAACTGGTGCTTCAGATAATGAAAAACATATGCCCAATCTATTTAACTCAGGTAGCCAAGACCCACCCAGTGAGATGTGGGATTTGAACCCAGTCTCAACAAGGAGTCTTTGACCATCAGAACCTTCCATTTTTTTCTAACAGATATAAAATCCTCCTTAAGTTCTCTCAGACATTTAAAACTACACTTTATCTTCTCAAGTTTGAAAGATTGCACAAGAGGGTTACAGGTTAACAGGTTCATCTATGTGTCCAGGGTCTCTTGATCAGAGTTACCCCTTCTGCCATTCTCTCCCATCCTGTCTTCCTTCTCCCCAGATACTTTTAATTTTCCCCACTTTTTTTTTTGCCAGTTTTTGGGCTTGAACTCAGGACCTAGACACTTTTTGCTCAAGACTAGCACTCTGCCACTTGAGCCACAGTGCCACTTTTGGCTTTTTTTTTGTGGGTCTGGGGAATCGAACCCAGGGCTTCGTGCCTGGTAGGTGAGCACTGTACCACTAGGGGCTCCCAGCCCCTCCCGGCTTCTTTAATCATTCGTGCACATGAAGTATTCTTGCTGTATTTTCCCCATTCTCTTTTTCATTCATCTATGTCACTCCCACCAGTGGGTCCCCACCCCCAATCAAACTTGCTTCAGCATTACTTTCATAGGGTGTGTGTGTGTGTGTGTGTGTGTGTGTGTGTATGTGTGTTGGTCTTGGGGCTTGAACTTGGGGTCTGGGTGCTGTCCCTGAGCTTTGTTAGGCTCAACTCTAGCACTCTACCATTTGAGAGTTCTACCATTTGAGAGCTTCACTTCTGGCTGTGTGTGTGTGTGTGTGTGTGTGTGTGTGTGTGTGTGTGTGTGTTGTGGTGCTTAGTTGGAGATAACAGTCTCATAGTCTTTCCTGCCCAGGCTGGTTTTGAACCACCATCTTCAGATCTTAGTAGCTATAGGCAGGAGTCACTAGCACCAGCTGGAAAACTTCATTCATAGAGAACTTTATACATAAGTAGGGGAATCATTTTTCTCTGGGAAAATCTTCGTGAGACTTTTAAAGGATGCTGAGTGCATTTACGATGAACACACCTGTCTGTAAATGAGAACGGGGAGTAATCTTAGCTGGTAGACAAAAGAGAGGAAAGGAAAGGCAAACAGAAATGAACCATTGTACAAATAAACTGATGGTGATCCAGACAGTACACATAACTCTTGAAGGCAATTGAAGTCAGTGAATAGGATTTGTAGGAGGACCTATTTTACATATTTCCCGATATGAGAGCCATAAAATATAGATAGATCCTTGTATAAAAACCTTGTCTGGGGCTGCGATGTAGCTCAGTAGCAAAGGATTTTCCCAGCAAGTTCAGCATCCGGGGTTTGATCCCAGTATCAAAAAAGAAAAGACAAAAAGAAAAAGAAAAAGAAAACCTTGTTTGGCTCTCCATGATAACTCTGTACTTTATTGAGAGTTGATCACACTTTTCTTTCTTCCTTTCCACCATCAGTGAATCTCTCTGCACAGCGCCTGCCTTTCCTATCTTACTTGTACCCCTTTTCGGCACTGACTTCTCTACCTGTCTGCCCAAATGCAGAAGTCATAACATGCTCATTCATTTCCAGGGTGCATGGCTGATCCTTAAAGCAAGTGACCTGCCTGCCTTTTGTCCATATTCCTCTTTATTCTATCATTTTCCTAGGGAATCTTTTTGCTAGGGAGTCATTTCCTAGGGAATTTTGCTTTATCATTGTTATTTTTAGTGTGTGTACTACTGTATCTCCTAGGTTATAATTCCACCAGGGCCTTTTTCCCCCTTTGTCATCTGTGTTTGTTCTTTATAGCATTTGGCACAAAGCTCCACAAGTCATACTAATGAATGTCAGAAGATAGTTAAAGAAAATACAATGAAATAAACACCAGAGTATACTACATAGTCAGAATGGCCAGTCTCCAGGCTTTCTCTGAAGTACAGAGAAAAGGAGGGAACCCGAGAGAGGCAGGCAGGAAGGCTACCTTTGTAATGTGGCACTAATAGGAAAATTTCCCTGGAAAATCTGAATGTCTCCATGAGCCACCTTTGCCCTTCTCAGGAAGGAGAGACTATTTCCCTGGTTAGGCAGAACTTATTCAAATTAATTCACAAATTTCACAGTCACCTACAGTCATAACCCCACTGATGACACGGCAGAAGGTGCTTAAATTGCTGGGTGTGCAGATTAACTATAAACAGCACAGAAATCTAGGCACCTAGCCCACATTTTGCATTCTTTCCTGATGTCATGTTGCAATTATGTTGAGCTTCAGGAAGGACAGAATTTATTGAGCATCTTTTTTTTTTTCTGGTTGGTGTGGGGCTTGAACTTTGGGCCTGAGTGCCCTTCAGCTCAAGGCTAGTGCTCTACCACTTGAGCCATAGCGCCACCTCCATTTTTCTGGTGGTTAACTGGAGATAAGAGTCCCACAGTTCATTCCTGAGGTGGCTGTGAACTGTGATCCTCAGATCTCAGCCTCCTCAGTAGCTAGGATCACAGGTATGAACCAGCAGCATCTGGGCCTGAGCATCTTTTTGACCCAAGGGGATAGCTTCTCAGAGAGGCAAGGCCTTTTTTTATATCATTTTATGAAAAAAGGCAAAACTTCTCCCCCAAAGAAAACAGCCCAGAAGTATGTGATAGACTACATACCAGACAAGTGACAGACTTGGTTTTGTTCCTCCTTGACAGGTAAGTGGTAAGACTGAGTCATGGTCAAAGAGGCCTGCTGTAAGTGGGAATAGTTAACCATCTAAAATATAAAGCTTGTGACTGCCCTTCTGAAGATAGCGGGCTGCAATGCTGTGTTCTGTGGCATGCCTCTGACATGTAATGCTTCTCTTTGCACTTTGCCACGTCTCTATATCCAGCCTGGAGGGCTGAGTGCTCAGACCTGACAGCTGGCATTTCTGAAGTTTGGGACTGGGGTCTAAAACTTTGTTTTCGGCAATGCCTTTGGCTACTTAGCAACAACTAAAGTACTACACCTAGAGGGCTGTTACAGTTTCAAATGTGCAAACAGCTGGATCAAAGGACTACAGTCAGCAACACATACAAAAGAGTGGGGAGAGGAGGAGAGAGACAGATAGAGAGGGGACAGTTTTATAGCTGCGGCTGAGTTCATTCCAGAAAGAGATTCCTGTACAAAGTTTCTCGGAGCTGACTGGTAGCAGGCACACCCTGAAGGTAGAACTCCTACCTAGAGAGAGCTGAGCCTGCGGCTCTCCCTTTTCTCGTGGCTTCATCTAAGAGTGTTGTCAATCTTCTCTCTGCCTTCACCCTTCCTTTCCTTCCTCCGCATCTGGAGTGATTCATTTCTCAGGCTTACCCAGACACACACATCTGGCTCGCCATGTGGGTAGCAGAGTAGTCAGAATTGTGCTCCAGACTCTATGTAAAGCCCAGGAAAAGCTTAATATTGGACTTTTTATTTTTTCATGTTCTAGATCCTGTGGTTGGGACCCAAAGGGAGCCATGTTTCTGCTTGAGCATCCACTGGGATACAAGTTTTGTCTATCTTCACAGCAAAATCTCAGTGCTTATAGTATGTTCAACTGGGTTGTGCACTCTTCTAGAAGCCCTTCCCCTCCGTCTTCCTTGTGAAACTTAGATTTTTTTCCCTTTTACTTTTTTGCAGCTTATGAGACTCAGAAGAAGTGGCTCCATTTCTCAGTCTAGGGATCAGAAAAGTAGACAAGTTCAAGTGTCCTGGGATGGTGGTTTCCTTCGTCCTTTTGTAGGCTATCTTCAGTCTACTTGTCTGTCTTTCCTGCTTTTCTCCCCTTCTCTTCCCTCTTCCCCCCTCCCCACTCCCCACTCTTGCTTTCATTCTTTGCTCTGCTTTCCTCTCTTCCCCCTTCCTCTCCCTCCCTCTTCCCCCTTCTTCTCCTCTTCTTCTCTCTATCCTCCTCTCATCTCCCTTTCGTATCTCTTGCTTTCCTTTATTTATCTTGGCCTCCTTTCTTATATATGAAGAGAAAGGAAGTTGGACATTGACTTAGTTTGCTTGGAGGGGGTTGGAGGTGGAGCTATTTGACTTTCTAACGTTTTCTATCAGTTCCTCCTCCTCCTCCTCCTCCGCCTCCTCCTCCTCCTCCTCCTCCTCCTCCTCCTCCTCCTCCTCCTCCTCCTCCTCCTCCTCCTCTTCCTCTTCCTCCTCTTCCTTTTCCTCTTCCTCCTCCTCTCTTCCTGATCTATGAGTCATGCCTTATCAAAAGCTTTCCAGGGCCCTGAAGTTAAAGAAAAAAGAAATGACAAGTCAGTGGTAGGAAGTAGTGGTGGATTGGGAGAGATTCCAGTGGAGAACAGAGGAGCCTGAAATACTACAAAAGGACAATTGAAAACTATGTGGACTCTGTGCGAGAAGTACTTCCGTGCTCACATACTGCTCAGCAGATGTGAGGTGAAGCCCTGAGGAGGGTTGTCTAAGGTGAGGAAAAAAATTGTACAAAATGTCTCTCTTCAGTTTGGGATGGATTGGTTACTTCCCAGCCTCCACTGAGTGCATAATTACTGGAGGTCCCTAGTAAGGATGGGGACAGAACATTTGCAAATGTGAACAGCTACGTCACAGAGGGAACAGCAGAAAGGAACTTGAATACCAGCAAGGCTCACCTTAGCTGAATCTCTGCTCTGCCAGCCTTATCTAGGTCTAGCTTTATACCTGTTAACAACATATGTAATCTAGCTACATAGAATTTTTTTTTAAAGGCTGAGTTCTACCACCTGAGCCATGCTCTTGGCACTGTCCTTGGGCTTTTTCCTTAGGGCTAGCACTCTGCCACATGAGCCACAGCACCATTTCTGGCTTTTTTCCCCTATGTATGTGGTACCGAGGAATCGAACCGGGGTCTTCGTGCATGCTAGGCCAGCACTCTACCACTAGGCCAAACTCCCAGCCCCTATCTTTTCTTTTTAAATAGCTTTCTTCCCCTTTCTTTCAGATAGGGTCTTGATTTTTCTCCCTTTTTTGTAACTGGGACTACTACCATGAATCACCATGTCCAGCTTCTTTGTTGAGATGATGGTCTCTCTAACTGCTTACCTGGCTGGCCTCGAACTGTGATTCTCCTGACCTTCTCTTCCCCAAAAGCTAGATATTTTTTTTAACTCAATTCAAAAAAAAATAACTAAAGCAAAGAGGTTGGCAGAATGGCTCAAGTAGTAGAACACCTGCCTAACAAATAGAGTGTCCTGAGTTTTATTCCCAATAATATTAAAAAATGAATAATGAAGTGTGTACTTGATTAGACTTTAGTATAATCTGAGAGTTGGACAATCATATACATTGTATATATCTGAAATATTTTAATCATTCCCTAAACAACTCTTACATAATGATATTTGTTCTTCATTTCTTCTTCTCTATTGCCATTGGCAAACATTCATCTATGTTCTGTTTAAAAATGTGCAGTTCTGGACAATTCAAATAAATAGCATCATATAATGCATGATTTCTTTTGTTGACTTTTTTCTATTTAGCATACTGTTTTCAGAGCTCATCCATGTTGTAACATATCTCAGGCCTTGCTTACACTTTAATACCCAGTAATATTCCATTACATGGCTATATCAGCATGAGGTTAGATAGAAGTGGTGAGAGAAGCTTCTGTTTTCATTTCCCTGATAGGAAATGGTAAACATTTCTTTACTATTCAATATGTCAGCTGTGTTGAGGGGGTAGGTAGCATTGTTCAACAAGAAATGTACTTATTACATTTATATAGCTGTAACCCCTCTATACATGACCCTTGCAATAAAATAAAATAAATAGAAATAAATAAAAATAGGTTTCCATTATATTTGTAGGGTTTTTTTTCACTCCTGGGGCTTCAACTCAGGGCCTGGGCAATCTCCTTGGGCTTTCTCGAGGCTAGCACTCAACCACTTGAGCCTCAGCACCACTTCTGGCCTTATCTGTGTATATGGTATCAAGGGATTGAACCGAGGGCTTTGTGCATGATAGGCAAGACCTGTATTTATAGTTTTTAACAAAAATAATAAGATGGGTTGAGATTTTTTGTTAGTTTTTAATTTAAAATTAAAAATTATTATAAAGGTAATGTACAGAGGGGTTACCATTTCATAAGTCAGGTAATGAGCATATTACTTTTTGGATAATGTCACCCCTTCCTTCACTTTTTTTCTCAGTTTAAGTGTTGAGTTATTTTGTGTTTAACTTTTTATTGTTAATATAAAGGTGATGTACAGAGGGATTACAGTTATACAATCAGGTAAAGAATACATTTCTTTTTGGAGGTGTTGAGCTTTTGATAGAATTTTTTTTTCTGTCTACTGAGATGATCATGAGTTTTGCTCTTCATCTACTAACATGATATTTATTTAGATTATTTTAGTGTATTAGAACAAATTTACTCTCCTGAGCTGTCTCCCTGATCAGGTGTAGGACATTAGATGGTCCTGTGTTGAGTTTGCTGGTATTTTATGGAGGGTTTTTATCTGTGTGTGTGTGTGTGTGTGCGTGCGTGTCTGTGTGCATGTCTGTGCGTGCGTGTGTGCGTGTGTGTCTGTGTGTCTGTGTGTGCGTGTCTGTGTCTGTGTGTGCATGTCTGTGCGTGCGTGTCTGTGTGCTGCTCTTGAGGCTTGAACTCAAGGGCTGGGCACTGTCCCTGAGAGCTTCTTTTGCTCATGACTAGCCTTCCTCCTTTCTTCCTTCCCTCCTTCCCCTCCTTCCTTACCTCCCTTCCCCCTTTCCCTCCCTCCTCCTTTCCCTCTCTCCCCCTTTCCCTCCCTCCCTCCCTCCCTCCTTCCCTCTTTCCTTCCTTCCTTCCTTCCTTCCTTCCTTCCTTCCTTCCTTCCTTCCTTCCTTCCTTCCTTCCTCTTTCCCTGCTTCCTTCCCTCTCTCCCTCCCCCTTCCCTCCCCTTTCCTTCCCTTGTTTTTTCAGCTTACGTTATAGAGGGGATCATTTCCTTGTTACATTTCTACACAGTATTCCAATACACTCAAATCACTTTCACCCCTCCCCCCCAATACTCTCCCTCCCTCTTTCTTCCCACCCTGACCATTTCAACAGGTTCTATTTTTGTGGTTGAGACCGGTCCTTATTTCTTCCCATGTTCTTCCACTGTTCCTTCATATCTCTCAGAAGACTGTCTGCGGAAGGACAGATGTGCTTCTGGTGGTTTTTCCTCGCTGCTCGGCTGTCTGGGACTGTTCTTCTGGCTCCTTAAATCTGGGTTTAGTGTTCTTGTTGGCAGTCCTTTCCTTTCAGCCCCGCTAGCATGTTCCTCTGGCTCTGCCTTTCATGTGTTGTGGAGAAGTCAGCTGCCAGTGTCACCAAGGGTTACTGTGTGTGATGAGTCATTTTTCTCCTCCATTTCAAGATTCTGTTTGTTTTTGACTATGGTGTGGAGCTATGGGTATCTGAGATTCATTGGAGTTCATTGAGCTTCTTAGATATTTGATCTGATATTTCTCATTGTTTAGGGAAATTTCAACCATCATATTTTCTTCAAATGTTCTCTATGTTCTTCTCTCCTCTTGTTTCCTTCTGGAACCCCTTTATGAATATGTTAGTGTGCTTACCTGGCTTCTTTTATTTTCCTTTAATTGTGCGTGCGTGCGTGCGTGTGTGTGTGTGTGTGTGTGTGTGTGTGTGTGTGTGTGTGTGTGTGTGTGCTGGCCTGGGGATTGAAATCAGGGCCTAGATGTTGCCCCTGAGCTTTTTGTGCTCAAGGCACTCTCTTACTTGAGCCACAGCTCCACATCTAGCTTTTTGCTGGTTAATTGGAAACAAGGGTTCCACTGACTTTTATTGCTTGAGATAGTTTTAACTGGCAGTCCTCAGATCTCAGCTTCCTGAGTAGTCAGCATTACAGGCATGAGCCACCAGTGCCTGGCTTCCTTTACACTTTTACCTCTCGGCTTCACCAAGCTAGATGATCTCAACAAAGATCAAGTTTTTCCTTTTGGTTTTCTGTCTTCATAGTTGTGCTGTTAATCTCTGGTAGACAGTTTGTTCCCATTATGGGACTTCTGAACTCTAGTAATTTTTCTTTTTATTAATTTCTTCAAGTAGTTGTATAAAGGGGTTAACAAAGCAATTTATGAATATACTGTATCTTGATCAGTATTACCTCTTTCAACATTCTCTCCCATCCCTCCCCTCCCCGCCTTTTCCCTTATTCTTTTTTTTTTTTTGGTTGTTTTTGTTAGTCTTGGGCTGGGCACTGTTCCTGAGCTTTTTTGCTCAAGTATAGCACTCTCCCACTTTGAGTCACAGTGCTACTTATGGTTTTCTGGTGATTAACTGAAGATAGATAAGAGTCTCATGGGGACCTTCTTGCTCTGGCTGGCTTTGAACTGTAATAGTCAGATTTCAGCTTCCTGAGTAGCTAGTGTTACAGAGGTGAACCACTTGTACTCAGCTTCCCTCACTCTTCTTAATCTTGTAGGATATATATTTGATGCATTTTTAGTCAAAAGACACAAATAAAGTCACTTTGTGTTAGTGAAGAAGTAACAATTGTTAATATCCATGCACCAAATGTTAGTGTAGCCAGCTTCATTAAGCATACACTACTGTATCCTTCAAACAGTGAATAAGTTCAATAAGACACTCTTTGTCCTCCTCTAGAATAATCATTGTATGTATAGTCACTCATTGACCCAGACCTTCTTATATTGTACATGACCATTCTAGATGGATTGTCCCTTGGGTGAGGTTTTGCATATTGGATTCCTGACTGCATTCTCCCCACTCTAGTATTTTCATTTGATGCTTTAAAAACCATTTCTTGCCTTTCATTGAAATGATATAGTGGTGAAACATCATTCTCATATTTTGTTCTCATATTTTAGGTAGGATACCCTTCATTTCTTTAATAGCCAATTTAAAGTTATGTTAAGTCCTACATGCTGGCCTTCTCAGGAACAGATTCTATAGGCTCTTTTTCATTTTGTGTGTCGTTCTGGTTGTTGGTGGAAAGCTGGGCTTTTATAGTCACATGATAAGGTATCTCTTGGGAGGAATTTCCCACTATTCAGTTTGTTGCCACTGCTTGTACTATTAGTAGTATTGTCTTTAAAAATCTGTAATGTTGATATTTTTGTTGTGTACAGAGTTTTCAGTATACAAGTTCACCAGCCTAGTGGTCAGATAATGACTGGATGAACATTTCCTTAAATTCCTTCAACCATGACACCTCTCATCCCTCTTTGGTGGGTCTGTGTAAATGTGGCATGCCTTCTAGTGATTCTCCAGCAACCCAGCATTCTGTGTTCAATTTCATCTTTGAGTTGGCAGCTGGAGGTGAGAGATCATGGCTCTCAGGTTCTTACAGGGACCATTCATAATCTTGCATGACTTTCTAGACTTCTCAACCTACCATCGCTTTTTATGGACATCCTATGTCTCAGATTTTAATTGTAAGCTATTTGTTTCTTATTTGCTTCAAAGGATTATCTTCACTTCAGTAGCTATGATATTAAAGAATTCCTAGTTCCTTTAGACAAAGTCCCTGGAGATAGGATTTTTCTTACTGAGTAAGATTTGAGTTAGGAAAAATAAAGATAAGTGGTGTGAATGGGACTTTCCTAGGAAGCTAACAGCCAAAGAACATAATAGCCATTCTCTAAGGACTGGCTTTGGGGGGAGATCCAAGCTCATTCTCCTCTATCCTATTTTTAAAGCTGTGGGGTTTTGATACCCCTGGGGAGAAAAAAGGGACAAGAGTGAGGTAGACTTCAATTCTATAGAGCTCACTCTTCTCTAGATTATGAGATTAAGAAAAAACCACTTTGGTTAATATCCAGAGAGCTGAAAAACATTGTGACAATTTTTGTCATTGGTTTTAAGGTACAAATTCTAGAGCAGAAAGTTGTTTGGCAAGTACAGAATGAGAAAGTAGAAAAGTGTGTGTTGAAAGGATGTAGCTAGCTGTGTACCGGCGGCTCAAGCCTGTAATCCTAGCTACTCAGGAGGCTGACGTCTGTGGATTGAAGTGTGAAGCCAGTCAGAGCAGGAAAATCCATGAGACTCTCATCTCTGATTAAGTACCAAAAAGTTGGAAGTTAGAGCTGTGACTCAGTGCAAGAGCTTTAGCCTTGTGCACAAAAGGTCAGGGAGAGTACCCAGGCCCTGAGTTCAAGCTCCAGGACTGGCATATCACAAACAAAAAGAAAGAAAAAGGGTGCAACTGTGTGATTAAGTCCAGTGCTTGGTTCCTTTCTCCTGGGGAGAATTGATGTCTGTCTCCAGGGGAATGCTGTACCTAATTTTTTTTTTTCTGTGAAACAAGCAGCATTACTGGGTATTTCTCCTAAGCGTTGACATCATGAATGAGTGGAGTGACAGTGACTGTTGACAATGAGGTCTGTGTTTCCACTTAGAGCTCTGGTGAAGCCAAAGGACAGCATCCTGGCAGAAAGGCACTCGGCTTGAACTGGAAAGTGCTGAACTGTTCACTAGCTATCATCTTGTGGGCTGAAGTCTAGTTCATGGAATACAGTGTCTGAACCACTGGACATATGGTAGAGTGCAGCACCTCAGCTTCCACTCTAGACCGAGTGAATTAGAATACACCTTCTAACAAAGTGATTCATGTGCGTGTTATCAGTTGATAAGTACATATCTGTAGCATATTGACACTGAGTTTTGCTGACACAGGGGCTTTTTTAATTCGCAATTGGTGCTACCATCTGAGCTATACTCTTTTTATTTGGTTGGTCGTGGGGTTTGAACTCAGGGACAGCACCCCGGCTCAGAGTTCAAGCCCCACGACCGACCAAAAGAAAAAAAGAACGGAGTATAGCTCAGATCGTAGCACCAATTGTAAGTTGCCAAGTGAAATACCAGGCACATGGCAAGCGCTTGCTAAGTGTCTACCACTAGCTCTTGTTTCCTGGAAGGAAGTGGCACTTCTGCTAATCCATATGACACTCCCTTCAGGGCCTCTCTGTAATAGAAACTTAATAAATGTTGGATTGAATGCATGTATGAGAAATAAAAAAAATCTCAGTGTAAGAATAAATATGTTGAATCTAACCAGAAGCACATTTTAAGCACATTTTCCTGCTAATTACCTCAATGGAGAATTGAGAAAAGTGGTTATTGATCTCTATCTCCTCTTATTTACCTTTCTCTTTGTCTTTTGCTCCTTTCTCTTCTCTTTGTATCTTCCTCTCTTCTTTCTCCTCTCTATATTTCCCTCATTTCTTCTTTTTCTCATTTTTCTCTCTTTCCTCTTCCCTTTCTCCTCTCTGTCTTTCTTATTCTTTCTCTCTTTCCTCCTAATCTCTCTCCCTTTCCCCCCCCCTTCCTATCTCAGTATGCCATGGTACTGAGTTTTTTTTTCTCTCTTTCTCCAGAAATGCAGTACATATTTAAGTTCATGTCTAGACCCAGGTACCTTAGACCTAGGACTATGCCTCAAAGTACTGTTGTGGGCGAGAAAGATATGCCTTATTCTCCGTTATGTAGCCCTATTAAAAATAGTTGACCTTCCTTGAATCTCCACTAAGATGTCTGCTATAGCTGATTTAATGAGTTGTAGCTAAACTGCTTTGTCTTATGTAGCTGAAATATATTCAACGGCACATTTGGGTGTAAGCCTAAATCTCTAGACATTTGAAGATAATTTGACAGCGTAATTGAAGTGAGGGGGAAAGGACTGAGTGGGTCACATTTGCCTTCCATCTCTTCACCTACTGCTAGCATGAAATGTGTTTTGGAGCACAAGTCAGCCCTCCCTCCCCACCCCCATTACCACGTGACAGCAAATCAGAGAGCAGAATTAAAGTGGTTAGGTTAGCTGAGAGTTCTTTCCATTCATTATTGCAACCTCTTGGGGACAGGCAAAAGAAGTTTCCATATACAACTGCAGCTGATTTTTAAAGCAAGGAGTCTTTTAATTTTATTACCTTTAAGTAGTTCTGTGAGGGGATTACAATTCAGCATGTCAGTTTGTGAGTACAATGCATCTTGATTCATCATTCTCTCCCAATCTACCCCCCCCCCTCAATTTACCTAAACCATGTTGTCTCACAAGTGTTATGCATCTTGGTTGCCCTTGGAAAAATCCTTGGAATCCAGCAATTCTGCTTTCCTGAGGTCCTCTTATTTAAATTGGCTTGTCTTTTTTTTTTGCCATTAAACAAAGACTTTCCATCAGTGCTTAATACCATGGAGTCTTTTGAAGGAGATTTGCAACATAGATTTTTGAACAGGGGTAGAGAATCTTTCTATATTGGGGCCACTGACTCACCAAGATTAATCAGGCAGGCTGAAGAAGGAGCAAGCTAATTTAGGTCATTTGCTGGGGAACGAGAAAGCATGAAATAAATATGCTTCAAGCACATGTCGTGGGCATTGGGGGAGACAGATGAGGGAGGCTGTGTAGGGGAGCAGATCAACTAGACTAGAAGTGAAAAGGCAGAAAAGCATGCACCAGAGCTGGACAGACAGATGTGCAGCAGAACAGAAAGGAGGGGAGAGAGGAGGCAGTGGGATCCCAGGTAGAAGGGAGTTACGGAGGTGAGGTGCTTGTCACAAGCCTTTGCTCACTTGGGCTGGATTTCTTGCTAATGAGTTGCTTAGGCATTGCTCACTGCGACTTCTACAGCAGCGAGCCGGGGGGGGGGCGGGGGGGGGGAAGGGAATAAATATTCTTGGGATGTTAGCAACCATTGACCTAATGCCTTCCAGAGAGAGCAGATAAAGCCAAGACAGAAGCCTGGAGGTTGTACCATTTCTTAAAGGTATACCATCAAATCCATGTCTCTTTCTAGAACTTAAAGTTTGCATATTGGTTGAAATGGTTGCTCCAAGCTTCAGGATAATAATCTTTTGCTTTATTCAGTGGAATGCACACCCCTGGTTTCTGGGCCAGGGAGTTGAGTTTCTCATGACACAGGATGCAGCATCTAGTTGATTGTAGGGAAGGTTGTACCTGCTTGTCTCGGCTAGATGGTTTTCTGTGTGTTTTATTTTGTTTTCTTTCTCTTGTTCTGGGGCTTTAACTCGGTGTCTAGGCACTGTCCCTGAGCTTCTTTTTGTTCATGGGTAGTTCTCTACCTCTTTGTACCACAGTGCCACTTCTGGATTCTTGCTAAATTGGTGATGAGTCTCATAGCCATTTCTACCTAGGCTGGCTTCGAACCAGCACCCTCACATCTCAGCCCCATGAGTAGCTAGGATTAGAGGCATGGGCCACCAGTGCTTCCTGTGCTTCACGTTCTTCCTGGAGGGCCATTCATGTTTTCTCATGGTCACATGATCAGAATCACATCCAGTGTCATTGTTAGGACCGCTGTTTCATGCTTCTTTCCTGGCTTTGAATGCAAGTACCCAGTGTGAATGAAAGACTGTGGTTCAGTGTATCCTATAATACATAGAAGCAGAGTTTCTGGAAAATCCAGTAATAAGGAGTCAGCAAGCTGTCGTCTGCAGCCACACCTGGCTGGCTGGTTTTGTAAATAAAGTTTTATTGGGACACAGCTGTTCTTATTTATTTATGGATTGCTTATGGCTGTTTTTATGCTACATGGCAGAGGGTATTAATAGGGACAGAGACTGCACAGCTTAGTATGATCCTGGCAGGACAGTCCCAGGTCACCTGGAGTATCTTGATGAGGATAGGGGGCATCTACGTTGCCAGCCTCTGGTGTCATCTAGGGAGTCTGGAACAAGTACAAGTATTACTCAGGGAATCCCTGTGTTTGGGGGAAATCTAAAAGGGAGATTTCTCTTGTTTATATGTGCTCCTTAGAAAAAGGGCTGAGAGTTTCTGGTAGGAATGTGGCTTTTGCATGAGAATCCAGTGTTATATTTCACAGTGCTGACTGTGTTTCTTGTCCAGGCAAGTTTGGAAACTGTGACTCCTTGAAACCATGCAGGCAGCCAAGTGTTCCAGCTGATGTTTTGTGTTATTTTTTTCTTCCTTTTGTTTAAAAATAAACTTGGTAAATTTTTTTTCCCTTGCAACTCTAAATAATTCTGTTTTGAAACATCTAATTACCCAGGTTATTTATATGGAAAGGTTTGATAATGTTTCTATAGGAGCCTGTTATTTATTTCTCTTGCTAAATTTTATCTTATATTAGGGGAAGGGCTGAGGTTGGTTACTATGGCAACACCCTCAAAATGGCAATAGTCCCATTATGGATGCTAAAACTATAGTCCTTCTGGTGGGCGGGCAGCAACAGTAGTGGGTGGTAGTCTTTTTATTTTTATTTTATTCTGTGTTTTAGAGAAAATGTCTTCCCCTTCAAACCCTTTGTGTCAATTTATCTTGAACTTTGCATCTTAGGGTACTGGTGTAAGAAACACCAACAAACATACAGTGAAGGGTGTCATGTCTCTATTAAATGTGTTATTCTCTTTTCTAAATTTGCAGGGACACCCTGATTTCTTCCTACGCTTTCATTTATTGAGGTATTCATTTATTTTCTAAACTTTGGTTGAAACCTACACTGTGTTAGAGATAAACAGGACAGAATCCTTGATCTCACTTTTTATCCTTTTAAGTTGAAAATTATTAAGTCATTGCTTTTCAGTGAAGCAATATTTGTAGCTCTATATCGAGTGTCATGTTGTCATCATACAGTGATAAGGAAATAAAACACAACAGAAGGACATTTGCAGAAGATATTGTGCTTTGCTGAGCACAATATAGAGAAGTGTTTCTATTTAAGCGTGAACAGTGATGGAGAAGATCAAATGTGAAACTGAGTGCCAGTGGCTCATTCCTGTGATTCTAGCTTCTCAGGAGGCTGAGATTTGAGGATTGTGGCTCAAAATAGCAGGGGCAGGAAAGTATGTGAGACTTTTATCTCCAACAAATGATTGAGAAGCCAGAAATGACGCTGTGGCTCAAGAGGCAAGGTGCTAACCTTGAGTGAAAAAGCTAAGGGACAGCACTCAGTCTGTGAATTTGAGCCCCAGTACCAGCACAAGAACGGAATAAGATGGGGTTGATGTTAACCCAGAGGCACTTCTATCACCTAGCTCTTCAGCCTCCAGGAGTATAGCAGACTCTTGTACAGAGGTGACATTTAGGCTGACCTGAAGACAGATGGGTACTATGGCTAGGGTTATGTGAGTATTGGTGTGGGTGTAGCATGTACAGATAAGGCATTCCACAAAATCTAGACCAACGAGGACAAAAGTATGAATGGTAGGAAAGCCATGCAAAAGGGAAACAAACCATCAAGCCTGCATGGAGTGGTGGATGAGGCTGGAGACTGTGAGCGTGCCCTCAACACCTGCCATGTCTGAGAAGTTGGGTTTTAGATATTAGGGGTCAAAGAATGACCTAGGCGAGGAGCACCTTGGATATTTGGGTTTAGAAAGATCTTTCTGGGGCCTGGGAGCATAGCCTAGTGGTAAAGGGCTTGTCTAGCATGCACGAAGATCTGGGTTCAGTTCCTTGGTACCATATACATAGGGGGGAAAAAAGGCCGGACGTGAGGCTGTGGCTCAAGTGATAGAGTTCTAACTTTGAGAAAGCCCAAGGACAATGCTCAGGCCCTCAGTTCAAGTCCCCAAGACTGGCAACAAAAGAAAAAGATCTTCCTGGCAGAGATCTGAGGATACAGTTCAAGGCCAACCTCGTCCTAGAAGTTGGTAAGACCCCATCTCAAGTCATGACTGAGTGCACTGGTAGGCATCTGTTATCCCAGCGACAAGGTAGAATGTTGAGCACCTCCCAATCCCAGTGACCAGGGAATAGCACACACAGGCTAGCCTGGGTGGAATGCAACACTGTGCCTTGAAGTTTTATAATCAGGAAGATCTTTCCGCTGGTGCTGTGTGAGATAGAGAGGCCAGCACGAGCCAGTCCTAAGGTTTGAACTCAGAGCCTGGACACT
This sequence comes from Megascapheus bottae, assembly GCF_031878675.1. Taxonomy (NCBI): domain Eukaryota; kingdom Metazoa; phylum Chordata; class Mammalia; order Rodentia; family Geomyidae; genus Megascapheus; species Megascapheus bottae. Next base: position 74,189,272 of record NC_143513.1, on the reverse strand, counting down.
ATCTTGAGCCTCTTTTGCTCAAGGTTAGTGCTTTACTACTTGAGCTGGAGCTCCATTCTCAGCTTTTTGGTGGTTAATCAGAGATAAGTTTTATGGAGTTTCCTACCTGGAGCTCCACTCTCAGCTTTTTGGTGGTTAATCAGAGATAAAAGTTTTATGGAGTTTCCTGTACAGGCTAGCTTCAAACTGTGATCCTCAGATCTCAGCTAGAATTATAGCATGAGCCACCAGCACTTATTATTATTTAATAATAATTCATTATTAAAGAAAAATTCCCTGGGTATCAAGGGCTTATGCTTGTAATCCTAGCAACTCAGGAGGCTGAGATCTGAGGATCATGGTTTGAAGCCAGCTCACACAGGAAAATCCATGAGATTCTTATAAACTACTGAGGAAGAGCTGGAAGTGGTGCTATGGTTCAAGTGGTAGAGTAATAGCCTGAGCACAAAGAAGCTCAGGGACAGTCTCCAGGCTCTAGGATGGGAGGGGAAGAAAAGATTCCATATTATGGATGTGATCAGCCTAACTAGAGCCATCTTGACAGATTCAATATTTATTCCTAGGATTAAACTATACCATTGGAGAGAACCTAATTCAATGGATATGGTATAAACATAACGCAGCTTTGATTTCTACCTTCCATCCCATCCATTCTTTTCACCTGGGTGGCCGACATATTTCTCCCAGGCTGCTGTAGTCACTCAGGTCATAGACAAAACATACTAGCCCAGTAACTGCTATATCTAGAACTCCGTACTAATCAAAATCTCGGCTTTAATTCCTCCTGATATGGGTTTCCCCAACTCTGAAGTCTGAGCAGAAGGCTGGCTGGCTTCTTCTCTATACTGATCTCATTCCTTCTCTTCTATTTGTTGAGCTTAGGATTGGATGTTTAGGGGTTGAAGTTGGGCAAGGAGGAGGGACAGTAGTAGAAGTGTCGGCTCACTGTGCTCTCTGAATATAGCACGAATCACTCTGATTCGTTAAAAGAAGTCATTTTGCCTTCTTCCCACCTTGCTAAAGGGTCTTTCATTTCCTGTACCCTGAGACATGGGCAATGCATTGCTATTTCACTTATATTTTTCTCTGTCCGAAGCCTCTTGGTTGTTCCTAAAGCAAGCTAGAGATACCTGGCTCATGGCCTTGCCCATGGAAGATGATGCTGGGTCCCCTTTGCTTCTGTAGCATCTCTGAGTTGCACCCATAAAGCAGCCAGCACCCTCCTGTTTTTACCATTGGATGTCAGGTGTGAGTCAGACACAAGTTTCCCCATCTGCAGAATGGATAGGAGAACCCCTGCATACTACTAGCTATCAAGCGTTCTTTCCTGGCCTGAGGAGAAGAGGCAGACAGCCCTGATCATCTCCCTTCCACAGACATTCCAAAACAAATGTCCCCTTTGGGATCCTGTTATGTCTTTCACATGCTTAATAAGTATGAGCTCTATAAAGTATCTCAAGTGGTTGAGTTCCTTTCTTAAGCACATGTGATTTATTGTCATTTAATGCTTTGGAGGGAATAGTCATTGTATCCTCTGGTTACGGAACAATGTTCTTCCCGCCCTTGTTTCTTTGAAACTTTTCCATATCTTTGGGGAAGGAATTTTGTGTCATGGATTCTGAATTGGCTACCTTAGTGGATGCCCACAATGTCCTCCCCTCCTCTCCCCTCTCCTCCTTTTTCTGTTGCCCTCACTCAAGGGTGATTAGTTATGAATCTCAGCAGAGGTCATTTACAACCATCGATTTCCTCGGTGTCAGTGACTCTTGGAATCTGTTTTTATATCCTAGACCTCTTTCTGAGCAGACTTATATATCTGACAGCACAATGGAATTCTCTGATCAAAAGATTACGAGCTTGGGCAGGGAGCATGTCCTAGTGGTAGAGTGTTTGACTAGCAGGCACCAAGTCCTGGTTCGATTCCTTGATACCACATATACAGAAAAAGCCAAGAGTGGTGCTGTGGCTCAAGTAGTGGAGTACTAGCTTTGGGAAAGTCCAAGGACAGTGCCCAAGCCCTGAGCTCAAGCCCCAGGACTGGCAAAAAAGAGAGAGAGAGAGAGAGGGAGAGAGAGAGAGAGGAGAGAGAGAGAGAGAGAGAGAGAGAGAGAGAGAGAGAGAGAGAGAGAGAGAGAGAGAGAGAGAGAGAGAGAGAGAGAAAAGATTACAAGCTTAACTCATATCACTATACTTGTCCACTTTTCCAAATACCCATTCACCTTCATAGAATTTCTCTTCAGATTTAATAAATGGCTCTGGGATCACCCTTCCCTTCTCTGGATTGTTTAAATGAGAAATTTGGGAGCCATCGCTATGTTCTTAAGCTCTTAGGTGCCTGTCCTGTTAGTGATCTAATGGTTTCTATGGTCACCTTTGAAGATAATGTTTTCTCAAGTATAATTACAGGGCTCAATGACAGGGAAAGACTGTCAGGGGTGACTCGAGATCCACAGTCATTCTCTGCCTCTCTCCCTCTCCCTCCCCCTCTCCCTCTTCCTTTACCCCACCCTCCCCCTCTTTCTCTGTGTTCCTATTGATTGTCAGTCACAGGTCCTCATGGAAAACGAGGCTCCTTTCATCTTGGCTTCTTCATTGCTAGTTTCTTAATCAATGCTTCATGGTCTCACTTGAATTAAGAGAGAGCAAGTGATGAGGTTAGTCTGGCTAAATCACAATATACGCACTTGTGAATCACCATGGTGAAACCCCTTACTATGATTAATATACACTAAAAGTATATTTCCATATTTTCCACCATTATATAAATTTCAATATCATAAAGAGGAAACAAGCTGGACAATGGTGGCTCATACCTGTACTCCTTGCTGTTCAGATCTGAGGATCATGGTTTGAAACCAGCCCAGGCAGAAATGTCCACTCTTATTATCAATGAACTACTCAGAAAAAGCTGGAAGTGGTGTTGTGGCCCAAGTGGTTGAGGGCTAGCCTTTAACATAAAGAAGTTCAGGGACAGCGCCCATGCCCTCAGTTCAAGCCCCAGGAACTGCAATAAAAAATAACAACATAGGAAAGAAAATGGAACTCCACACTCTTCACTGACTGACTTGGGAGCTTTGACATAGTGTGTTCTACTCCCTCTCTGATTGTGATGGTTTTATAAGGTTTAAATAAAATTCAGAAATTGTCTTTGTTGATTATACACTGCTAGAATAAATACTTAGGACCTCCTGCTTGTGTTCCTGCTTTTCTTGTTTGCTCATGTCTGGCACTGTGCCACTCGAGCCACTCCTCTGGTTCAGCTTTTTGCTGGCTCATTAGAGATGGCATCTCTAGGACTTTTCTGTCCTGGTTGACTTTGAACCATCACCCTCAGATCTTGGTCTCCTAAGTAGCGAGGATTCCAATTGTGAGTCAGCTCCCTCCCATATTTTTAACAAAAATTTTTAAATGAACTCTTATACATGTAGCAAAGTGACAGTCAATGTTTTCAACCACTAGTGTGGTTGAAATAAGTGTGGTATAAATAAGTGTATAACCTAGCCCTTAAAATATGTTCTCTTCTGTTACTGAAGTGAACTACTCATAACTCCCTTCTGAGTGATTTGAGTTAAAGGGTAAATTGCTCATCCAATCATTGTAATCATCTCAAAAGCGTTTGTTGACTCGTAGTGGGTCTGGTCTTTTGTTTGGTGATGTGTCTGTCTCTGGCTAATGGATGGCTCCATCTCAACCATGATTTGAAACAGGGAAACACATCAGTCTAGCACAATGATTCACTCATTGCACTCACAAACGTCTATCTATCTTACTGCTTCTTCTTTCCTTTAACAATGCATCATTGGTTGATGTCTTTCAATATGAGAATATAATCATCTATTTCATTGTTCCTAATGACAGGATAGTATCCTGTAAAATGTGTAACAAATTTTTCTAATCAAGTTTCCTACTGCTTAAGATTTCCCAGTGTTTTGGCATTATAAATAGCATCTTCATATAAACTTAGGGAATATCATTGCTGTTTACATTGATCAGTGAGGAATTATTAGTCCAAAGTATGGTCAGTAATTTGTCTAGCTACAAGGAATCATCATACAACACATGTGTGCATGCATTGACATGCATATATATCACCATCTGAATTTAAGACACTTGAATGCAGACTGTGTGTACATTAAGTTAATCCTACAATCATGTAGACTTTGGCACCAGGAAGGTGCATAGTTATTCACCCTTAATCCAAGAACTGGGTAGGAAAGAAAAATGAATGACAGGGGCTGGGAGTTTGGCCTAGTGGTATAGTTCTTGCCTAGCATGCATGAAAACCTGAGTTGGGTTCTTTGGTACCACATACGTAGAAAAAGCAGGAAGTGGTGCTGTTGCTCATTAGGGCTTTAGCCTTGAGAAAGCCCAAGGACAGTGCTCAAGCCCTGAGTTAAAAAAAAATCCATGAAAAACAAAAAGGTGAATGACAGAGGGATCAGGATAGACTATGACAGGGAAGAGGAAAATCTAGGAAACAGAGAAGGGCTTGCCTCGAACATAGTAGCTGTCTATTAGACCTTGGGAAAACTCCTTTTCCTATAAGAGTAGATCTAAGGGTCAGTGGAGACTACATTTTCAGGAGTTAAGCAGTTAAAAATTAGGAAAATCAAGATGAGTCAGAGAACTTCTGCCTGTGAGTCTGAGTCAACTTTAACCCACTGTGTTAAAATAAAGAAGAAAGGAAGAAAAGAAAAGAAAAAAAAATCTGTTAGTAGATCTGCCTGGAAAAAGTGGTGAATGGAAATACTTGAGAATGGCTATAGATGCTGAAGCAGATGGAGAATTCTCACATATTGTCAGAAGTAATTAGCAGCCACTGATAACGCCCCCATGATGTCACAGAAACCTTGACACTCACTTGCTTGCTTTTTTCCCCATCCATTTCTAAAGCCCATCCCACTTTGTTTTCTGTAGTACTGGGCTGAGGAAGAATAGAGGGAGGGAATTAGGTGGGGCGTAACTGTGGTTTTAAATGAGGGGGTCATGTTTGCCTCCCATGGAGTAGATGACACTTGACAAGGGGGCTTCTGGGCACCAGACCACTGCAGCTGCTCAGCCATGTGGCACCGCTGGAAGGGAAAGCAGCCCTGGATGGGGCGAAGGTTGAGTCCAACTTTACTTTTACTTGTGTGTGTGTGTGTGTGTGTGTGTGTGTGTGTGTGTGTGTGTGTGTGTGTGTTGGAGATGATAACAATAAATGTGTGTTAGCCACATATGAACCTGAACTAGACAGTGGTTGAACCACTATTCATGCATGTAACATAGACATTTTAATTGTATTTGCAATAGGGGGAAATCTTCAGTGCTGGGGGTTTGATGTGGGTAGAAATGCCTGGACATTTCTTGTTTGAGTTTGTACAGGCAGAACTTGCTCAGGCAATTTTCCTTTTCACTGACCTATGTCAGAGTTGGATTTTAAAAAAAGTAATAAAATAAAAGCATAGTCTGGAAAATTGGAACTCATAGGAATTCCTTTGTTTTCTACAATAAAATTATTTTTGTTGGGGGTACAGTTTCATGATGCTCAAATGGTAGCATCTTTCTGATTCAGTATCAAATCCTCTAGTGAGTTTAGATATAGCCTATATATGGTCCTCTGTGAAATGCCAGGGGTACTTACAACTTGGCTTTAGAAAAGAGTGGCATTTGTCTATTTTAAAATGTAGACAACCCTCTTTTCTTCTTTGCTAGGAAATTCATCTGCTCGGTAAATGATGTGGGGTCCTCCGCCTCAGCCTTGCTATGACAGAACAGTTGGAGACATGAATCTAGGACACCAGTTAATCACACAGTGAACACCTAGTATCTCTGTCTTTTTACTTCTGAAACAAAGTTCATTGTTTTGGAGTATAGACTTTCAGCTGGTTTTTTAAAGGCTTTTTAAGCAGAACCCAGTAGCATTTTCAAACAATGGCGCAAATTAGTTGCATAAAAAGCTTAAGTTCTTCAAAAGTATAAAAGTATAATAGACTCTTTTTTTTTTTTTTTTTTTGGTCAGTCACGGGACTTGAGCTCTGGGCCTGGGTGCTGTCCCTGAGCTCTTTAGCTCAAAGCTTCGACCCTATCCCTGAAGCCACAGTACCACTTCTAGTTTTCTGGTGATTAATTGGAGATAAGAGACTCATGGACCTTTTAAGTACCTGGCTGGCTGTGAACCATGATCCTCAGATTTCAGCCTTCTGAGTAGCTAGGATTACAGGCATGAGCCACCATGCCTGGCTATAATAGACTAGCTTAATGGGTCTAGCTTGCTTATTTGTTATATGCCTCAGTGATCTTACATATATAAAATATAATATAATGCCTTTGTGTTTAGATTTATGGTTTCTCCTCCTTTCTGTTCCTCCACTGTGTCTACCTAGAACATGGATGTTGTGTCCGGTACACTGGATCTGTGTCGTTTGCTTCTGTAGCCTTCAGCAAGTTGCCTGGCCTTTGTAAGCCTGTCTGCTCACCTATTAAATGAAAATGATGCCTACTGTTGTGTGAGGGCTGGTTCCGATTAATTTGTCAAACCTCTGCCCATAGGGAGTACTTGACAAACACCTGTTTCTATTTCCATCTTTTCGAGGCTGGGGGTTGTTGTGATTTGTTTTTCTCTCAAGGCCTGGAGTTCTTCCTCCATTTTAAGAAAAACACATTATCTTCTTGTAGTATGTCAATGTAGATTTTGCCACATAATTTCTCTGTCTCTCTTCTCATTATTTGCCAAACAGCTGCCCAGTGGTCCAGCTCCTTGACCCCCTCTCCTCTTCCTCTTGATTCTCAACCTTGTGAGTCCTTTAAGTCCATGGAGTTTTTATCATAGGGCTGTTTCTCAGCCCTGTGTCCTTGCGTGTTTCAGGATGCTAGTTTTGCTATAGTCCAGGATGTCTTCAGGGGCTGGTTGTCCAGGGCAGTCAAATTCTGTTTTCTTGGCAAGGTTAGTAAGCATCCACCCATCAAGTTAATCATATTGATTACCAAGGTAAGCATTTCTTCAATTGTAATGTCTTGGCAGTATATCTCTTGCCATTACATGTTAGAAGTATGCTATCATTTAATATATGTGTTTTGTCGGTTGTGTGGCTTGAACTCTGGACTTGAGCGCTGTCCCTGAGTTCTTTAGCTAGCAGCTCTCTACCACATTGAGCCCCTGTGCCACTTGTGGTTTCCTCATGGTTAATTGGAGTTAAGAGTGTCACTGACTTTTTAGTACCTGGGCTGGCTTTGAACTCTGATCCTCAGATCTCAGTCTCCTGAATAGCTAGGATTATAGTTGTGAGCTACTGGTGCCCAGCTTACATTTGCTTTTGCCAATATAAGAGATACCTTGTTAAGAACAATTCCAAGGGATTTTTTTCTTTTTCTTTTTCTTTTGTAGATGAATTTACTGTTTGAAAATAAGAGGGCTGTGTCTTTGAGGGTGGAACTTCCCTGGTCTACAGTGTACTGGGTGTTATGAGCTTGTCCCAGGGGTTCAGCTTATCTTGTTCAGCTGGGTGCTTGCTAAGAGGAAAGAAAAAGTATGGGTACAGATTTGCATATGACAATTCACCTCCTTTGCCAATGCTGACTCTAGGGTAGCTTTTTCCATTGTGACCCTGACTCACCCTTCTCTCCACCCACCCCCTACTCGTGATCTGTCGCTAATTCTAGGGTCACATTGACTTATGCCTTCTCCATGTTGGAGGAGGGGGAAAGCCCGTCTCAGTTAATAAAGTATGAAAATAGAAATGCCATCACTCCCAATGCAAACAATCTATGTTTGTTGGATTATGAGTCCAACAACTTGGAATAACCACTGGCAGTGTTTCCAAATATTTTGGCCCTATTTAAGTAAAGAGACATGAATAATTTGAAACTGGCATCCTTTTTCATTATCATCTTTTTTTTCTTACATTAGCAATAAATGCAATGAAGCTTGAAAGCCAATTCTATTCGTCAAGATTGGTTGTCTTTGGCATAGAGAATGAGCAGGCCTGGGGCTTGGACTGTTGATCAGAAACCGTTCGGAATGCTTTCTTTCCTCTAAGCAGATGTCATATTATTTTGGTAATTTTAAGCAATTTTTAAAGCCTACTTGCTTTAGGTAGGCTTCATTTTGTCTTAGTAAAATCTCTTGAGCATCCTGTAGAAATTCTGGTAATCCAGGGCCCGTGGATCAGCAAGGAGTAGCTCTTGTTCGTGAGTTCATCGTTAATGTGGAAGGCTGAACTGACCAAAGCTAGAAAAATGGTTAAATAATATAAGGCTGGATAAGAGAGAGGGAACCATGAGATGAAACAGTCTTCATTTCCTTTCCTCCTTTTGTGTTTATATTCTTTTCATTTATTTTCAGTACTGAACCTTAATGCCTGACACTTGTTAGGCAAGTGATCTACTACTTGAGCCATATCTCTACCTCTTTTTTTTATTTGCTCAATTTCTTAGGCAGGGTTTTATGTTTATATCCAGGGTCAGATCCTTCTACAAAGCTTCTCTTACAGCTAGCTTAGCGGTTAAAATGGAGTCTTGCTAATTTACTGCTATGACGACTACTACTGTTTGGTTTGGGATAGCTTGGAACCATAATTCTCCTGATCTCTACCTCCTGAGAAGTTGCACTCCAATGAGTAGTTCGATTCTACCGATATGATGACCATATCTCTACAGACTATATCTCTATCACGATTTCGGGTTTAATGGAAACAGAATAGATGAGACTGCATTGTGTTAGCTTGCCAACATGCTGATCTGGACCCAGGGGGATATGACAGAGAGGGGCATCAGAACAGTTATAAACTGTGTTTTGCTACTTTTTTCTCTGGACATGTGAATTCAGCATGTAGAGTATCTCTGACCAAAAGGTCGTGTGAGATCCAGGAGGCTATTTCCAGAAATTCTGCTGGGATTTTGTGTGTACATGTGTGTGATTTCCACACCACAAAACTAAAAATACCTGGGGTACATAGCTATGACATAATGTGAGTCTTGTTTTTCCTACCTAGTAGGTAAATGTTTCAGGAGTGATTTGGAAAGTATTTGCTTTATGTAAAACAGCAAACATGATTACAAAGATGAACATAAATTCAGTTTGAGAAGGAAATGCAGAATGATTGTTTCATTTTACTTTAAAACCGTATGATACTGCAATTTAACAGACATTAAAGTGGTTTTAATACACTGTATTAAACTCCACCTGGGTGTAATTTATTGGTACCAGTCTTCCTATGGTGCTGATATGTTGTTTTTTTTTTTAATCTTCAATAACTGAGTAATACACTCTTTCCTAGCTCCTTGTAAACCTGTTTTGTTTGTTGTTGTTCAGAGTTTTCAGTTTAGTTCCAAATTTTCAGGTACAGTTGGAGTCAAGTTTTTCTTTCTCTTAAAGTCTTTTTATTTTTGTGGTTCTAGGAATTGACTCTAGAGGCTTCATGCTCTACCACTTGAGCTGTGTCCCCATCCCTTCTGTTTATTGGTTTTAAGATCCAGTCTTGTGATCTCCCTGTCTCTGCTTCCTGAGTAGCTGGGATTCTAGGAATGTGCCATTATGCATGGCAGGGGGTGGTGGCAGAATCTTGTCACAGAACTCTGTCCTCAGTTGCCACAGCTGGATTCTCTATCAGAGGTTACAGTGGTTAACACTCTCTACCTCCGTATGCATTTATTTATTCTCTATTTCTTCACTGCCTGTAGCAAAAGCAGAAAGAGTGATTGTCATTATGTGTAATTCTCCATATTCAGCTGGCTAAATCCTGAACTATTTTCCATTTTTTGAGGAGACCCCAAAATTGACTTATTTTCTGTCTTCTTCAGAAATCTCTTAGGGAGATTTTTCATTGACAGACACCTCTCCCAGTGACTATAATTGCCCACCTCATGTAGAACATAGAGTGCCAACAGTTCATCTTATACAAGCAACATTTCTTCTGCAAGAGTTACTTTCCCTGGTGAAACAGCATAGGGGCCATTTAATAGAAAACTTGAAAGATTTGAGAATACAATTCAGTAACTACTCAGTCAAGCTCCCACGATTTCTTTTGTCCCCCCTGAGAAGGAAGCAGCCTAAGGAAAGCTTGGCTGGAGAGGTCGTGGAAGGCAGGAAATGAGGCTCAGGGGTCCTGAGGAGTGAGGTAAGGGAAAAATTGGGGGCATCATGTGCAGGAAGGCACAGCGTGAGTCTGCTTGCAGTCTGTGTGCTTAGTTGGGCCACCTGTCTCTCCTCTTGGTGAAATATACCCTTTGCTTACTTTTTGTTTTGAAGCAGCTGGAAGGGATATTTTTTGCTCTGAGTCAGAGCTCAGCTTTTGTAGAAGTTGTTTGGTGAGAGTCATCTATTGTCATCCCTCTGGGTTAGCTCAGTGTGATAAGGTTACTTAAATATGTATGCTTGTTTAGTGGTTATAAAAACAAACTTCACACAAATGTGACTATTCTCCTACCTTCTATTGAGCTATTCTTTCCCTGGGAAGAATTTCTCATTCCTCTAACCTCCAGCCGTTCCTTCTGGTGTTTATTTACCGTGTGTGTGTGTGTGTGTGTGTGTGTGTGTGTGTGTGTGTGTGTGTGTTCTCTTGGGACTTGAACTCAGGACCTGGGTGATGTCCCTGAGCGGTTTCAACATTTTACCACTTCTGGGATTCGGGTGGTTAATTAGAGATGAGAGTCTCATGGATTCTTTTTTTGAACCACAGTCTGCAGACCTCAGCTTCTTTGTAGCTGGGCTTACAGGTATGAGGCACCGATGGCTCACTTTAAAAAATTATGCTAGTGTATAACCACTTGATTTGCTACTTTATAACTGCAAGAGATTATAAAAGAGGTAGGTACTTATTACCTATCTTCATAACAAACTTATAAAGCATCATTCTTTCCATTTCATAGACATGGTCACTGAGATGCTGATTAAATGATGTTTTCCACAGTCATGTAGATGGTAATGTGGGTGCTGGTAAATTTGGCTCTAGAGTCTTCTGTTAACCCTGATCCTCTAAATTCCTCATTTTTATTTTTATTAAAGTTTTTTGAGCCATGGTCTTTCTATGTAGTCTAGGCTTACTCCAAACACATAATCCTCTTGGCTTCCCCCAAGAGTTAGGATCACAGGCTTCTGCTATCATATCTTGGAAATTATTGTTATTTTAAAAATACTATTTAGAATTTAAATTAGCTAGAAGTTATGTGTCTTCTCATCTTCTTACCTTTATTTCTTCTTTTTGATTCCATGAGATCACCTAAACTCTGTCTTAATGATCCTAAGGACTTTTTAGTCTATGACAAAATTCCGTCTCAAGAACCATTTCTTTGTTTGGCATATCCCTTTGCTGATCAGTTCTTTCTTCCTGATGACGTGTTTTGGTTCTTTCGTACTTATTGGCTTTTTCCCAATGCCTGGAGATTAGCAGCCTTCTGGTCACCTGTAGAAATGAGGTTCTGAAGGACACCTGTGTGGTGGCTGAGCTAGGCAAGTGGTGTGACCTGGAAGGGTGGTGTGAGCAGGTAGGTGGTGTGAACTAGGTGTGTGGTGTGAGCCAGAAGAGTGTTGTGAGCAGGTAGGTGGTGTGAGCTGGGTGGGTGGTTGGCCTCCATGCTCAGTGCTCTGGGATGTGCAAATCCATTTAACTGAAGGATTCTCAGACCTTATCTGAGAGCTTTCCATGGTCACGTTAGAAGCTTTAGGATGGAATCTTCCAGACTTGTTCCTGGAATGTGTATCTTCTGGAAGGTGTGGGGTCACACCAGGGGAGGGAGCCCAGAGATCTCACTGTGGGAATCAGCCTTCACTCAGATCTGAGATTGGTATGTCCCTTGCTCCCACCTGCACTGCTCTCCAAGCTCTCCCCACCTGAGTCCTGGCTTCCTACAGACTTCTCTAGAGCTTTCTGTTTACGTATATGTTCACTGTGGGGCGGGATTTCATTGTGATATGTCTATAAATTGATAGATGATTACGGTTCTCTTTGATCAAATTTGTCCCTCTATTATCTTCTCTCCACTCCCTTCATTTTAAAGCCATGTTTAGCAGATTTTTATAATACTGGCTTCATTATTATTTATATTATAATTCGAACATATTTTCCCCTTAGTACATCTTTCCCTTTTCATTGGACCCTCCAGATGGTACCCCATGCTCATGTAACATCATCATCATCATCATCATCATCATTATCATCATTTTGGGCCTAAATTACATATATAATCAAGTCTTTTTTGAGATTTGCTTATTCTGCTCATTCTGCACTATGATTTCCAAGTCCATCCATTTGCCAATGAATGCTACAAATGGTGTAAATGGTGTAATTTCATTTCCCTCTCTCTCTTTTTTTTTTTTTGAGTTTGTGGGGCTTGAACTCTGGGCCTGGGCATTGTCCCTGAGCTCTTCAGTTCAGGACTGCCGCCCTACCCCTGGAGCCATAGTCCCACTTACCATTTTCTAGTGATTATTTGGAGGTAAGAGTCTCATGTTCTTTAGTGCCCAGACTGGCTTTGAACCAAGATCCTCAGATCTCAGCCTCCTGAGTAGCTATGATTACAGGTGTGAATCATAGTGCCTGGTTCACTACTCTATGAATAATACTCCATGGTGTAGATAGACATGCCATATTTTCTTTATCTGTTATCAGTTGTTGGGCGCCTGGACTGATTTGCTGGCTTGGCTGCTGTGAATAGTGCTATGCTAAACATGGGTGTGAAAGTATTGCTATTGTGTACTGACTTACACTCCTTGGATAGATTCTTGCAGATTTTCTGGACAGAAAGTTCCCATTTGTCCTGTATTGATGAGAGAAGCCATTATCTTGCCTTGTAGCCCACTAGAGGGTTTCAGTGCAGTGCCAGCCGGCCAGCCTTGTGAGAGTTTAAGCTTTCTTCATTCTAATAAGTCAGCTGTGACCCTTTCCTACTGATATTACCTCTCCTTTTCTCTTTGTCTTTGTGTAGTTTTATGTTTTATTTACTGTACTTTTACTAGACAGGAGTTTGGGAAGTGAGCAGAGGCAAAAATAATGATACAATACCACAGCTCATGAAAGTCTGATTATGTCACAGTGAGAATACTTGTTTCCTAGAATTTCCTTCATTTTTCTGGGAGGCTGAAGAACACCTAAATACTTGTCTCAAAATAACAGAGTTGGGTTACTTGTTATCTACCCAAACTTTCTTATTGTCTATCTTTCTTCCTTTGCTCTCAGAATTTAAGTCCTGAATGCTCTCTTAATCTTTTGTCTTGGTTTTCCTGTCTTGAATAAAAGGAGCTAAGAGTCAAGTTCCAGGTTCTAGGTTTGACATTCAGGAAGTCTCCTCTCCAATAGAATTCCTTTGGGCTTTATTTTTCCCTTTCAGATATATTCTCTGAAAGTCTAACTGTGCTCTGACCTAGTACATTAGTTTAGGGTAGCTTTGCTTGGGAATATAGCTTAGTTTTCAAATGAAACTCCTTTCCCTGTTTAGTCCGTTGAAGGACTTGATGGTTTGGGAGTGCTGGATCTTTTTGGGAATGTGGGTATGCTGCCATGCTCTGCCTGTCTTTCTGATCACCCAGCCTAGGGGATAGTTTGTTGAATGTTTCTGACGATATGGTGAGTTTAGTCCCATCTAAAAAGATTTCCATGTCATGTATTATTGCAGAATGCTGATGGAGGCAGGGGTCTGAAACCTTGATAAGGAAACAAGCCCTGTGGGAAGATACTTTGTAAGACTGATGGTCTAGACAACTTGAGAGATATCACTGGTGATATTGAAACTCCCAGTTCTGGGCATTCCTTTAGATAGCCACTGTGCAAGAGGGCCTGAAGAAGATACAAGAAATGTGCTCATCAGATCTGGAGCAGACTGAAAGCTGTAAAGAATGGCCAGTGTAATCAATGACAATGACTTGGATGTGCTGGAATGCTGAGTTAAAAATAACAAGACGACATTTCAAAGAGATAAGTGTAAAGTCTTATTGTGGAGTTAAAAAAAATCAATGGTAATGATGGGGGGCATCTGCTGGCAGTAGTTCTGGTAGGGAAAGACACTGAGATTTTATTTGACTACAGGCTCAATACAAGCCACTACATTTGACAGAGCAATCCCAAAAGCTGCATTAATGGAACCATAATGTCTTATTCTAGGAAGCAGCACCACTTTCCCCTGGGTTGTCAGACCATACCTGGAGACTTATATTTGTGGATGAACCTTTTATGAGATGGAGCCAATAAGAATTTATCAAAGAAAGGCCATTAGCAAAAGGGTCCCAAGTCTGGATGCATATCCCAGGAGAAACCATGGGAGGCATTGGACATTTACATGGAAAACAGAAGTGTTTTCATATTCACTGCAGAATATCAGGCAAGTTACTCTTTGAGTTTTCATGGCTTCAGGTACAAATTAGAGAATGTGGTGGGGAAAGGGTTTCAGTGTGGTGGTGGTAGGGGAGGAGGTGGTGGGAGATTCTGGATGAACAAATTGGAGAGGTAGAAGATCAGAGGAGTTCCAGGATATGTGTGTACCTCAGGACCGGGCATTTGAAGGTATCCAGTGCTGTACTTAGTCATGTGTCTGCTCATGCAACCTATTATCTTTAGAATCAGGATATGAAGAGCCACAGGGAATCTGAGTGTGTTGATACTGTTGTTGTTATTATATCCATAGGCTAAGTAATTTATACGGAATATGGGTTTCTTCATCTCACAGTTCTGCACACCGTGGAGTTCAGGATTGGTGGGTTGGTGAGGGCATTCTTGTTGGCAAGGACTCAGAGCAGTGTCTCAAGGTGGCATCCGGAAGCCCAGGATGAGAGCAGTTTATACAAGAGATGGAGTTTAAATGGCTTTCATAACAGACTCAAACTCCAGATGAACCCATGAGTCCATTAATCCACAAATGGATTGATCTATTTAGAAAGATAAAGCATCACATCTTCAGCCTCCGTGTCTTGATCCTCACAAAAGGACTAACATTTTTATCTGTGTTTGGGCAGGACATTCAAGCTCTAACAAGAGGCTTGTTAAATAGCCCAAGGTCAACAGATTAAAAATAGAACTGTTGTACCCCAGGAAAACCTAGAGGAAGGGCTTTCCTGTGACTGATGTATGATAAAGGAAAAAAATGCCCCTTGGGGATTGGGTGGAAAGTGGCTTTACTTGGGACATGTATAAGCAGAGTTTGGATAAACTTCTACAGTGGTCCAACATTTTTACTTGAAATGCACATGTTCTAACTGGACTTTGAAAACCTTTATTATGTACTGCTTCAAGTGATGCTGGGTGTGTGTGTGTTTAACAAGTTGAATGGAAGGCAATGGTTGGACCTCACTACCTTTTTTTGGGTGTGTATAGGTGTCGAAAAATAGAGGACACAGGAAATTCTCATGCATCTCAGTTCATTTTGAATGATGTGGTGAATCAAAAATAGAGTCTGTTCCCCTGGCACAGACCTGCTGTGTTTAGGGGCTCACTGAAATCATGAATCTCCTGAGCTGAAGGAGCTATAGAGAAGGGGAGGGTGCTGACCCCAGAACAATCTGTTCTAGAGTGCCGCCATTCAGATTCTGAGTACACATCCCCATGTGTTTATTAAATATTTGTTATCTTCGCATCTGGTTCTGTGATCATACCTGATCCAATCAGCCAGGAGCCATTGCTCAACACCTGTGGAGCTGCATGACACACATGACATACTCCGAACAGAGCCTAAAGCAAATAGACAAAGGACCTCTGGTTGTGGTGGTAAACTTTTCTGTCCTTGCTGGGTAGAGGAGGTATGCGTTTACACTTATGACACAAGAGAAAGGATTGTTTCAGGCTCAAGGTGGAGGCCTTGTTGGGCCCTGGGGGCACTCAGACTTGGCCTGTTGACTTAATAATTGGCAAACAGAGCAACTGATGTTCGTTGTCATGCATTGAAGGGAGGATTGACACCTGGGAGAGAGACTTAGCTCCTTTTCCACTTCTCATCTATGGACCACTGAGTCCTAACGTCATGGTGTATCCACATACTAGGTAAGCGGCCCTGTAGATGGTGGTAGGATTGTGGCCCAAGGGACTTGCTTGAAGAAGGTCCTTAGCATCTTCACTCTTGATTTGGATGCTCTGGCATGAAAATCACTGTTGTTGAGAAGGTGACAACGTGACGAGCCCAAATTGGCGCGGGAATTGGATGGGATTCTGTGCTTTCTAGTGTTATTTATTTATTTATTTATTCATTCATTCATTTATCTATTGTCAGTTGTGGGACTTGAACTCAGTGCCTAGACACTGTCCCTGAGCTATTCTGCTCAAGAATTATGCTCTTCCACTTTGCACCACAGTGCCACTTCTGGTTTTCTGGTGGTTACTTGGACTTTCCTTCCTAGGCTGGCTTTGAACCATGATCCTTACATCTCAGCCTCCTGAGTAGCTAGGATTACAGGTGTGAGCCAACAGCACCCAATTTCTCCAGTGTCTCAGATGGAGGTTTTTGCTAGGGAGGTAAAAGAATTGTGGAAGAAAACTAGAGAAAAGGTCTTATTTGCTAAGGAGGAAACAATGGATCCCAATGAAAGCCAATGCAAATTTCAAAGACTAATTAGAATATAGTTCCTCTGTCTGAAGGCTATAAGAAAAAATACTGTTTATTTTTCTTGGAATCGGAATATGCCTCAAAACCTCACAGACATATGGAAAGGTTGAAGACTGAGCGTCCAGGCCAGAAAGTGGCTGAGAAGCCACTTCCTGGGTTGACCCTCCCTGTCATGACACTGACTCAGGCCTGGCTTGGATTCCTTTATGAGAATAGAAGTTTGAGGAAGTACTAATGAAATGTCCCAGCAGTCTCCAGCTCTAGAAATGGAGACCTGAAGGAAAACTGGAACCGGAACCAGAAGCCCAGTCAAGGAGGCTATCATTCCCATCATAGGTGTCTCCCAGGGTGCCTTTAGTCACTATGGCCAGCATATTGGTAGTACATAATGGCAGTGATCCATACCAGAGCAAATAAGATCCTGAAGACAACAGGATTTGCTTGCCAAGTCCGGAAGCTACGCACAGCATACCTGCTCTTTAAATGTGTACAGGCTGGACCTGCATGCTCTGAGCATGCTCCGATCTTACCTCTGTCAAGATCTAAGGCTCTCCCTGGCTGTCTATATGAGTGTTTGGGCATTTTTTGGACAATATAAGTACATATATTTTGATAATAACACACTTTAGGACATGAAATCAGGGCCTTATGCTTGCGTCCCCACTTAAGCCATGTCCCCCTTCCTCAATTAAAACATATGTCAATCGTGTTAACTGGATACTTAAATCTTCTTCTTATTATTATAAAGGTGATACACAGAGGGGTTGCAGTCACATAAGCCAGGTAATGAATACATTTCTCTTAGGACAGCATCACCCCTTCCCTTGTTCTCTCCCAGTTTTTCCTCCCCAATTCCACCCACAAGTTGTCTAGATCATTTTCAATGTAGTGTCTAGTGAGTAGTATCAATGCTTCATTTGTTTATCCTTTGTCCTTACATTTCTGCGCCTCCCCTAACATTCCCAAAAGCAGATACACAAACAAACTGAAAAAAAAAAACCTCTACCTTTTTCTTTTTTGCCAGTCTTGGGCTTGAATTTAGCCTAGGCACAGTCCCTGAGACCCTTTTGCTCAAGGATAGCACTCTAACACTTGAGCCACAATTCCATTTCAGGTTTTCTCTGTGATTAATTGGAGATAAGAGTCTCACATACTTTCTTGCCTCAGATCTCAGCCTCCTGAGTTGCTAGGGTTTATAGGCATGAGCCAGCAGTACCTGGTCTCATGTAAGTTTTTTGTTAGGCTGTGTTTTTTATAGAGAGCACACATGTTCCCCATTCATGCCAAATGGTCTCTTTTGTCCTTTTCAGAATACAGTATACAGAAAACAGCTCACAGCAAAGGTTTAGGAGTGTAAGATTTACAGATCAGTAGATTTCAGCATTTCCGGAGAGAAGTTCTATATTGTGCTTGGTTGCTTTGACTCTTCCTGCTATGGGATTCCTGCCATTATTCTGGACTGTTTTAGATCAGGAAACAGAACTAGCAATTATGCAGATTGTGTGAAGAAAAGCCTAGTGGTGGTTGCATGGGTGAGTATTATGCAGAAGTGGGGACCATGCAGCCCTGGGCACCATTGTAGACGCTAGTACTATCCACAGGTGACTGGCATTACACTTCCTCTGTGTTCACTTATTTACTGCTTAAATGACAGAGTCACTGTTCTCTGTGTTTGAAGATGAAGAAACAGAGGCATAAAATCATATCCAAGGGTATAATATAAATAAATGATGGAACTTGGAAAAATTTTATTTTTTCTGACTCCCAAACTGGTGTGTGTGTGTGTATGTGTGTGTGTGTATGTAGAATCACTGATTATTGCTTTCCTTAGAAAAATCAGCAGACAGTTGATTCCTTTCCAATTTCCCTCCCTCATTTGCTCTCTCCCTCCCTCTCTCCTTCTAGGCTGGAGTTTTAACTCAGGGCCCCCATACTTGCAAGGCAAGTATTCTACCACCTTACCCAAATTCCTAGCTCTTTTGTTGTAGTTGTTTTGAAGATATGATGCCACTTTTTTCCCAGACTGGCCTGGACTGCAATCTTTCTATTTATGCTTTTTGCCATAGCTGAGATGACGCTATCCCCACTATTGGCTTCAGTGTGCTCTCATGAAGGTTTGTTTGTATTTATTTATTTATTTATTTATTGTCTAAGCTGGCCTGGAACTATCAGAATCCCAAACTCAGCTTCCTCAGTAACTGGGATTATAGGCATATGTCACTGCCCCCCCTCCCCATTTTCTATTGCTGTCTTCTTTTCGTGAGGCAATGTTTTCCAGAGTTTCCCAGCTGGCTTCAGTCTTGCAATCCTCCAGCCTTCTATTCCAAAATTGCTGAAATTTGTTGAGTCACTAATCTTTGAAGAAAACCATAGGAGTTATGAAATCTCTCCCCTGCCCTCAGCTTTCCAATAGTTTAAAAACAAAGCTTAACCAAGTTCCTCATCCTTTTGGGATGAAGAAGATGTCTGCAGACATTCGCCTGAGATACACAAGTCAAACCTTTTAGTCCAAGTGAATTGCACTCTGGGTAGCAGAGAAACGCTGTGGAATTCTCACGGAGAGTCTTTGGAGAAGCAAGGATAATCAGTGGGACTGGTGCTAGCATGCTGAGACAGACAGGCGTTTCTAGGTATTTGAGAATGGAGAGTGTATGGATTTCACCCACTAAGACGGGAGATAGCCTGAGATCATTTTCATTAGGCACACTTGAGGAGGTTATGAAACAGACACTCAGAGCTAAGAGAATTCCTAGAGGCAAACACTGATCCACTGAGAATGTTAATCCAAGGCAACAAAAGTTTATTTCAGAATATTCCAAGTTATAAAACCTTACGTGAGGTAAACACAACAGATATGGGGTCCTTGGGGCTCAGCGAGATGTCTGATAGTGTTGTCCTAGCTTGTGTGATTTCAGTGCCTCCCAGGCTCACAGACCTTTGACAGTGGTCATGTTGCCATTTATCAGAGCATAAAGGTCTTTGGCTCCTACACTGCCCATTGGAGAAGTGGTGTCTAATGAAGAGAGATTTCTCATGTGGACCCTCTTCTGTGAGGTTTCCTGTGTAACACCGTTGATCACTGATGTAAGAAGAGAACATGGAAATCATAACGTTAGGTGGTGGAAAGTTGGGAGAAAGAATGGCTAGTTGAACGGTTGGAACAGTGGAGCTAAATCCCATCATGCTCCTTCTTTGTGGCACGCTCCACAATATTCACAGTTCTCTATTTGTCGGGAACTAGGCTAGGTGCTGGGGTCAGGAGACACTCCTGGTGGAGCAGAGAGAACAAGAGGCAGACAGTATTTTGTAGGCTTTGATGGAAATCAGCCTATGAGGCTGTAGCAGAGATAAAATGATTCTCCTGAGGGCTCCATGGCCTGGGGAAAGCTATTAACCAAGCAGGGCCAATTTAGAGAGTTTTGAAGAATGAGGGATAGTTAGCTGTCATGTGTCGATGAGCAGAGGTTTCACAGTTTAGGGCAGGTAGGATGACGTAGGCTCTAGGAGCTGTGTGATATGGGAGTGAGACCGCACGGTAAACTAGTTTACAGGACTTCTCAGTAGCAGAGACTAGAGACATGGAGAGAAAGGCTTAGTGTTCCCTACCATTGGACTGTGGGACAGGGAAGAGGCCAAAGAGATATCCTAAGGAGGCGCAGTGCTAACACGAAAGCCAGGCTCTCTTAGCTAGAGACTAGCATTTTCTAAACCTTTCTGATTAATAGAAATTACTAGGATTCATTTATTTTAGTATGGGGTCCAGGAATCTGTTTAGGAAGAACCGTAGCTAAATGTAGGTGGGAAATTCAGTTGTAGACTATGGAAAGGACTGTGATTATGTTGGCTTTGACATGGGCTGTGATTGCCGTGGTGTGAGGAATGATTTGCGAGAGGGGTAAAATACTTCTGACAATCCAGATCAGAATCAATGAGTGCCTGTAAAAAGACACTTGGATTGGCTTGAGAGAAATGGAAATGGAGTCAAGTGGGTTCTGATGAAGAAGGAGGAAGAAGTAATTAATGGTGCCTGTGTTTAGGCTTGAATGACTAGGGTTTTCTGTTTTCATCACATTGAATTTAAGTTTCCTACAAGATCCCGAGTGGGACATACCCCATAGACAAATGAGATACTTGGGTCTGGAGTCTAGTGGGAAGCTTTGACAATCTACCCTCTCCTACGGTGTTAAAATCTTAGGTATAATTGAGAATGATCAGGGAGAGAATGTTTAGATGGAGATGAGCAGAAATCCAGAACATCCTTGTGATAGTCTAAGGAAGTTCATAAAGTATTCACAAAGAAACCACAGGGGAGGAAACATGAGGGAAGGAGAAGAAGGACGAGAATATCAAAAAGAGAATGAGGGGCTGGGAGTTTGGCCTAGTGGTAGAGTGCTTGCCTAGCATGCACAAAGACTCAGGTTCAATTCCCCAGTACCATATACATAGAAAAAAGCTAGAAGTGGTGCTGAGGTTCAAGTGGTAGAGCTCTAGCTTTGAGAAATCTCAAAAACAGTGCTCAGGCCCTGAGCTCAAGCCAAAGACTGGCAGAGAGAGAGAGAGAGAGAGAGAGAGAGAGAGAGAGGAGAGGGAGAGGGAGAGGGAGAGGGAGAGGGAGAGGGAGAGGGAGAGGGAGAGGGAGAGGGAGAGGGAGAGGGAGAGGGAGAGAATATGAATACGAGCTGAGCGTTGTGGGCCCATCTGGTTGAGGGGCAGAGGTTGAAAGCTGAGGCTAGGCAGGGCAAAAGGTCAAGACCCTAACTGAAAAAACTAAACAAAAGGCAAAATGACTAGGGGTAGTCAGGTAGCCACTGCTTCAATGAAATAAGGGGAAAAGGAGGCATTTGAGGTTAAATAACTTGTCTAAATTCACAGCAGATAAATGCTACACAGAACTAAGATTCAGGCATAAGGTAAAGGACTTTAAAGTCACCTCTGTTAACCAATATAACCAGTTCTTGAGTAGTCCACAGCCAACTATTCAAAAAGTCCAATCAATTCAGCAACAGGAAACTTCTGCCTAATCTTGGCTTTGTGCTGTTGCTGGAAGAAATTCTCAGGAGCTGGAGACAGGAAGAGCTGCTGGCTTTCCAAAAAGGAAGATGAATGGATGCTAACTAGAGAGTACTATGGGACAAGAGGAGATTTTGCTCTAAGATGAAAAGTTGGGTCTATATAGTGAGTGGAAAGAATGAGTAGAGAGAAACAAGAGACTGAGGAAATAGTTGTGGAAGACCTCTATGGAGGTTCAAGGAAAGGGACTGTCTTCCAGAGTAGATGAGAGGAGGGCTATGCTGAGATGCTGTGGGACAAGGTCAAGGATTTGCCTTTCATGGAGGAAACAAGGGCTCGTTCCAATGGGTGACTCCTGACCCAAGCAGATCTTGGCAAGCTCATCAAAGGTAGCCTTCAGCTTCTTTTTGCCAGTGAAGCTAGTTCTCTTTCTGGACTTTATCTGCCTTGTTGTCTTTTCTCCTAAGTCTCTAACTCATGGAGAACTTTTATGTCCAACCCTATTGCTGTTTTCAGCCATGAGTGATACTTTTCCATTATAGAAGTGAAAAGAACCCCTCCTGATATAATCCAATAGACTGAAGGGGCTGCAAAGGAATGGTGCTACTGACCTTTCCTGAGACTCTTGGAGAAGGAGCTAGAGGTGGGAGGAGTAGAGAAGCCCTGAAGGACACAGAGGGGGAGGCAGCCAGGAGGTGGTAGTAAAGCCACCTTGTTTAACAAGCAAAGCAGATAAAGATTAAGGTAACCATGACAACAGGCTGTTGGCAAAGGCTTGAGGTTTGGGGAGGAAGAGGGAAGTGGAATGATTTGGCTGGGTATAAGCCCAGAGTTTTGGAAAATGCCATTTCTTCCCTCAGGGCTCTTAACTGTTGGAAAAATCACCATAGTCACACACTGGCTGGAGGGGGAAAAAAAAAGGAGGCAGGGAGAACAAGAAAGATGAGTAGCTAAGATGGGCCCAGCTGATTTAGAGAAAGAGGAAGGGACCTGAGGCCTAGAACAGGGCTGTGACTGCAGGGATGGAGAAGGACTAGAAGCTATTAAGGTCTGTTGCCTCAGTTTACCTCTGTGACTTCTGGCACTTGAGTTTTTCTCCTCGGTCTCATTTGCCACTTACATGGTGATAGCGAAGGTACCCACAGGTCATATGGCCTTTTCAGTTTTTAAGCAATCACATTTGTCACTCCTGGAGCAATGAAGCATGAACCTGTTTCTCTGAACAAGTGCAAGGATTGTGTGTGTGTGTGTGTGTGTGTGTGTGTGTGTGTGTGTGTATGTGATTGTTTGCAAGTGATCATAGGTAAGTAACCTCTTCAGCCAGCCTAGACTGGAAGTTAAGAATTTCTCATGAGTATTTTTTCCCATGCTATGTTTCCAGCTGTTTCTAGGGCTTCTTTAGGGGAGGGGAATCTATTAAGAATGTAGATTTAAAAGATAGATAGATAGATAGATAGATAGATAGATAGATAGATAGATGATAGATAGATAGACAGACAGATGGAGATCTATGCAATAAAATAAGATCAAAGTACCTGAATGGGGACTCTAAGACTCCTAAGAATGACCTTGAATAAGATCAAAGTACCTGAACAGGGACTGTACAACCCTAGCACAATTACAAACCAGCAGTGCTCTGCCTCCTAGTCTCCTCACACCCAGTGTGATGAATCCCAAAATAGCACCAGCTCTGTTGGAGAGGGACAGACATTCTCCCAATCGAATGTAAACTTGGCTTTGATGGTCTCTCCTTCTCTTCCAGATTCTACTTGCACAAATAAACACAGAAACATGAGTCGGCTGGGGGCAATGCAGATTGAGCCTTGGGGAGACCCCCATGCCTTCCCTTAGGGCAACAGGCTTAGTCACAGATGCCATTTCTGGGAGTTTAAAATTTGATTGGGGAGGAGGTGGTGAAATGGATTCGTATCCATTTCCAAATCTCATTCTCTCCAGAGAAGCATGTGTAGCCCAAGCTGTTGGGCAAGAAGAGGTTCTTCTGCACAAAGAAAGTTAAAATAAGAGATACACAGCAGTGAGCTCTTTGTTCCAAACTGTCATAAATAGCTGTGAATAGAGAAAACAGAAGGAGACCTGATTTCCCCTGAGTGCAGAGGAGAGCTATCTCGGAGTTGGAAAGAGTCAGGAGAGTCTCCAGTGCTGCTATTTGTCTGCAATGACTTTCGTTTTTTTTTTTCTTTCTTTTGAAAGTCTGCTTGTTCCAGTGGATGAAGTTAGCTTGTTCTTCTTGGCTATCTTGTAATGTGGAAATATGCAGATTTGTTCAGCAGCCACACAGGGGACAGACTGCATGGAGAGTGCATTGGTTGAGAGAGATTTCCTAAACAAGAAAAGTTTTCTTCGTGGTAGGCATCCCACAGCATTTGATGTGGAACCCTGAGCGTTGAGAGTCACTGTCTTAGTGCCTAAGGGAAAAGAAAAGAAGACAGGAAGTCCTCGGTCCCTCCATAGAGAGAACATGACCCGACCAGGAGGAGCCAAGAAAGGAGAGGGCCAAAGGAGAGGGCCGACTGACCGCCTGCACCCAGCCCTCCCTCACCAGAGGACACTCAGACTTGTCAGGGAGACCCGTCAAGGCAGGAACAAGTTTATTGAGGAAGTGCATTCAGCTAATATAGGATGCAGGAGCCTATCAGCACAAAGATGGGCAGGGCGGGGGAGGTCCACGTGTGTACTCTCACTATAGGTCTCAGCAGAGAGTGATTAAAAGCAATAACACATTCGTAGCCAATGGTAATCAAGTCTCAGCAGAAAGTGATTCACAATACCAACAATATAGCTCAGTTAGGCATGGCGTTCATACATGGCAGCTCATTTCTTTATGTAGTTGTCTTACTCAGTGATGCAGATTCATGGGCCAGCCTGACCCTGAACTTGGCTCCCAACAAGGTATAAAATGACATACAACCCATCTCCTTTGGGTGAGAGCTGCATTAGGAAAATTTCACATAATTTGGAGAGAGTGGGGAGGAGATGGGTACATTGGGGTGTGAAAGACATCAATTTACTCAATTATTCCTTGCAAATAAACCATCATATTGCCATGCACATATGATTGCACACATGTATGTACTTATGTGCAATCCTAGAGGCAAACAGCAAATTTAGTTTCATCCATTTCATTTAGTAGTTGGCAAATGTATCTCATAAGCATCTATTGAGCTTTTATTCCAGGCCAAGAGAGAGGACACAAAAATGAGCATGATACTATTTTTGCCCCCCACAGGGTTTACTGTGTCTGGGTGAGAAACACTTAGTGATACGTAATTATGTCATTGGTTGATACTCTTGATGGATGGATAGTTGTACAGGTTACAGGAAAGGATGACCTACTCTTTCCTGGAACTTGTACAAATTATCCACCTATCAGTGGACAGAGAAGGTAGGTAGATGTATTAGTTAGGACTGCCTTAGCAAAGTAACAGTTCTGAAGGCTCAAGGTTCAAAATCAAGGTCCTGACAATGTTCAATTTCGGTTGAGGTATTTTCCTGGCTAGCAGAATGATGACTTCTTCTGGTTAGAAAAGTTAATGTATTCTTTGTAGTGGGCATGGAGAGAGGGTGAGAGGGAAAGGGGGAGAGAAGAAAAGAGGAGAATAGGAGAGGAGTTGAGGAGAGGGGAAAGGAGGGGAGAGGCAGAGGGAAAAGGAGAGGGGAGGGAGGGGGAGAAGGAGAGGGAGAGGGAGAGGGAGAAAGTGGGGGAGGGAGAGAGTATTTCAAAGAGGAAAAGCTTTCCTTCTTCAAATGCTAATAGAGCCGAAGGGCTAGAATTCCCTTATCTATGTGGTGAACTATAAACAGGGTATTGTAACTAGAAGAGAAATGTGGAATAGTGGCAGATTAAATGTTTGAAGTTAGCTGATGTGTAGCCATTCACTAATTTGAAAGTTGCAAGCAACATGCCCAGCCTCACTGGAGACCAGTGGGTCCCAGTGAGAGAGGGCATTGGGGGAGAGAGGCTGGGCTAGATTTAGTGGCTGATGGCACATGAAGATGGGCAGAGTGGAGTTCTGAGCTGGTTTTCAGGCTCTGGATGGACTGAGTTCTAGCAGAATGCATAGGTGGAGTGATAGACAATGGTTATGGTATAGTTTTGTACATTTTGAGTACATATCTAGGTGGTCAGGAGAGATGCCTGAGAGCAGAGGAACTTTTCGGTCTTTTCACAATCTGGAAGAATGTAAGAACCAAAAGTGATGGCTTCTGGGGAAATCAGTTGGTGAAGAGGTGAGCACAGAGTCTCAGCCAACTCCACTGGTGAAGGAATAGAAAGGTGAGATTCCAGAAAAACCTAGGTTCGGCCAGGAACAGAAGTCAAGGGAAGAAAGAATGGTTGGGAGGAGTGTCCCACACAGAAGGACTCAGGCATCCTGGTCCTTGCGTGCCCTGGATTGCTTTGGGGAGAAGTTTCCATGTTGTAAGAGAGACCTGAGGATTCAGAACAGACGACAGCATTATGAAAGCAGAATGTAGTGTGGGGACTCTAAGGTGAGTAAGGGCAAGAAGAGACAAGGACAGGTTTGGAGGTGATTTTAGATGTTTCTGGAGAAAGTTCAGATGTCTGAGAATAACAACGAACCAGGTTATACATGCAAACACACATCAGTGTGTGGAGCCCACTTGGCTGGCAGAGGAAGAAGGAAGATAAAGGTATTTTCTTGGGAGAAATTGAAAAGTCAAGTTGGGGTAGGCTTTTGGGGCTCCTGTGTGGTTAGGAGAAGGCTGTGGGGAGGGCGGGGAAGGGAGGAGGAGAGGAAGAACATGGTGTAGAGGAAGCCTTATGAACTCCCATCTACACAATGTAATCTGTGAGGCAAATGCATTTTAAATTGGAGTTTAAATTTTTCTTTTCTTTTTCTTCCTTACCCCAAACTCTACACGTCTAAATACTTAGTCCTAGAGATGGATGAAGTTAAATAGCTCTTTCAAGAACAGCACTGCATGGAAAATAACTAGGTTTACCCTGCTAAGTTTAGCATATAAAGCTCTTTCCTGAATGGCTTCATTGTCAACCCCAGGGCTGGAGGAGTTCAATTCCTTTTCATTTGGTGAATTCTTTAATTGGATTTTGTTTGCCGATCTGACTTTTCTCACATTGTAGGATTTTAATAAATCATTATAATCATTCCCTTATGTCTTGCAAAAATAACCTTTCTGACAGTTCCCAAATGATTTTTACCCCTGGTGTGTTTGCACCACGGGATGATTAGTGTAGCTTACAAATGATCGGAAAGAGGGCTGTGAAGCCAAGGGGATACGACCATCCTTGTCCAGGCGTGAACGCCTCACATGCTAACCAGAACCTGCAAGGTCATGCTTGGCTGGGAGGGCACAGCAGGTCTTGGCATATTATCTCCTGTCTAGATTATTGATGAGATGTGATGTGTGGAAACAGGAGAGCTCTCCTATCTGCTTGCTTATTAGAGCCTCTGCAGGAAGGATGTTTATTGGTGATACATGCACACTGGTGAATTCTAGTGCATTCTTGGCTCAGATTCTTCTCTGTCAGTTATTGTGAATAACTAGCTAGCGAAGGACTATTTATTTGTGGAAATGATGTACTAGCTGGATGTCTGGCTCCAAATTCAGCTCTCGGAACAACCTACCACGATTGACCTCCTTTTGCAAAGTTCAAGGACTTGCTCAGTCACCCACTGAGGAACAGAATTTGGATCTGTGCCTTTTCCTCGAAATTCCCAGTGCATTCTAGTAGGCTTTTTTTTTTCTTTTTCTTTTTTGCTTATAGACCCCTGATGTTTAAAGTTGATTTTTTTCTGAGATAAATGACTCTGCACAGTGATTACACTTGGTTGTATTTAACACAACAGTTTCTGTCTACCCTCTTTCTCCACATATGAAGTGAGTACAGCAGGAACCCTTCCCTAGGATTCTGCAACTTTCCCAGCTTCTTCTTCTGTGGCTGCAGCTTTTGGGGAGGTTAGTGTCATCTTAGGGAGATGGGCAGCTTCTGAGATTTCAGGGAAGTTCCTTCAAAACAGTCCTGTTTATTTCCCCACCCACCCCCAGTTTGTTCCTGGTATATCCAAGCTCAAGTTCCTAATCCTGCCAGTCTTTTTTTTTGGGGGGGGGTAGTCATAGAGCATGAACTCTGGCCTGGGCGCTGTCCCTGAGCTCTTCAGCTCAAAGCTACTGCCCCACCCTTGAGCGACAGCCCCTCTCCCTGTTTTCTAGAGATTAATTGGAGATAAGAGTCTCTAGGCTTTGTATTGCCTGGCCTGGCTTTGAACCAAGACCCTCAGATCTCAGTAGCTAGGATTACAGGAGTGAGCCATGGCACCCAGGTAGCCAGTTATTTTTAAGCCTGAAAAAGGTACTTGCCTTTGTTCTACCACATTCTCTCAAACTAAAGGCAATGAACTTGAGGCCATATTAAAAAATAAATAAATAAAAAGCATGTGTGGACACACCTTTCCTCTAACCTTTACCATGGATAGAAGTTTCCTGGTTGGGTGACAAACTCTTAGAGGGAAATCTTGCGGAAGATTTTGAATCTTTATGTTTCCATTTATATTTGTTGTATTTTGCATTTCTTTCTTTTGCCAGTGGTAATAAAAGAATGACTGCAACATGAGACTAGGGATCTAACTTAAGTCTTCCTCTTTTTGCCTGAATTGTCTAACCGTGTATCTAATTTGTAGTCCATGAAGATAACGAGTGCATATTTAATTGTCTGAATATATGCATATGAAAGCTTGGAGACAGAAATGCTCCTGAAAGCAAAGTCTAGAAATAATCTGCCTATAACTTATAAAGAAAAAAAAAAGATGTAATCAGAAGAAGGTAAACATATTCAAGTATGTGTTGTTGGAGTTTCTATGCTACATCTGTCAAACAGGCCTGCACATTTATTGATGATAAATTTTGCTCTCCAGAGGGGCAGGGCATCTTCTGCAGCCTCTGTTGTTGTCTATGAAAGAAATCCCTTGTGCAGGCCTGAGGCTTGGCCATGGTGGAGCCAGCTCTTGCCAGGACCCGGGGAAGCTACTGCCATGGTGTTTCTGCCTGAGCCTCTCTTTCCTCCAAAGTTGGCAAATGCTGGTCACATCGTGAGTCTATTTATAGTAAGCACACGTCTAACCACCTTGTGCTTTCCTTAGCATCTGCTTGACATGCCATCAATTACCCATGAGCTGAATGACACCAGAAGGAGTTATTTGAGGCAGGTGTCCTGAGGTGAGACGTGGGGGTGTGGTACAGGTCACATGGGGACAAGTCCAGAAAATTTAAAAAAAAAAAGAAAGAAAAAGAAAACCCCCAAAGGGTAATAGAGACACGTCTTACTGTTCATGGCAGTGACTGACTGCAGACAGGTCGATAGGAAATCCTAAATTCTTGCCTCCAGGCTCCCACTCTGCTCTGCTCACCTGGGTCCCCTTAGGTGGAAAAGGTCCATCAGAAGATAAGTGGACTAGGACCCAAGCATGGTGGTCCGGGAGGGTGCCCAGCTACTCCACTTCTTGTCTTTGGAACAGCAAGCAGGCTGTTGTTGTAGCAGCAAATAGCAGAACAGCTGCTCTGGCTCCTGAAGGCCCCGCCTCCCTCACCCATCTCAGTGGCCCTCTGGATTCTGGACATCTCTGTTGAGTTTGGCCCTCCTCACTGACAAATGTGGAGAGCTTTTTTGGAAACAGCTCTTCCTCCTCCTCCCCCTCCTCCTCCTCCTCCTTCTCCTCCTCCTCTTCTTCCTCCTCCATCTCCCCTCCCTCCTCCTCCTCCTCCTCCTCCTCTTCCTCCTCCTCCATCTCCTCCTCCTCCTCCATCTCCCCTCCCTCCTCCTCCTTCTCCTCCTCCATAGAAATAGACTGCCTGGTGTCACTGGACTAACTGCCCTCCAGTCACTGGCTTGTATCTGCTATCCATTTGGGGGCTGTACTGTGGAGGCAGTGGAGTGTGCTCTTTGAGCTGTGAGACTGGTGCTGCTGCCGCTTTTGTGTATTGCTCATGGACAGTGTAGTAGAGAATTCTATTAGGTCTATCATGGTATGTATCTTTCTTCCTGTCCATGTCCTCTGTCCACTGTGGGCTCTGAACGAGAAGAGGGAGAGAGAGATTAAAGCAGAATCAGAGAGTGGGAAGCAAATGAATTAAACATCTGTCAGCCTTGTCACAAACTGGCCTTTATAGCCTATTCTAAGTCCCCCCCCCACTTCCTCCCTCCCTCCCTCCTCCTTCCCTCCCCCCTCAACCCTCCTCCTCCTGGCTCCTTAGCTGTCTCCACTAGGTTTGTGTTGCAGACTCCTTAGGGACAGAGTGGCTGTGTCCTAAAAGGCCTTAGACTCCTCTAGAAGCTCCCAATTCTATGTAGCAGGCCTTGGCTGACTCCCTCAGGGCACCCTGTTCCATCTCTAAAGCCATCTGCCCAGCTAATCCACTTTCCAGGGCAGTGTCTAGCGCCAGAGAATGTCTGTGTCTGTGAGTATCCTGATGCCATTTAGCTGCCTCCAGGTTCCCGGGGATCTGTTTGCATTCTTTGTTATCTTTTGGCAGTGACGCCTCTCCTGTCCTTTCTCTTCTTCTTGCCAGTCAGACCACTCAGGTCTCAGTCAACGTGGTTTATTATTTAGGGACCTCATAAGAAGGAGCGAGATGGATATTCTGAGCGCAGCAGAGCTAGCTTCCAGGCAGAAGAGGGTGTGTGTGTGTATGTGTGTACAAGTTACACAAGTGTGTGTGTTAGCCAGTGTTTCTGGCTGTCTGGGAAGGATGAGTAGAGGGTGGATGGATTTCTTTTGCAGAAGCTGCAGAACTCCAAACACCCTGCCTCAGCCAGAGTCCTCAGATGGCAGGTGAGTAAAGAAGAGGCCTCGGCTTGTAGGTTCTGAGTTAGAATCTCTAAAATGTAGTTTATAAATCTAAAGTTTTCCTTTCCCCCTCTTTGTAGGCTGATATAAAATCCTTTATGGGTAATTTTTTTAAGGAGCCTCAGACCTGCCTTTCCTTTTGTTGTTTTTTTTTTAAATAATACTTTTATGAGCTTTAACTAGTTGTACAAAAGAGTTTATGTACAGGTCTTGCTTTATGTTATCATTTGAATATCTTCACTCCCTTTTGCCTACCTTTTCCCTTGTTTTTCTTAATTTTGTGGGGTATACAATAAATTCTTTGTTGTTGTTTTTGGTGGTGGTTGTGGGTCTTCAACTCTGGGTCTGGGTGCTGTCCCTAAGATCTTCAGCTCACGTTTAGCCCTCTACCACTTGAGCCACAGTGCCAATTCCAGTTTTCTGGTGATTAATTAGAGATAAGAGTCTCGCAGACTTTTGTGCTCAGGCTGAATTTGAACCACAATCCTTAGATCTCAGTCTTCTGAGTAGCTAGGATTATAGGTGTGAAGCATCAGCACATGGTTTACAATAAATTCTTGACTGCATTTTCCTTCTTTCCTCCCTTTCATTTGTCTTCCTCTCTCCACTTGCCCCCATGCCCTTGCAAGTACCCATTTTCTGGTACTTACTTTGTTGGGCCTTGACTTAGTATTTCTGAAGAATTATACTCTTTGAGCTCTCTATAGAGTCCATTACACTTAAGTTAATTCATTTATAACTGCTTGCACACTATCCAGTGTGTTTCCTTCTAGATTTATAGGCACATTCTAGTTACCACTAATTTGAGAAAATATGCATCCTTTGTTTCTCTGGGTCTGGCATCAGACAAGGGCCTAATATCCAAAGTATACTCAGATCTCAAGAAATTCAAACCTCAAAGAAGGAACAACCCAGTTAATAAATGGACTAATAATTTAAAGGGAGACTTCTCAGAAAAAGAAGTAAGAATATTTAATAGACACTTGAAGACATGTTCAACATCCCTGGCCAAAAAGGAAATCCGTGTGTGTGTGTGTGTGTGTGTGTGTGTGTGTGTGTGTGTGTGTGTGTGTGTGTGCGTGTGTGCATGTGTACATGTGCATTCCTGCATTTTATTGGTTATGTTGTCCTGTGCCAAGGGAGTTAACCACCCATGGATTTTTTTCTTATTATTTTTTACCTTTGTTTCTTTGAGCTCTTACTTTTCAGGGAGAAATATTTTCTAGACTAGGTTCTTAAAAAAAGTCACAGTTTTAGTCTGAAATATTTTGGTAGGATTTTGTAGTTATGCATTTCAATTAAGCTGTGTATATTAAAGTTAAGGATTGGGTGGAAACTAGAAACAGTTAATAAACAAAGTAACATGGATTTTCTATTCTGTCATGATTATTGTTACATTTTCTGCTTTAGACTCAGCACAGGACCAAGTATTCCTCATTATGACTAGTGAGGGATGAAAACTACTTTCTAGCTCATAGGTCAAATCAATGCACTGCTTGTTTTGTTTTTGAGGTGGGTCTTATTATGTAGCTATGGCTGGCCTTTAACTCAAGATCTTTATGCTTCAGCCTCCTCAGTGCTGGATTACAGGTGTGCATCCTGTTTTTATAAAGAAAATTTTGTTGGAATGTGGGTCTGGCTCATTTGTTTGCTCATTGTCTTGAGGTGGTTTTTGTGCTATAATTGTAGAGTTGAGTGCTGGTAGCTGTCTTATGCTGCTGTCTTCATGTTCTCAGTCTCTGCAGTAAGTTCTTCTCTTTTCCTGACAGATACAGTCTGCCTGGCTTCAAATCCCTGTTCACTGCCAAAGACAGCTCCAGCCCTCACTGTGTCAGGACTCAAGAGCCCCCTGTTTGCACTTCTGTGATCGTATTCACTCCGTGCGTCTCACTTCTCTCATCTAGCAGGGTTCTTGTGAGGCTCAGCTCTAGATGGGGCCATAAGAATGAAGAAGATTCAGACTCAGCACTTATGCATTTTGTGATCTTTCTATATATGCATTGATATATCTTGATCAAATTAGCCCCGTCTATTTTTCTTTTTTTTTTTTGCCAGTCCTGGGGCTTGAACTCAGGGCCTTAGGTTTTCTCAAGACTAGGGCTCTACCACTTGAGCCATAGCACCACTTCTGTTTTGTTCTATGGATGTGGTTCTGAGGAGTTGAACCTGGGTCTTCATGCATGCTAGGCAAGCATTCTACCACTAGGCCAAGCTCTCAGCCCCATCTATTACTCTTTTTTATCCCTTGACTTTTTACTTTATCATTTTTGTTTGATCCCAGATCTTTCACTAGCACCTGAAGAAACAGGGTTGAATTTTTCAGATGGAATCTTTATTAGAAAAAAAATAATTAAAAAAGGAAAAATTTATTCATTCAAAATGAATCTGAAGTCAACTTTAATGTCTCTTTGAGCTCTAACATCAA
Source organism: Megascapheus bottae (assembly GCF_031878675.1). NCBI lineage: Eukaryota > Metazoa > Chordata > Mammalia > Rodentia > Geomyidae > Megascapheus > Megascapheus bottae. The sequence goes on along the minus strand of NC_143513.1, from coordinate 74,156,491 downwards.
GTATATGAAGTTTCCTCTTTTTAGTCTCTTTCCATCTCCTCCCTCTCTCCACATCCTTGGCCTACAAACATTGTTGTCAGCTACAGTTATGACAATATCCACTGTTTCTAAGGCAACCCAAGAAGTTTGTGGAGAGAGAGGGAAAGGGAAAGAGAAAGAAACACAAATCCTACAGCTCCTGGATAAGACGTCTGCTGGGAAAGGAGTATTTGTTTTTTCCTGTGGTCTGGAGTTCATTCACCAATGGTTTGTATGGGGAAATTGTTTTGGAAAAATTTTCAGTGTGGGAAATTTGGCACATTTTAGGAGAGGTGGTAGATGTCTGTCCACAGCTGCTAAGGACAAGACAGTGGGAAGGTTTGAGAAACACCTTGGCTCCTCATTTCTTTCCATGTTCTGCTTTTCAGACTTGTTCACATTTTGCAAACAGAAGTAACAACTGTTTCTGTGCTTTAGAAAGGCTCAAGATAAATAGGTATTTTGAGTTTATTTTAGGTGAAACAATAAATCTGCTTTGCTGTTTTATTGCTAATAGAATAGCTAGTTCTTGAAAGGAAAAGTGATTAAGTTTTTAAATATTTGATGATTACTCTGTAGATATGACATACATATCAATTTCCAATAGTGCACTATGGTGTGTCCATAAATAATCCTTCATTCATAAGCTGCATGCCAACATTTGCTTGAGAAATGTCACTGGTTGCTATTATTGTTTAGAAGGTCAGATACTAAATTATCTTGCCATCTATCTCAGTTTTTAACATTATCTCTCAGGTAATTTTATTGGAAGTATGCAGTAACTTCTAAATCATGAAAACATATACGATATAATTCTACTTATAAATTCTTTCCTTGACCTGGTATTTTTAAAGTATCCTTTCTAGTTTTGACTAATATTTTCCTTAAGAGTCTTGAATAACTGCATAGTGATTTGTATGATGGGTTAGGGTTGGAAAAGGTGGATTAAAATAATGTACTGGTCCTCTATAAAGAGTGGTGGCTTCTATGCCTGTAATCTTAGCTATTCAGAAAGCTGATATCTAAGGATGGTAGTTCAAAGCCAGCGTTGGTAGAAAAGTCCATGAGACTCTTACCTGCAAATGAACCTGCAAAATCTAGAAATGGAGCTATGGCTCAAGGGGTTGAGCAGAATAAGCAAGTGAGAGTGCAAGGCCCTGAGTTCAAGCTGTAGAACTGTCTCCCCTGCCAACATCCTGGGTTTTTTTTTTGGGGGGGGGGTGTTGGCCACTGTTTGCTCATCCCAAGTCTTAATTCTGGGTCTGAGCAATGTCCCTGAGCTTTTGTGTTCAAGGATAGAGCTCTACCACTTGAACCACAGCTTTACTTCTGGTTTTCTGGTGGTTAACTGGAGATAAGAGTCTTACGGATTGCTCGGGCTGGCTCAAACTGTGATCCTCAGATATTATCCTCCTGATGAAGGGTTTACCACTGGCATCTGCCTAAAGTTCTACTTCCAAATTGTTTTTTTATGTTGTCCTGAGAAATTGAAGCCAGGACCTCATGCACCAAGCCATATTCTCAACCCATGGTCTTGTTGGCAATGGGGACTTGAACTCAGGGCCTTGGTAAGGCTAGCACTCTACCACTTAGAGCCACACCTCTACTTCCAGTTTTCTGGTGGCTGATTGGAAATGCAAGCCTCTTGGGCCTTCCTGCTTTTCCTGAGTAGAGAGTATGATAGGTATGAGCTCCTGCACTGGCCTGCAGTCTTCCTTTTCTAGAGATAGTAAGGTAAGTAAGAAGGCAAGTTCTGAGAAATTTGCCTTATTTGATTTCATTATTTGACACCTGAGTGTGTAGGTACACAAGCCTAGATGGCATAGCCTACTCCATGCTGACTCTGGATCACACTGTAGTCGTGGTATATGGCTCATCTCTGACAAAATGTCATCATTTGCTACCAGACTGTGTACTACACAGTCATGATCACAGGCATAGCTTGAACTGATACTCTGTGTTTCTGGTTTTACTTGAACCATGGATAGATAGGTAGATTGAGGTTCCAAAGTTCTTAGAGGAGCCAGGGGAAAACAGCATTGAACAAGAAATGATTTAGGAGTATTGTATTTATATGTCCACTCTGTTGATTCCAAAACCTGCAGTCTGTGTTTCCCTTCTGTGTCTTCTTCAATTACAGAGTTGGCTCTGCACGATCAACACTTCAGTACAGGTAGTTGATGCTTGGAGGTGATGACAGTTAGATGGTGACATGCAGACAAAATTCATAGCTTTCCTACTCTACTCAGAAGACTTGAACCTGTATCTTATTTTCTCCCACTGAGCTGTAGTCTACAACCTTGGGAAAATGACCTTGGCCAAACATCTTATATGGTTGTCTGTAGAATGTGATTATATTTGCTGGGTTAACTAGTTAAGAGTATGTCACTGTAACAAATAAACTGGAATTTAACTGGTTCAGATACTCAGCAAGGGTATGTCTTGCTCACACAAAGGCACTGAGTTTGGATGGGGATGGTGGAGGAGGGAACACACAGTATACTTCCTTTTGGACACGCTCGTATCTCACCTCCTCATGTATCCCTTACTGTCTCTGGAGCAAAGGAGGAGAAATCTTGGTGATGACACAGCTCCTTACCACATTGGTATGAATGTAGCACAGTAGCTCTTTCCTGTCGACATTTCATCCTGTGTATGTGTCCACGTGGCTGCACCGTTGTAGAAGAGCTATACATTAGAGCATCGCATTTCTGTAGGCTTAGGCAGGAGAGGAGCCCCAGGGATGTGTAAAGCACTGATGATTTTCACACCAGGCTAAAAATAGAAACTTGAACAAGCATGGGGGTGACGCAAACCTTTAGCAGCCTGTGATAAAAAAAAATACTCGAGTGTGCTTTAGTTTTTAACCCTACATTATTCTGACAAGGAGCCCTACTAGCCAATTGCTAGAAATTGCTAGAAGTAAATTCCCCTCAAAATACCTTTTAATGATTGTAAGGAATTCCCATAGCCTGTTTCCAGGGTTTGAAGAGAGATGTGGCTTCTCCATTCTGATTCTGCTTTTTTTTTTTCTTTTTGCCCCTTAACTTGGGGCTTTCATCTGGCCCATCCCTCCTCCACTGAGGATTTTTTGAGAAATCACCATGAAACTTAATTCTTTTTTTTTTTGCTAGTCCTGGGAATTGAACTCAGGACCTGGGCACTGTCCCTGAGCTTTCTCAAAGCTAGTGCTCTACCACTTGAGCCACAGCACCACTTTTTCTGGGTATGTGGTACCAAGGAGTCAAACCCAGGGCTTTGTGAATGCTAGGCAAGCACTCTACCACTAGGCTACAAGCTCCCAACCCAGCCCCAACCTTAATTCCTTTTTTGGGGGGGGGGGTCAGTCATGGGACTTGACTCTAGGCCTGGGTGCTGAACCTGAGCTCTGTTTGGTCAAGGTTTAGTGCTTTAACAGTCTGAGCCACAGCTCCACTTCTAGTTTCCAGATGACTAGCTGGAGATGAGAGTCTCATGGACCTTCTTGCCAAGGCTGGATTTCATCCTTAGATCTCAGCTTCCTGAGTAGCTAGGATTATAGGTGAGAGCTACCAGCCCCTGGCCATAAAGCTTCATCCTTAAGAACACATGGAAGCCTTGTACCAAAGCAAGCCAACCCAGAAACATAGCTTACAACTGTATCTCAGAATGATTTGGACTTCTAGAGCCTCCGACTCAACCTGGAATGTCTTCTTCCCGTTCTGCTTTTTCCCTTCTCAGTTCCATCTTGTCCTCATCATGGAGATAATACAAGGTTTGCTTAGTTTCTAGGCCTTTTGCTACCTATGGGAAGTTCCTCCTCGCAGTAGAAATTTCCCTGTGACTTGACCTCAGTGGTCTCTGTGAATGTAATGCAGAGTCTATTTGGCAGCACAGTATTCCCAAACTGGACTTTTCAAGTTCAGATCATGCCATGTTGGAGACCAAAGGTCTGTTTATTGGAGGCTTGTCCAGGTCACCTGTGTATGAGCTTTGTGCAGGGAAGATAACCCTTTATATCCATCATGAGGGCCTAGGTTAGCTTCATATCTCCAGAGCAGATGCCAGCACAGAGACCGGGGATTCCTGGCACAAACAAGAATGTCAAGGAAGAAGGTCATTGCTAAACCAGACTTCGTGGGAGGCAAAGTTAGAGACTATTTCCATTCCTATCAACACGGTACAGCCAAATTCCATGATTGAACAGGTACTTTGCTATCACGGGTCTGAACTTTTTCATGCTGGGTCACCTTTTGAGATTCAGCTTTTCCCAAGAAAGATGGGGAAGTCCATATGGATTTCCTTCCATTCACATGAGCAAAAGACCCGTCACGAGTCAGGCTCTCCATGACTCACACTGCTTCCATGGAGAAGAAGAAAAACACATTCTGCATTATAGACAAAACTCTATACATGGGATGTTTTCTTTGGCTTCACAATAAGAAAGTCCATTTTCTCTCAGAATTCATTTCGTTTTTCTATTATCTTATTTTGTTTTTGTGTTTGGAAGCATCAGCCTTACATTTTCCATTCTTTAACTTTTCTGTTCTTTACCCTACATCATAAACTTGGTTCTCTCCAAAATGTCAGCTCTGCTGTGGTCAAGTCTTTCCACTGCAAGTCTGACCACTGCTTAGATCAAGTCTGTTTTACTCAGTTGCTTACCAAATTTTTCCTTTCCAGTTTTAGTCATTGTCCCTCAGCAACTTAGTGTCTTTCTTACTGTAACCTTTAGTGATACATAGGCTATTTATATTCCTAGACATTCATTTTCCTGAGCATGTTTGTGGTTGAGGCATTAATCTTACATTCTGAGTCTGAGCCTACCTCTCTGGTTTGGGAAAGACTCAGCCCCTCTGAACAGGAAGGTCGTGTGTGTGTGTGTGTGTGTGTGTGTGTGTGTGTGTGTGTGTGTGTAGGAAGTAGGGAATGATAGGCACCTCCCATTCCCATTTATGTATCTACCTGGCCATGGCATCAGGTCCCAGCCTGGACCACCCCCAGTTCTTTCACTGAAGTTCTGTTTCTCTCCAGGCTAACTCTGAGATTCTCTGCTGCTGCTCCTATAATCCTAGGCAGGATTGTCAAGTTCTGGTTCTTCTTTTACTTCTTTTTCCCTTTGGGATGTAAAACCTCACCCACTGCTGCCAGAGCTGACAGAATTGGAATGGCAGTAGGTGGGTGAAGGGGATGGGGTGGCAGCTTGGGAGCGATCTCTGAGCCCAAGAATTGCCTCTGGCATATGAGAACAGCATGCGTGTGTCTCTTGGCCTCTGTGGAAGGAGGTATGCTAAAAATCTGACTCAGCCCAGGCGCTATTTATGGGGAATCACTATTAAAAAAAAACAACAGAGTTGCTTTTTCAGTTAGTACCGCATTGGAGAGAGAGTCTGCCACTAAGAACTTGAAGGGTGCAAGGATAACTTGGATCTGACCACCCAAAAGACAAATACAAGTTGTTGTTTTAAATCAGAACTGAGGCTTGAACTCCAAGTCTGGGCACTGTTCCTGAGATTCTTTTGCTCAAGGCTAGCACTCTACCACTTGAACTAGAGCACCATTTCTGGCCTTTTCTGTGTACATGGTACTGAGGAATGGAACCCAGGGCTTCATGCATGGAAGGCAAGCATTCTACCACTGAGCCACATTCCCAGTCCAAATATGAGTTTTTGATAGGAATATTTCTAATAAGCCAGGGATATATATCAGATGTGTATGCCAAAGAGCTAAGAAATGTGTTCATTACTGTCAGGTGTCAGTCTCTGTGATTTAATACATTGGTCAGACTCAAGCTTTCATTTACTCTTAGTTTGGAAATTATCTCTTGAGGCCCATGTTGTCCTCAAACTCTTGATCCTCTTCCCTCAAGCCTCCTGAAGGCTAGGATTACAAGCATGTGCCATCATAACATGGTCATGTTAGTTCTTGGCTGTGAGCTTCCGAATCACCCAGTGTTATAAATTTATGGAGCTGGAATGAGCATCCAACAGTGTAGGATGTCTGTCTTGACAAGGTTCCACCTGTGAGCCCAGGAGTGGCTGTCATTCTTGCTGATTCAAGTAGCTATTTGCATACAGATGTGCTCAGACTGGGCAAGCAGGTTCCTGGGTGACTGTGGCACCTGTGTTTTGCTCAGTCTTATCATTCACACACGAATGCATGTTGGTGCACTGGATCACTCATGCTGCTGTTGTGGAAGCCGTAGCCTATTTGTGATTCTAACAGAGGAATGGTAATATATGAGTGGGATTTCGAATATTAAGAATCCAAAGCTGAGACAATCCAGAGGGTAGCTCGTGGGAATCAACTTTCTTTGGGAAGTATGGGCAATGATTCTTACGGATTCTCTTTTGAAGCCTCAGCCCTTGCCATGTCCATCAAAATGTTCTCTGAGGTTCGTGTAGGGAACATTGGTCCAGCTTGATTAGAGTAAATGATAGCAGCGATGTTTATGGATAGACCAGTGTACCTACTGTTAGCACACTTGTTATCGTCTACTGGTTAAAATCAACAAGACTGGCTTGGTTGCTTTTCTTCTCTTGATATTTCTGGTTGGTTGGACAGGCAAGAAAGTGGAAGCAAATGACTTAATGTTGTCCCACTCCAGGTCAGGCATGCCATTGGCCTGTTTAAATGTCCAGTCAGCTCTCCATGGCTGCAGATTCCATATCCATGGGTTCAACCAACCATGGGTCAAAAATACTCATTATATGGCAGGTTGTGATATGCAAATGCTATCCCATTTTATGTAGGGGACTTCAGTATCTTTGGATTTTGTATTACAGAGTATTTTAGAATCAGTCTCCCAGAGATTATTGAGGAATGACTGTATTTTTCCCAACTCTCAAAACATTACTCTTTAAGGGAAGACTTATTAAGCCCTTTGGAATAGAAAAGGAAACTGAACCTCATTTGCCCAGTAACTTAATGCATTACAGAATTAGGACTTGGTCCAATGACAATCAAAATCCCATTCTATTTGTAGTCCTAGTTGCCTTAAAACCAGGGCATGCATCAGTGTGAGACAGGATGTATGTATGTGAGAACAGACTTAGGGTATACAGAATTGTTTTATATTGGAAGATTATTTTAAATTATATTCATAGAGCATTAACTATGCAGGAGGCTAAGGTCTGGAGGATTTCTGTTTAAAACCAACCTGGGCAAACGAACAAAAACAAACAAACAAAAATCTCCATAAAATTCTATGTACAAAATAGCTAACAAAAACCCAGGCTGGGAATGTGATGCAAACTTAGCGGTAGAGTGCTTGCCTAGCATACATGAAGCCCTGAGTTTGATTCCTTAGTACCACATACACAGAAAAAATTGGAAGTGGTTCTGTGCCTCAAGTGGTAGAGCACTAGCTTTGAAAAAGCTCAAGAACAGTGCCCAAACCCTGAAATTAAGCCCTAGGGTTGGCAAACAAACAAACAAACAACCCAGGCTGGAGCTGTGGCCAAAGTGATAGAGCTCCAGCTGAGTAAGCAAACAAGTACAAAGCCCTGAATTCAACCCTGCTATGGACAAAAAAGGTCAGTCATGCATGGAACATTATGTCACTAGTCAGTCAAAAATGCTTTTCAGATGTAGCTCTTTCACTCAATATTTTGCACAACTTTTGAACACACTAAGCTAGGCACAGTCTTGGTTATTGTGTATGTGTTGGGGGCAGGTAAAGGAATTAGGCTGACATTTTAGTTTTGAGGTAGAACAGAAGGATTTGCCAAATTCCATAGATACTTTGAAGGATTTATTCACCATTGGTGGGGACCAAAGTGGAGCCAGAGGGCAGCCATGCTGTCTACCCCAGGGGATTTCTCGTGAGCCAAGCCTCAGATATCTTCTTGGGGAAAGTACTGAAGTGTGTCATCTTGACTTTATAGCAGACTGTATTGATTTGGTCTTTTGCCCTGAATAACGTCAATATGAAGAAATGCAAGAGATAGAAGCTGTTCTTTCATCAGAATTACAAAACAAAGATATTTTTGATCCCCCTCCCCAAGAATGTGGATTTCTTCATCTGTGCCTATGGACTTACAACCATTAATTCTGCTTCCTCGCCTCTGCTTCTCTAGTTTCTAGATCCTGTCACCACACAGATGTAAGGTGAGGAGATGGCTGGTTCTGCCTGGCTGTGGTTTTCTGTGGTGTATTTCCTCTTTGCTTCTTGAGCGGCTGCTTGATATTCCTTATGGCAGTAAGATGCTTCTTATTGGCAGTGATGAGGGAGCAGAATGTCATCAGGTCATAGCAGGAATGAGTTCACCTACCGCTGTCACCACCGAACTGAGAGAGACTTCAGCTTCAACCTTCCCTTGATTGCCAATTTCCTTCTGCTGATGGCAAGAAATGGACTAGATAGCAGATGGTCATTCTCATATACTCTGTTGACATATAGGAAAACTAGGAAAGAGGGAACCAGGAAGCATGCGACCAAAAATAACTCCCTGTGGACAGTCTGGGAGATGAAAGCTGTGAGGTACACCTAGTACACACACCTGAGTAGCACTTTCTGCTTCTGCCACATCCTTTTGTAGCTAGGTTCGTATTGGCTGTCCTGACCACACTGAGGGAGGGGACTGATCCATTCAGCCCTAGGGAAATGACCAAGCTGGGGCTGAAATTCTTAAAGTCTTTTCCTAGGCTACATGGGACACCTCCCGGCCCTTTAGGTTCAGTTATTTTTTTTTTTCTGGACCACACTTCAGGTCTGAATAAAGCAAAAACAAAAATAGCGAAGGCTCAGCTTTTCTTACTTTGTAATTGAAAAGGAGGTTTAGAATTTATTTTGTCTATCTTTTTTACTTTTGAGATCAAGAAAATGAGATTCAGAGAGATGCACCTTTCCCTGCAATTCCAGGACCTCTGCTAAGCTGGAGAATACCTGATGTGGATGGAAAAATAATAGTGCTGCAGGGAAAACAAAAACCCACCAAACCCAACCCTCTAGGCACATGATGTAACAGTGGTACCCTGTAACAAAGGTGGCTTCATCTGCTATGTGTGGAAGTAGCAGAATTTATAAAGAGAAATGAATTACAGTATCATCGTATCAACTCTGGTGAAGGTGTAGGAAAGAGAGCAAGTGAGTGCAAGATAGGGCTGAACTGGCTTTTGTGACTAACCCATTCCTGTAGTAATAGCTGTGAGCCATTCATCATCTAATTACCTATGCAAAGTACCTGCTGAATACATTAGGAATTAAGGGATGAATTCCAATCATGGCCCCTACTTGCTGTGGGTACAGGTGCAGGCTGGGGCCTGGGGCTTAGAGTGGAGCATGAACAGATTTCAGGTCCTAATTCTTCTCTCTGTGATCCACACACTCCACATTATATGAAATGGTTCTGCATGGTTTCCCGGTTCATTTAAAACAGATTTGGATGGAAAAAACATGACTGAATGAGGGACTCAGCTTTCCATTAGGTAGATGAGACTATCCATATGTCACTAATTGTCCTCATTTGGCACAAATCAATCAAATCAAAGGGATGAGGAGGCAAATCTGTGTTTTCTTTTTCTATGGTGGTGGACATGACTAATTAGTATGAAACCAGACTTGCATGGATTGGTTTGGATGATGATAGATATTTTCCAAATTGTAGTGAAGAAACAAAAAGGCCTAATGGAGTCTGGCAAATTCACAATGAGTAACTAGTGAATTGTATGGGAATCCTCTGTGCATTACAAAAAAAATGTGTTTATGCAAGGCAGAGCCATTTAAAGAACTATTTTCCTAACACAGTAGTCCAAGAGGAAATTTCCTCTGGCAGCCGTTTTGGGGGTGGAGTTAGGAGAATGAGGTAGGGGGTCAGGGAAGGCAGTAGTGGAGTTTGAACTCAGGGCCTCTAGCTTGCTGGACAGCAGACAGGCTCTTTGTTTTGCCCTGCTTATTTTAAGATTATGTCTCGCTTTTTACCCAGGACTATGTCTGCAGTCTACTATGGACTGTGGTCTACCTATCCATATTTCCTTGTAACTTCAACTTCCTAACTGGTATAACTTGATAACAGGTGTGAGCCAGGAGCAATTGACTAGTATCCAGAGTTTGGACAAAGCCAATTTGGTTAATGCCTGAAATTTATAAACATAACTTTCCCCCCCACTACATTGCACAATTTTTTTTTATTACATTGACAGGTAAATGTGTGATGCCATGGGTAAGCAGTGGAGAATGAATTGATGGTGAAGATAGCCTTCGTGTTTGTTTTTGTTGTTGTTGTTTTGTTTTGTTTGTTTTTTTGGTCATGGGGCTTGGGTGCTGTCCCTGAGATCTTCTGCTCAAGGCTATTGCTCTACCATTTTGAGCCAAAGCACCACTTCTGGTTTTCTGGTGGTTAGTTGGGGATAAGAGTCTCATGGACTTGGGCTGGAAGTTTGGCCTAGTGGTAGAGTGCTTGCCTAGCATGCACAAAGACCCAGGTTTGATTCCTCGGTACCACATACATAGAAAAATGCTGAGGCTCAAGTGGTAGAGCTCTGGTTTTGAGAAATCCCAAGGACGGTGCTCAGGCCCTGAGTTCAAGGCCCAGGACTGGCAAAAAAAAAGAATGAAAAGAAAAAGGGAGTCCCATGGGCTTTTGTGCCAGGTCTGGCTTTGACCTCGATCCTCAGATCTCAGCCTCCTGAGTAGCTAGGATTACAGGTGTGAGCCATTGGCCATAGCCCTCATTTTAATGTGACTAATCCATCTCCTAGGTGTTTTTTGAGCAGCTCAGTGTTTTTTGTTGTCAAACCAATTATAATTGGAGTTTAAATATCATTTGGAGGTCTGTATCTCTTCCCACAGCGTGAAGCCAGCTGAGCACAGCATGGAAGTGTCTAGGCTCCGAACTATGGTTTCAGATTCTACTTTTGTCACTTAGTAGCTATTAGACATTGGTTAAGACACTTGTCATTTTCAGGCTCCGTTCAGCACCTGTGAAATGGCAATAAGAGCTCGACAGCAAGGCTCATGCCTGTAATCCTAACTACTGTGGAGGCTGGGATCTGAGGATCAGTTCAAAGCCAACACAAGCACAGAGACTCTTTTTTTGTTTTGTTTTGTTTTGTTTTGTGGATCATGAAGCTTGAACTCTGGGCCTGAGTGTTGTCCCTGAGCTCTACAGCCCCACTTCCTGCTTTCTAGTGATTAATTGGAGATAAGAGTCTCAGGTTCTTTAGTGCCCGGGCTGGCTTTGAACCTCGATCCTCAGATTTCAGTCTCCTGAGTAGCTAGGATTACAGGAGTGAGCCACCGTGCCTGGACTTCTGCGAGAATTTTATCTCCAATTAACCACCAAAAAACTGGAAATGGTGTTGTGGCTCAAGGAGTAGAGTGCTAGCTTTGAGCTGAAGAGCCCAAGGACAGTGCCCAGGGTCAGAATTCAAGCCTTATGACCGAAAAAAAAACCTACAACCCCCCTGCCTCAAGAAAAGAAAAACAGGCAGTAAGCATTGGACATATCAATAGGACTATACCCTGAACGTATTAAGTGACACAACTCGTGTGAATCTCTGAACATCGTATTTACAATATGGAACACCTCAAAAATGTTGCCTGCCACTGCAGTATCAGAGACTTTTTCTCTCAACCCTGGTATTCTTAGAATTGTTTCATCAGACTTTGGAGCACATAGACAAGGCAGAAATGTCAGTGAATTAATCAGGGAGCCAGTTTCTGCATTGCTGCAGTGTGTGGAAGCCTCAGAGGGTCCAGATGTCCTATATGAAATTAGGTCCCTTGTGGCCAGAGCTCTTCCTCAGTGTGCCATTTCTAGTTTGCCACACTTTAACTCCTGGCTGATTGGCTTTTACATAAAGATAGCTATTGAAAGGAGACATTGGTTCTTGCCTTTGTAAAAATTGACCATTAATATTTAGAGACAATGTGTACAGAAATATGTGATTTGAGTTGTAAGAAGTGATTAGGAGATGAAGTAAGGGATTTGGGGATTTGAGGCCCAAGTCTACCAGAGGGAACTGTTCTGTCACTTGCTTAGACTGAATTGTGTTTAGGATATGGAAGGGTTCACCTCCAAATCTCCCAGGTAATCTTTAGGTTTTATGATATTGTGTGTGTATATGTATATGTGCACATATACATGCAATGTGCCAGTACTGGGGCTTGAACTCAGGTCGATGTGCTTTTTCAGTCAAAACTGGAACCCTATCACTTGAACTGCACCTCCACATCTGGATTTATGGAGGTTATTGGAGATAAGAGTCTCACAGGCTTTCCTGCCTGAGTTGGCTTTGATCTGTGACTGATCTTCAAATCACTGTCTCCCATAAAGCTAGGATTATAGGTGTTAGCCACCAGCACCCAGCATTATGATACTTTTGTCAATTCCTTAGATGTGCAGATAGAATGAAGATTATGCCAGTGCCTCTTTAATATTCCAGGGACACTTGCTGTTGGGGAAAAAAAAGTTCTTCTATGACTATTTGCTGTGAATCATGAATTGCTTCTAATACAAACAATTATCTTTTAATGTCTCAGCTTTGACAAGCTGCATGTACTTTTAATGAAATGCGTCAAATATTTTCAAGTAAATCTAATGCCATTTGTGATTAGAAACAGTTTGATCCATGTGTGGGGTTCTATGTGCAATGTAGGGTGTTAAGTGTTTGGAGAATTTCTATGTAAACAATACCAGCACTGTTATAGATCAGGTTACCGGATTTTGTTGAGTTCCAATAGTTTTCAGTGTGATTGTTTGAGACCTAGTGGCCTTGAGTTTTTGGAGTTGGTTCAGTCCTCAAATTTCAGATTCAACTTATCTTATAAGAGATAGCAAAGACAGTTGTTTGTAGCCAGTGTTGCTAATAATAAGAGGGAAGATTCTAGAGAAAAATAAAAAGGATAGCCTGTTTATCTCTTCCTGCAATCCACATGACCTCTGGTTAATTGAATCACAGTTCTGTAGTTAATGTTGAGCCTGCAACAAGATCTTAAATTCACAAAATCTATTTCCTCCTCATACTTATTCAGGCCTCTTGGAAGCTAGTGCTTTCTGATTAAATTATGTTATTTTTATAACCTGTGAAAGATCCCACATGGTCAGTTTAAAGTTCCTTTTTTTTGCCCTTAATGATTATTTTGCTTAGTACAACTAGGATGCATTTGTAGGGCTGTCATTTGACCTTTTCATTTAAAAAGATTTGAGTTTTTAAAAAATGTGTTTTCTCATTCAGCTGACCATTTTCGGAGTTAAGTTTGTGGATAGCTAAGCACTTTATTGCATTCTCTCATTTACTGTTCACAATAACCTGTTGAAGGAAGGTCTACTATTAATCTCAATTTGCCTTTGCAAAAATAAGCCACAGAGGAACTAAATAATGTATCCACTTGTCAGACAGGAGGAGGAAGGCAGTGAACCAGCTCTAAATTTTGGACTTTCAAACCCTTGTCTTGGCTTTTACAATGCCTGCCTCATATACTCGTTTAGCTTGACAGATATTAATACATACTATATGCATTTTATTTTAAATATTGAGAACAATTTATTGATGTTTAGAGTATTCATATTGATGTAATTTGCAAAAGTTGTTTGTATAGATGGCAAAATCTGATTAGAGCCAAATGAATGACATCTCTAAATTTACCTTTGGGTTCTCTTAGGAGGAGTTAGAATGAGATGAAGCTGGGGAGAGAAGAGAGAACTGTGTGGGAAGACTCAGGGAACAATGCATTCATCCCTAATGAGTGGCTGTGTGTGACATGTGGGATCTATGTGTGGGACCTTGTGTGCACTGCCCACGCCCCAGGCTCGCTCTCCTTTTCAGCCATATTTGGTGCACCATTGCTGAGTAGCATCTTTATTGCAGGCCTATAAGAATCCTTAGTAGGAAAGGCATCCCAAATACAAATGTGCAATGATTGAAGAGTGATTCCACATACTGATGTGAACCTAGAGCCCCATTTGGTTTACAAGCTAGTATTTACATAATTGGTATTAGCATAGCAATTGCCACATAGGCAAGGAAATGAATGTCACAGATGACAGCATTGCTGGTTTTCTCCAGAACTGAGTTAATGAGTTTCAAAGTATGATCAGAAGGTGGAGAGACACAAGCACACTGATATGAAATCAGTTGGCTGCATCAGCACACGTAAATGCATTTAGAGTTCCATAGTACTATTATTAGAGTGTGACTTGTTAGTTGTAAGCGGGTTGCAAAATAGAGAAGGGGCTGTGGGCTTCTGTTGGAGGAAGGAAGATTTGAATTCATTTCAGCAGTTACTGGAGAGTCAAGACGATCCAACTCTACACAGATCTGCGGTTATATTATTTAATAGTTCAGCCAGACTTAGGAAGCCAAGAAATCAAATATGAAGAATAAGTAGTTCTTGAAATCAGGGTAAGGCAAGGGTGAGCATGCAAGGAGGACTTTGAGGCAATGCCATGACCTTGACATTGGAATACAGATGAGGTCTGGCTTGGGGAGGAAAAGGTTTGTTTTGTGGTTTCTTCTAGAGCTGGAAGTTTACCAGGCATATGATGGTGACAATTTATAAGAGCATAGATGATGACAATTGTCACAGTGACAACTGTCATTCTGTTAATTCAACAAATATTTTCAGCACCTCTAGTCTGCCCATGTGCTGGAGAAACAATAGTAAAATATACAAATTCCTTGTTGTCATGGAACTTGTATTTTAGTGGAAGGAGTCAAGAAATAAATACATAAGCAACTGTAGTGTAAGCTGGGGATGCTCTGTTCTTTTGGAAAACACAAGAACAGAGTGGAAGAGGTTTGGCAAAGGGGCAAGTATTCTATATTGTGTCAAGGAAAGCTGAGCTTTCTGAACAGAGATAAATAAGGGTGGGAACAATTTAGGCAAATTTGGGGAAGAATGTTTTATGTGGAGGGTTTAAAAGTGTGTGGGGGTAGGGGGTTAGAGGATAGTTTGACATGTACAAGCGCCAGTGAAGGAGCAAGTAAAGGAGTGCTTGAGGCTGAACTGCAGTGATGCAGTTGCATAGACCCCTCGTAGCTGAACGACAGGGAAATTGACTTATGGTCTAAGGCAGGAAGCCACCAAATATTGTTCTGTGCAATCTGAGATTTCTTTTAAAGGTATCTCTGTGCTAATTCTTGCCAAATGTGTGTGAAGTTTTTGCTTGTTTGTTTTTGTCAGTCCTGAGGCTTGAACTCAGGGACTGGACATTGTCCTTGAGCTTTCTCGATGCCAGTGCTCTACCACTTGAGACACAGCACCACTTCCAGCTTTTTCTATGTATGTGGTGCCAAGGAATCAAACCCAGAGTTAAGTGCAGGCTAGGCAAGCACTCTACCACTACGCCCTACTTCCTGCCTAGCATTGATGTTTTACAAAAAATATTTTAATGCCAACAGGCTGAGTTTAAAGAAAATAGAGGCTTTGCTGGAGGGAGGACACAGGGACATTTGAGGGGGTGCTGTAGGTACTCATTGTCTTCATGATGTGGGTCATTCCGCACATGTGTATGTCTTAAAAAAAAACTCACTAAATTGTACATTTTATATGTGGCTTGTTATTGTGTCTTTTTACAACCTCAGTGAGATTGTTAAAAATATGAGAAAGACCTTAGAGACCTTCAAAGCAAAAAAATGCCAGTTGTGTTCTGTAAAGGACATATGAGAGATCTGTTGGCCATCCAAAAATATTCCATGGAATTATTGATAAAAGATTGAACGAAGGTTATGTAGAGAGGAAGGAGGAGGGGCCATGTCTATAAATTGGGCAAGAACTAGAGGCTGGCAACTCATCAATAGTCTAATTAAGCCTCATCAATTAGAATGAAGAATGAGCGAAAGGAAGGAATGAAGGAAAATTGCTTGGTGGAGTATGCAGAGATGTGAACTATGGTTTTTTTTTTTAACACAAACGTTCAATTCTGGAAGAGCAGCAGGTCCTGGAGGAGGATAGTGGCAGTTGGAGGCTTGCTGAGATTGAGGTGTTCAGAACAAGAACTAGTTTTCTGTAGAATGACTTCTGGTTTAGAAGGAGGGAGGTGGGAGTTAGGGCCGTGTAGATGTGGGTGGCAGGACCCAGGAATGGGAACGCTTAGAGGGTATAACTCTGCGAACACCAGTGTTTCAAATGCCGCACAGAGAAGAGCACTGAGTATGTATTTTACCCTGTGCCTCGTTTTGCTTGTGGGAGACATGGCATGCCAGTCCCAGGCTCTCAAAATGGGATTCACAGAAATCACTGCATTTTATCAGCGGCCATAAGCAAGGAGAATCCTCTTTTCCATCCTTCACTTTAAGCGGTGAACATAACAGCATTAAGGAGATGAAGGTGTGTTGAAGAAAGCTAGCCAAGTCCCAGGAGATAGTCGTGACTCGGAAGCCAAGAAAAGCTGAGGAAAAAGGAAGTAGTGAGCATAAAATGCAATCTTATAAGACCTGAAATCCACTGGATTTAGCCATTAGAAGGGTTAATAATGGCTTTTTTAAGAGTCATTTCTGAGGCATGGGGAGGGTAGAGGCCAGGGTATAGTGGATTGAGCTTTTATGGCATGGAGGCCAGTACTTCCCTGAGACTCAGCTCATGAGAAAGGATATTATATTCAAACAGCCAATACTACTTTTGAGAGTCTCTTCCTCAATCAAAGGACCATTTCTATTTTTATAGATTGTTGCTTTCATTTCTTAAATATAGGAAATTACTTGCCACATCTCTCCTAGACCACTTTTCAACCGAAGGCTGAAGTCTTGATTTCTGAGCAGCATTGTGAGGAGAGCTGGAAGAGGAGGTGGGCATTAGACCAATGTCTATCAGTTCTCACCTGCCCCAGACCATGAAGGAATGGACAGAGAGGCTAATGGGTATCAAGAACACTAGAATGGCTATGAAAGGCACTGCTCTAAGAGATTCTTTTTATTCATTTTGAGTTTTTTTAAACTTTATATTAGCAGATGGCATTTTCTTTAGCAAAGTCAAAAAATGTCAATTCTATCATACTATCTTTTCAAGGATTGTAATCTCTTAGTTCCTTACGAATGGCCATAATTTAGTTGTGGTTGTGTCCATCTTCTCTGGGCCAGAATTAATTGGCATTAACTTATTCAATGCATTTATTGAATGTATTTGGTAAGCTTTATAAGGCAGATGATCTTAAGCCCCAATACCTTTAGTGATATGGATATAAACCTCTCCTGGTCATCTTGAGATTATCCTTCCAAAAATTTGAATTCAGCTGGAGGTCTGGCTTCAGTGCTAGAGCATCGGCTTAGCAAACACAAGACCCTAAGTTTAATCCCCAGTACAGCTAAAATCAAAGCAAACAAATCAATCCTAATGGAAAAATGTACACAGTTACCTTGAAGATGCAGAATATTCCTCTGCCAGCCAGATTCCACTTTAATGTGATTAAAAATATTTATATGTCTAATGGAAAAATGTGATAATGAGCCACGAGGTTTATTAGTCATGCAGCCTGGGGAACAGAGCTGGTGATGTTTGAATACTGGGTAGACAAGCGGGAGCTGTGGCAAACACAGGCCCTTGGATGGCTGGGTTACATGGCAGAGGCATGAGTTAAAGAGGGCAGGATGAGAGCCTGGAGCCTACCCTGATGTTCCTTATCTCTCTTCTGTTTGGATCACACAGGAAGAGAAATGCAATAGGAGAAAAGTAGTAGACAGACTCACATTTTAAGTCCTTTTGTAGATTATTTTTCAATAGGAATTCTTGTGCTAGTGTTCTGGATGGAGCCTGTGGTCTTAGCTCTGAGCCAATCCTGGAATGTGCCTTACAAACTCTAGTTTCTGAGCCTCTGGGCTAAAGGCTTGATTGGGTCACTTGTAATTTCTGTCCAGAAGACTTGAGCCCAGTAGCTTTCCTAGCTGGGGACAAAGTTCAGCATTTCCACTATTTTGAGCTCCATTGTAATTTGCCATGTATGTTTTCTTTTAAAGTTTCCATTCAAAGTATTTACTTAAAAAGAAATATCCAATTCATATGTTTATTGATAAAGTATAGAGAGCCAAACTCAGTAATTTTTTGTCATTTTCACTAGCCAATGTTCAGTTAGTTGGGCATTTATTTTTCTCTGTTTCTTACTTGTAACATCTTTGTATTATTTATCCACTGAATTGTTGTGGATAGCCTTGTAATGATGAAACCCAAGTCTGCTGTTTTCTTCTTTATTTTCCATTCTGTTAAGTGGATGATTTGTCTAATAGATCTTTACAAAGATCAGCAGATAAGGTCATTGTCATAGCAAGATAGCTTTCTAGACCCCAAATTCTGATCACAAGCAAATATTCTGATTTGAACTTCTGCTGTTAAAAAAATAAGAGTTTTCTTTATGGTTTACAAATTATTTCGCTCCTTAGGCTCAATGCTGATAATGTGACAGAGCATCTGGGGAACTTTTTTTTTAAATTAGTCACTTGAATGTTTGATGTACAGTTTGAAAAGTTCACAGATGTTTAAATATTCCAGCTTTTAGTCATTTGAGTTTCTCTTCCAATTGTTCATTTGTCATTACAGAAATAGAGCTCTACAGAAGAAGAAGAGAGAAAACAAATGCTCTAAACTCAACCATTTTCTTATCTTTTGGTTTAACTTACATGGAAATGCATGTTTGAAAAGGAAATGAGACTTATTAGAAATCAGAAAACAAAGACACCAGGAAAAGAAAAGAGGTCATGTTATCTTTCCTCCACTTCAAGTTTGTTTTTCCATGTTAATTAAATATACTTAGGTTTTGCAATGAGAAACATGCTATCAGTTATTTTCTTAATTAATGTTACACAGTCATTTCAAAAATTATTTGTAATAGAAATAACCCTGTTGTTAGAGTCTTTTTCAAGCTGTGATGCTTAACCTTAATTGGCCACCTGACCAGTTGAGACATACCTAGCGGATTAGTGAAATACACCCCTAGGGGTGTCTATGAGAGAGTTTCTAAGAGACAATTATATCAGGAGAGCATTACCTAATGAACAGTTGAATCCCTTAATGGTTTCATAATATTATAGCACTAATGGGAAGTGGTGAAACTTAGGAGGAGGAAATGGGACGAAATAGGTCATTGTGAGTGTGTCTTTGTGGGCTGGATCTTGTCCCAGCCCCTTCCTGTCCACCTTCCTGCTTCTTGTCCACCTTCCTGCTTCCTGTCCACCATGATATAAATGGCTCTCCCTCATCATGCTCTCCTCCCTCCATGATGCTCCCCTCAAGGGCTTGCAACCATGGATGGAGCCCTCTGAAGCTATGAGCCCAAAGAAAATTCCCCCCTCTTAATGCTTTTCTTAGATCTATGGATCACAGCCGCACAGAAGTAATAATACCCACACCCAGAGGAAGTTGCTAAGCAAGTTAACAAGGCTGTAAAGTTGTCTTCCGATGGGTTCAGGTCACCTCAGGAAAGTAAGGATATTGTAAGAAAAACCAAAAGAAGGATGTTAGAGGCCCAGAAATGTCACACATCGGGAGGTGACTAATTATACTAGGGAAAATCTGGTTGTTCTGACCATTTGTCAGGATGGTTCCAGGTGTATCTCCATCCAGACATATCAAATGTCTTGTCCTGTCAACTTCTTAAAAAGCAGAAACAAGAGCATCAATGATTCCACTGACTTACTCATTTTTCATGAGGTGAAGTGTCTTTTGATATTGAATATGGGGAAAGAAGTCTGAGAAGAAGCCAGGTAAGAGAAATCCCAGGCTTTGGAAGGGAGAGGTGTTAAAGAGTAGACAGGGCCACAGGGCTCTCAGATTACCTGGGATAAGATTCAAAATAGCCCTTTCCTTCCTGATTCTCCTCCTTCCCCACTGGCTGTTCCTTTTAAAATTTCTTTTGCTAGAAGAATCTTACCTTGCCAAATTTAAAGGCTGGAGAGCACCAGGGTATAGGAGAGTGTTGCTCTTCCTATTTCTGGCTTCTACCGCTAGGGTCTCTTCTGGCCCTCATACTTTAAATGCTATGTATGAAGACATTTTCCTCTCCCCCGCCCTCTCTCACTTTCTTGCCCACCACACCCTTGGCATCTCTGTTCAGAGGCTCTCTAGGCCACTGATATACAGGCCTCTCCTTCACAGCACCCTTGCTGCTTCCCCATCCTGCCACCAACAGACAAAAGTCCATAACTTCAGTCCTCCTTCGCTTCTCTCTTTCACTCATTCATCTGCTTCATTTCATTAGCTGGTAGCTTTACTTTCCAGACAGGCCTTGACTATTCCCACTTCTTGTGCTCAGAGCTGTTAATGGTTTTAATCTAAGCCATCACTTTCCAGACACTTGCAGTAGTTTCCTAATTGATTTCTCTGGTGGGACCCTACCCTTCAATACCCATCAAGATCACAGGTCCACGCCGTGGTGTCTAATAGCTCATAGTTCATGGCTCCAGATGCCTTTGTATCTGCTGGTCTCTCTGCTGGCCTTTACACTGATGGTCTCATTTCCTGTATCTTTGGAACAAGCCAGGGCTTTGTATTCAGAGTTCCCTTGATCTGGAATTCTCTTCCATCAACTAGTCAATTGACTCTCTCTCTCTCTCTCTCTCTCTCTCACTCTCACTCACTTCATTAAGCGCCTGTTCAGGCACCACCTCTTCAGAGGAGATGTCATCACACTTTATCAAATATATCCCTTGCTGTTCTCTTGTTTTTGCTCGTTTTCTGTGCTGCTGCTATGACGATTTCGTTTGGGATGAAAAGGATGAAAGTCTTTTGATTCCTGTTTTTCTTTTCTTTCTTTTTTTTTGATGGTACACTCTCCCATGGAATAGACTTTTTCTGTTCTGTGCCCAGCATCTACAGATGACCAGGATATGAGCCCCAGTTGTCACTCACTCAATAAATATTAGCTGGCTGCATGGCCACATGAAACACAAAGCACACCCATGTTAAGTGTACTTTCTTATTTTAGCCATTTTTGGAATGGGCAAGAAATCTTACAAGTGTCTGCCCAGTTCTTAGAAGCTTCTAGCAAGGTGCCTGGGAGAGACTTTGTACCTAGATGCTGAATAACACCTAATCAAAAGAATGTTTTGATCCCTAGAGAATATACTTTATATTTAATATATGTTAATCTGTTGAACACTAGTTCATCCTCGTTAACTCTTTAGATCTACTCTTTCTGGAAGAATTATTATTAACTTGATGTATGGATGCTAGGAAGGCCTCCCTGGGGAATAATAAGTTCCCATACATACTGTGGACTGACACACACTCCCTGTGTATATTACCTGTTTTAATCCTCATAACAATCCTGTGAGGCTATTCCCATTATTACTCTCATTTGCAGATGGGGAAAAGAGGCATGGAATTATAGATCGATATATCTCAATATATTCAATTGGTGAATGGTAGAGGTAAACCCACATATACTGGTCCTAGAGTCTTGGCTTGAATCTCTCTCTCTCCCCCTACCCCCACTCTGTCAGCCTTCTGAGCTGAGGACTGAGAATGGAAGTAGCTGGTTAAATGGAATGTTAGAAAGGCATAAGACTTAATGTTGTGGGAAAATGGAAGTATATATGACCAAATGTGACAAAGGCCTGATCATGAGCACTTTTGTGGTCATGAAGAAGTTTAGCATGGCCCCAGTAGTGAGTGTGCCAGAGGGTATGTGTTGTCCTTGAGACTGATTTTCAGATCCCTAGTTGAGGAAGTCAGTAAAGATAATGTTATTGAAAGGAACCAATTCATTTATCAGTTTACTAGGATTTTGTTATCTAGACTAATTAGTTATTGATGCAGAATCATTTGTAGTATATTTTGAACCGTAAGTACAATACCTCTCATAAGCTTGTGGGCTGTCACAGAGAAAGCATTATGGCGAGATCACCGAATTGGTAAAACTGGTGTTAGTTCTTGTATTAGTGTGTCCAAATGGTCTAATATAACACAGCAATTTGGAAATAAGGTGTAAGTGGTATTTTCAAGAACTTATAAAGATCACTAAGCTAAACTGTTAAGCAAAAGTTTGCTGTAAGTTATGTTGTAGATTATATAGTATAAATGTTTCTGTATATTCACATATACTTTTGATGCAAAGAATGCAGTTCTGCATAGATGCATATAACTTTGAAAATAGAAGCCAGGCACTGGTGGCTCATGCCTATAATCTTAGCCACTCAAGAGGCTGGGATTTGAGGGTCACAGTTCAAAGCCAGCTTAGGCGCAAAAGTCCATGAGATTCTTATCTCCAATTAACCACCAGAAAATTGGAAGTGGCTCTGTAGCTCAAGGGGCAGGTGGTAGCTTTGAGCTGAAGAGCTCAGGGACAGTGCCCAGACCCAGCGTCCAAATCTCACCACTAAACTCCCCTCCCCCAAGAAAAAAACAACTTTGGAAACAGGGCAGTTTCTAAGGTAGACAATTGGAAGATACACATAGCAAGGAAATATTTTTTGTACTCTGATTCTTTTCAATATATATGAGTTGCCTATTAAAATAACAATTCAAAAAGTAAATTATAGCAACTTGATAATACGGTGACAGTTGAATGACCAAGTAAATTGGAATAAAGCAAACAGAATACTAATTTATAACTATCTCTTCATGTAAACACCTCTGAAACAATAAAAGTTCAACCTGTAATAATAAATCCCTGGGAAAAGTTAAATATTAGGTAATAAATAATGTGTGGAAGAAGAACAAAATTTATGAATCCAAGTATGGGAAAAATACAGTAAGTGTTTTACATATAAAATATTTATAATAACATGTACATACTTGCCTTAGGGATAAACATATACATATCATATCAAGATTTGTGAGAAGAAAAAGAATTGAGTTTGAATAGTTATAATAATTTTACCAAGAATTCTACATTTCAAATTACTCAACAGATTCAGGTTCTTTTAAATATAAAAAACCTAGAGACTAATGAATGAGTTTTATCTTATATTTTTATATTTTTATTTAGTGCTAGTCCTGGAGTTTCAACTCATGGGCTGGGTGGTATTGTCTTTTTTTTAATTTTTATTCAATAGTAGCACTCTAACATTGGAGCCAAAGCTCCACTTCTGTATTTTTTTTTTGGTTGTCAATTCCATATAAGAATCTCCTAGACTTTTCTGCCCAGGCTGGCTTCGAACCACAATCCTCATGTTTCAGCTAGGATTGTAGACGTGAGCAAACGTGCCTGTCTTTATGTTTACTTCTAAGATAATATTAGTGCTTAAGACATGTCCTGCAAGTCATTGTCCATGGGGCTTAGATAGCTTGGGAATTTGCTATAATGACTTCATCAGGTTAAACTCATTGGCGAAATGAATGCACAGAGTAAGCAAGAAAAACAAAGTGAGGGAGGAACAAGGTCAAGTTTGTCAAGTGGGATCTTCAGCTTCTTCTACAAGTACACATGTTCTTTTAGAAGGGTCATAGTGTAGATCTCTGTAAAGCAGCCAATTTGATGACTCTTTGAAAGAATTTCCCTGGGTTGTAAATGAGTTTGCAATGGGAAAATCTCAACAGTTGCCATAATAAAATTCACCAATGAGTTTTCTATGGGTATCTGGAAACCTTAAAAATAGGACTTGGGTTATAAGAAAGGACAAAATAAAGGCAAGCTTTAGTTAGAAAACATTTTTTCCTCCTTTCCTAGCTGCAGTAAACCATGAACTTGAACAATGAATGCCAATATATACATAAGCATAAAAGAAGAAAACAGTGCATCTGACTAAGTTCATCTGTCATCTGCTTCTAGAGAGCTTCCTTCTGACGTTGTACTCTCTTCACACTATCGGCACATGGCTTTGGGAGAAAAGCCTAGTTTGTGCCATTTTAACCACAAAGAGGAGCCAACATGAAATTAGGACCTTCCTTGTGTCCTGACAATGATTGCAAATCAGAACTAACTTCTCAGCTTTTGCTTTCTGCTTGTAGTTTTGTTCTCTTGCTGCCTGGATTCATAATCAGTGATACTGAATAACATGAGACTCTGTTACTTGCCAGTAGAAAAAGTGGGGAGCCAGGTCCTGCCCATTTTATGTGAATCTCAATGATTCTATTTATGACTCATGGAGGTGGGCCTTCCGTTTCTCCCCAATGTACAGTGCATTACCTCAGAGAGTGAAGCATTTTTATGCCACCTTTCAATTTGAAACTAATCAACTTCTTCTAGATTTGAACTCTTCAGACAGTAGAATTTTCTCAGGAAGGTGTGCATGCAGGGAGAAAGGCTTGGTTTTGAGGGTGCTGCTGGCATTCTAATTCCCACCCTATTTGTCTTGCTAGAAGTATGGACTTTGGCCTCTATATGAGTGCACTGGGGATGACAGTCTGCCAAGCTCAAGGCCTTTGCAAGGGTTGACTGAACTTCAGTTGCTGTCCCCAGCTCTGTTTTCCTTTTGGTCTGTCTCTAGGGCAAGTATTTCTGGGCCATGCTGTGCAGACAATCAGTACCAGAATTTCCCAGAGAGCTCATTGGAAATATAAATTTATGGTTCACCTTTCTCTCCTCAGAGCTGCTGGATCTGAATTCTCCCCTCCTTCTCAGGAGATGGGCAGCTTTGATTTAAACTGCCCAGGGCAAATCTGGTAGAAATAAAGTTTAAGGACTATGGCACTTGCAGAGTGATCTAATCCCAAACAACTGCTGATGGATCCTGTTGAGCTCTTGGTTTCCCCACTCTGTCCACAAGGCTGGAGGCCTGTGACTCCCCTAGAAAGCTGGTGACTTTAATCGAAGGGCTGGCATCCTGTTCTAGAGCACAATAGAAACATATTATCTCTAAACTGTGATCTATTGATCTAGGCCAGCGGGACTTACTAAGAAAATCAGCTGGGTTTTTATGAGCTGTGCTTTAAAAAGTTGATGCTGCTGCAGTTATTGGCTGCTGCACTGATTTCTGCTGAGGAGAGGGTGGGGTTCAGGCTGCAGGCAGTGCAAGGCTCCTGTGATACCCACTACCAGAATGCTGCTGTCAGAGTGGACTCAAGGTTTGCAACCTCGGCTCATGATTATCACTAGATGTCTAGTTGTCTCTCCTGTGTAAAAGTCCTGGTTCTTTAAAAAAAAAAAAGTGATCACATTTGCTCCAAGTCCCCCAGCAGGAATGTTTTTATTCCAGTCAGAGAATTCTGATCTCACACAACACAGTTGTGGATGTTCTTTGGGGGTCACTGCCAGCACCACGCCTAAGACTTCTGTTCTCATTGGAGAGACGTGTGTGGCACTGACATCGGGGAATTCTCTATGTCTCCCACAATCCTCGGTGCATACCTTAAATTAGTGGGGGGCTTCTCTGCCAACGTAGGCAGAGAATTGCCACCTGTGGTGAGGTCCAGGCTCTGGAGAGGTGGAAACATAGAATGTGAAGCTGTGATGTGCAGTGTCTCATTTCCTTTGAAAAAAAGAAAAAGCCCAGCATGAGAGAGAGAGAGAGAGAGAGAGAGAGAGAGAGAGAGAGAGAGAGAGAGAGAGAGAGAGAGAGAGAGAGAGACAGAGAGAGAGACAGAGAGACAGAGACAGAGAGAGAGAGAGAGAGAGAGAGAGAGAGAGAGAGAGAGAGAGAGAGAGAGAGAGAGAGAGAGAGAGAGTGTGCTCCCTCAGGGTTCCTGAGTTATGGCTCTTGGCTGGTTTCCTTTCTCAGTCTGCCCTTCCCTCATGGCCATATGGACAGGCCTGCTCCACACAACCACACCTGGCCTCCCTGGCTTTCGTTCCCTCCACCTGTAAAGCCACCCCAGTGACAATAATAATACCACCATGTAACATTTGCTTTAAAAATAATAAATAACCTGGTGCTGGTGGCTCATTGCCTATTAGCTATTCAGGAGGCTGAGATCTGAGGATTGTAATTTGAAGCCAGCCCAGGCATGAAAGTCAATGAAATTCTTATCTTCAATAAACTGCTCAGAAAAGGCTAGCAGTGCAGTTGCGGTTCAAGTGGTAGAATGCTAGCCTTGAGCCAAAGAAGTTCAGGGACAGTATCCAGGCTCTGAGTTCAAGCCCCACAATCCACACAAAAAGTACTACTAATAAAGCCTACCGATAGGCTTTACCGATAGTAAATGTTCTGCTGTTCACTGCAGTTCATTCTCAGAGGCTGAAAGTCATCAGCTCATCCAGCGGCCTTTGTCTGGAGTTGCTATAAGTGGGTAGCACATTTGAGTGAATCAGTGCTTGTCATGGAGGGATGGTGTCAGCTCATTCTGAGAAAATAGCCACCAAGGGACACTGGACTTGACTGGTGAATGACAATGGGCTTGTGATAGTGCCCTCTGCCGGTAGGTTGTGGAATTTGCAACAAGGAGCCCAGTGTGTGCCCAGGTATACCTCAGCGGGCAGCAGGAGATGTCCTGGGAAGAGAAGCTTGGAACTCTCTTCTCACACTGCTTTGTCTCTTAAATTATTATCTTTTAGTAGTTGTACAAAGGGGTTTCCATTTAACACAGATGTTTAGTGTCTTGATTCATGCCACCTCTTTCCACATGCACCCTTTCCTTGTCTGTCCTCACCCCTGTCCACACGCGATGGGCCCCTTTTCATCGCTTGTATGCCAGTTTCTTGCCCTCTGACGTGTGTTGGGAAGGGAGGATCAGTGTTTACAAGTGTGCATGTGCACAGAGGCACATGTGTGTAGCTGGTCCCGAGTGCACCCACATTTATTCCTGAGTAGTACTGTACTTGGGGGTGGGGATAAATGAGCAAGAACACGTCTTCAAGCCTCTCAGAAAGGCTCTGGCGCATCCTGAAAAATCTTGTCACTTAATGTGCTTGTCTGCTTTCTGATTTTATTTCATTTTTCATTTTCCCAGGAGCTGTTCCCTGTAGTCAAAATGCCAACTACTCATTTGAAATAAAGTTCTAGTCTCTTCTAAGTCATAGAAAAATGGAAAAAAAAACCCACTCTTCCCTCTTCCTTTTTGATAGTCAGAAAGAGCATGTCTGAACCATTTCTATCCATGATCAAATAATAGGACCCTGAGATGCTAAATCAAAAATGGCAACATTGTGGGCTTCCCCCGCCCCCACTTATACACAGGGCAAAATTTCATTGTGTAGTTGAACTTACCTTAACAAGTGTAATTGCCACCTGTTGCTTTGTGATCTCCAAATAAAACAAATAGGACAAAACCAGTTCAGTAAGATCAGGTAGAATTTAGCTTACAAGAGAAGAGGAAGGTTAGGAATGAGGTAAAGGGTGTGTGTCTATAAGAAGGCAGGAACAAACTAAAACAATTTGGGTGGAGAATTGACTTGGCTGGCAGACACGGCTGATGGTGGGATTTTCTTACTGGGAAAGGTAAAAGTATAGACAAATAATGGCATTGAGGAATATTCCAAGGAAAGAGGATGGAGATGCACCCATATTGATCTTGGGGTGCTGGATGGAAGAAAGGTCTTTTGAAGAGAGGGTGACAGGGAACAGAAATGAAAGGTGTGACTGGAGTACGTCTTGTGTGGTCAACGATGAAATGTTCATTCTTGGTGTTTCTTTTTGGTCTTTCAACACATACTGCGTGTGCTCAAGGGGCGACATGATTATTTGCTCTTAAAGATCATTAAGAGAGTAGTGATTTCATTTTTAATTACCTCCCTGCTGGGTTTTCCTTCACTGGCGTCCTTTTGCTTTATGTTGAGTTAAACCTATTCGGGCTCCAGCTGTCTTGGAGTGATGAGTGTAACGTGGAAGTGAGTGGCAGGTTGTTATAGCAACTGAATCTGATAGCAGTTGGGGAGACCTTGTGGGGATTGTTCACGAGCTTGAAAGCCAGTGAGCTATTCTTAGGAAATGTTTCAGTCAGTTAGAGGCCTTTCTTGCCACTTTTATTCTGATAATGAACCTTTTTTTTTCCCCACAAATGTTCAGATTGTCTGAAGATGCTACAAAAATTATAATATGACAGTTGTAAGAACGTTCCGTGATTTCCCAGAGAACTATTATCACTGAATGCTTATTGCGCTTCTGTTCAATGTGTGAATGATTTTTTTTTTTGCAAGAACCAGAATGTGGCTGGGTCTCCTGTGGAAGCTTTGGTGATTCCTTTTGCCTGTGGTCTGCTGATTGTAGGGGGTTCCATATATTTGCCCTCCGGCATTCAGCTTCCTGCTCTTTCTTTCTCTCCTAATTGTTGGGGGCTTCAGACACTCGGCCCCAGCATTCCAGCTTCCAGCGGTCTGGCTTTCTCACACTCCCAACATTTCAATACTTTTTCAAGCAGCACCGAACATTCTCCATCAGAATGGACCCTTTGCAATGCTTTCCCCTCCCTCAGCAAGCCTCAAACTTGTACTTCCCTCAGAAAATGATCAGCTTTAACTCATATGCTTTACACTGTGGAGGTTCCTCACTCCAGCCCCTCTTTCAGACAGAATTAATTCCCAAAGTGCCACCAGAAATCTACTACCAACACAATGAGGCTGAGTTGTATTATAGCTATGAGGTTGGATTTAAGGGAGCTCCAAGTATATGTGAGTGACCCATTGTTTCCTGTATGTATGTGTGTGTGTGTGTGTGTGTGTGTGAGAGAGAGAGAGACAGAGAGAGAGAGACAGAGAGAGAGAGAGAGAGAGAGAGAGAGAGAGAGAGAGAGAGAGAGAGAGAGAGAGAGAGAGAGAGAGAGAGAGAGAGAGAGAGCTTGAACTGAACTCAAGGGCTGGGTCCTGGCCCTTTAGCATTCCTGGACTTTAAGGGACCCTTAAAGAGGGGGTGGGGGTGGGTACCAAGTCTCGCTAACTTTGTACCCAGCTCCACTATCAGACTGACACAGTGTTTAAGCCAGCATTTCTTCATCTCAGTTTGATAAGAAATATTTCATAACACAAACACCTGGGCTTCGGGGCTTCTAATTAAGAAAATGTTTCCCAGGCGTGGCGGGTAACTGCACAGCTTGATAGGAAAGCATGGATTCTAGTGTGGGTTGACACCTGGCCCTGCATTTCTGTCTCCTTACGGAGGAGATTTTCCAAAGATCAAGGCCTGGGGTCCATCCCCACAGTTTAAGTGAGAATCTATAAAATCTCAGCTTTCCTTGGATTGCTTTTCAAGTAAAAACAGGATGTGGAGGAGAGCAGGGCTGTGAAGAGAAAAGGGTAAACATGGAGGCAACCACACCAAAGGCTCAGTTTGGTACTTTTCAAGGTGGTTATTTTTGTTTGGGATAAAAGAGGAGGAATTAATTGGAAGATAGCATGAACAGGTGGAAAGAAAGGGCAGAACCATTTCTGTCAAAGGTACTAGAGAAGGTACTGAAGGAGCAATTTCCTCAGGAAAATGAGAAGATTGTGATGCAGATTTACTGGAGAGGCTTTCCTGAGAGTGAGAGTGAGTGTGGGGACTGGTGGGTGGGAACACAGAGTCTAAATGGTAGATGATGGCTGTGAGAACAGGAACTTACTTTAGTTCTGTGAAGAGAGTAATTTTCTAGATGACATTTAATTTCATAAAGATCTCCTAGGGCTATAGTGAGAGTGGATGGAAACAAATGGTAACAAGAAAGGATTTTGTTCAGGAGCAACTTGTGTAGTAGCTGTGTGGGGTGGGCAGTCTCCTATTTAGCATGTCTAGTTTGAGGAACCAGCTTTACTGTGGAAATGGGGTACCCACTGTCACCCCTCTTCTATACTTGCTGTTTCTGGCCCTTTTCTCCTTGTCTCTTTCTCTGTTCAGAATGTGTTTGTCCCCTAATTATGGAAAAAGTCTAAGGCTGATAAGCACAAGGGTAATGGGAGGCAGGGAAAGAGAGAGCAATTCAGATCATTTTGACTGAAATATATATATTGCTCCATTTCACAAATACTTTGGCCACATTTACCCTCATTCTTCTCTATGCTCCCCCCTCCTGCTGGTACCCACAAACCCCTAATCACAGCCTATGCCATTCTGATGCAATTCGTTATTTTAGTGTATAGTAACAAGGGGTATCTCCTTTGCCTTTCAGAATGGAGCAATGCCACCTGCTGACCCTGGTTGCATTGCTGAGGAGGAGGAGGGGAGAGGGTGGGGGTCAGAGAGAGGTGAGGTTAGGGGATATATTGGATGAATGAATGTAAATATCCTAATGAAACTCCCCCTTGTTTAATTAATGTATACTAATAAAAAACTTTTAAAAAGTAGTATATAGACAGTGAATTAAAAAGCAATAATTTTGAGTGCTTAGATTTCTTACAGTAGTGCTTAACATATATTAAAAGCAGATATGTTATATATATTATATATGCTGTATATACTGCAGTACATATAGCATATACTATATGTAATATTTAGTTAAATACTATATACCATATACTAATAGACTAACATACTATATATATACTAATAAACTATATGTATAGTATACATATTTTTATCTACATTTATAATATATAAATATAAGCTATATTTATATTATATAGTATATTTGTAATAAATAGTATATATGCTATATAAACATAAATATATATTATATCATTTATATATAATTTTTATATTTATTTATTTATTTTGGTGATACTGGGGTTTGAATTCAGAACTTCAAACTACTTGAGTCTGGCCCTTTTGGCTTTGGTTATTTTTGACGTATTTCACTTTTAAAAAACTTTTTAATTGAAGGACTTAATACAACAAAATATAGCATATTTATGAATCATAAGTAATAATACAACAAATATCTGAGTACTAGTCATGCATCTATATTTAGTTTATTTCATTTCAGATTTCACTTCATTTAATCTTATTCTATTGTGGTTGTTTCATAAAACAGATTCACAAACTAATGCCAAAGCATAATAAACTTCATTATTCTATTTGCTATTATTAATTAATTTATTTTTGTACTAGCACCAGGGCTTGAATTCGGGCCTCCAGCTCCCATTCACCTTTTTGCTCACAGGTAAAACTCCACCACTTGAGCCCTGCCTTTGGTTCTGGCTTTTAGTTTGCTGATTTGGGCCTTGATGCTGTCCCTAAGCTCCTTTTGCTCAAGGTCAGCCCTCTACCACTTAAACTATAGCACCACTTTCAGATTTTTCTGTGATTAATTGGAGGTAAGAGTCTCAACGACTTTCCTGTCAGGGCTGGCTTGGAACTGTGAGCCTCAGATTTCAGCCTCCTGAGTAGCTAGGATTACAGCTGTGAGCCACTGGTGCCCAGCTCAGTTCTGGCTTTTTAACAGTTCGTTGGAGATAAAAAGTCTCTCAGTTTTGTCTGCCCTGATTGATTCTGAACTGAGTCCTTCAAACTCATTCTCCTGAATAACTGAAATTATAGACATGAGGCACCGGCCATCTTGTTTCATTACCATTTTAACAACAAAAGAATACAGTATTACTAGAATCTCTGAGGTCTGTCTTTGCCTATTTCTCATTATATTTGTTAGCTCTCCTAATCAGCTTGAACTCTTTAGTGTTGTTACCTTATTTTTGATTATTTTTTCAATAATATTGAAATATATTTATGTTACTAAGTGTTAATAGCAGGACAAAACTTTTAGGTACTGATTTCCATATGCCAGACTTCATAAGTGCCCTATGTCCACTTACCCTAAAGATAGTATTAAGAAGCAAGTACACTGATATCCTCATGTATAGATGAAGAACACAAGACTTAGAAAGGTTAAATGACTGTCCAGTCATGTTCTTACCTGGTAAGTGTCCCGAGAACTCCATACAGGAAATCTTGACTGCCAGCTATGTGTTCTAGGCCACATTACCTCTGGAGAATACCTTCTATTGCTCTGCTTGCATTCTGAGGTGTTATTTTTTAAAATGTCATCTTTCAATAAAGCACCATAATGAAGCACTCTTTTTTAACAAAGAAAATATTACTGAATGTTTGCTGGTCTGTGTGCCACCCTACCATCACAATTAGTGATACAGCAGCTGGCTTGGCACATAGCAAGAGTACAGCAAATATTTGCCTTAAAGAAGAGGCTTCAAAATAGCTGTGGGCTCCTAAATTAAGATGTTTGCAGAACTGTGATTGCTCTGCTTCCAACTTCCCCACAGTTACCTCTTTTCTTTACATTCCGCACTATGTGCCAGGTTGACCTTATCAAGGAAATAGGAAACAAAGGAATTATGGCTTACCAATATGGAAGTTCATTGTATGGGAACAATACCTGCCCTTTGAACTATATTTGCTTTGGGGGTAACAGTATTAAGGAACATTTAAATGCAATCGAGACAGGTTTAACAAATGTCCACAATTGTGGAGAACACAGTTCTCTGAAGATGTAGAACACTCCCACCCCTCTGGGGAGCTACCACATGAACCTTCCCAGAAAAACACCTTTCTTCTACCAGTAGCCACTGTTCTCAATCCCACCACAATGGTAGTTGCTTCATGGTATAGCGATGCCTACGGGAATTTACAAGTGTGCTCTCTTGATGTCCTATTGTGTTTCTCAGGATACTGTGTCTCAGATTCATCCCTATTATTGGAAATCCCTGTGGTTCATACTTTTCATTTTCCTGACTAATACTTTACTGAATGAACATAGCCTGTTTTCTTTTAACAATCTTTTGGTGGACATTGGAATTGTTTTCTTCCTTATTAGTGGAAATAAAGCTGCCATGACTAATTACGCAAAACTTTTCATTTCTTTTATATAGATATCCAGGAGAGTAAGTGCTTGCTTGGATCAAACTGCATATTTATATTTGAAACCACAAAAAATGTTTTAGCAATTTGCCTTTACATGTCTACCAGTGTGTTGTTATTGCTGTGGCTGCTTCTTTCTCTTCTTCCTCCTCCTATTCTTCTTTTGTTTTTTCTTCTTCTTCTCCTTCTCCTTCTCCTTCTCCTCCTCCTCCTCCCCCTCCTCCTCCGCTCCTCCTGCCCCTCCTTTCTCTTCTCCTTCCCTTTCTCTTTTCTCTTCCCTTTCCCCTTCCTCCTCCTCCTCCTCCTCCTCCTCCTCCTCCTCCTCCTCCTCCTCCTCTTCCTCCTCTTCTTCCTTCTCTCCCTTCTTCTTCTTCACATATACTTGGGCTTGAACTCAGGGCCTGGTGCTATACTTTAGCTTCTTCACTCAAGGCTGATGTTTTACCATTTGAGCCACAGCTCCACTTCAGCCTGTAATTAAAGATAAGAGAGTCTCATGGACTTTTCTGCCTAGGCTGGCTTTAACCCATCATCCTTAGGTCTCAGCCTCCTAAGTAGCTTGAATTGATTACACATGTGACCTATGAGCACTCAGTTCTGTTCCACATCCTTGTTCACCTTATGCATTCCCTTTTTATTTCTCTGATATGAAATCAAATGAAAAGTTAAAACACAAATCTGTGACACAGTGAGAAATGGGAACTTAAGACACACAGAGACTGGAGATCATGTGAAAGCTTGGTGTAGTAATTTAAGATGACTGAAAAGTCCATTTAAATCTCATAGATTTTCTGTATGTTTCCATGATCTTTAAAATACCAAGTGTCTTCTTAGGGATCGTGGAGCAGATTCATCCATTCATTTCACTGTGAAGTGTCTGTGTGCAAAGTTCTTCAGAGTTGATGGATAGTTGTGCTGGACATAGCCGTTTTGATTGTGGTTTTTTTTTTCAGAACTTTAATGTGGTATTTGATTTCTTTCTATTGTTGTACATGTTTCTGATCAGAAGCTTTAAATTTTAGTGAGAATCTCTGCGTGTAGAAATAGTTTTTATCTTGTTGCTTACATTTTTGTAACTTTGACTTTTAAGGCTTTTAGTTACACTATTTCAGTATGTGCAGCCTCTTGTAGTTTGTTGAGCTTTTTGAATACATACATTGATGACTTTTAAATAAAAATGGGGTTTGGAGGTATGGTTCAGCTGGTAGAACACCAAGTAGTCTGGGAAAGTAGCAAGTACTGAGTTCTTGATCTTGGATGTTGAACAAAAAAACAAAAACAAGGGCTGGGAGCATGGCTTAGTGCTTGCCTAGCATTCACCAAGCTCTGGGTTTAATTCCTGAGTACCACAGATACAGCAAAACCAAAAGAGGTGACTGGCAAAAAAAAAATCAAGATGGGATTTTTTTTGGTAATTTTTGCTTCTTCATATCTTATTTTCTGTATGTGTCTTTGTCTTTCGGAATCTTCATTGTGAATATACCCGTATGCTTGGCTGTATCCACAAATCTCTGAAGATCTGTGTATTTTCCTTTATTTTATCTTTCTGGACAATTTTAGTTAATCTTCAATTTCATTGATTTGGTCAACTACTTTAAATCAAGTTGCCAAAAATTCACCTTCTGGTTATGGGACTTAGAATTCCAGAATTTTGATCTAGTTCCTTAAAAATACTTTCTCTCTTTAAAAAAAAATCAAAATTCTCCATATGGTAAGAGATGATTATCGTAGGATCTTTAAGTTCTTTAGAGAGTTTAATTCATGAATTCTGACATCTTTCACCTCTTAAGATAGAGCATTTCAGAGATCAGTAGTCATTTTTTACTAGTCTTTTTCTTTAGGACCATGTCCTCTTGGTTTCTTTAGGCTTCCTTGTCATTCCTGAGTGCTGATTTTTGACTTGTTTCCTTCTTAAGGTATTTACATCTGATTCATCTTGAGCGAACTCCATGTTTGCTGAAGGCCCTCCCCTCTGACAAAAGCTGTTGGTGCCCTCCCCCAAACATGCAGGTGGGCTCCCACAGGTGTGTCAGCCTGATCCTTTGTCTCCTTCTTACCTCAAGGGAGATGGTTAGGTCTTTTCCTTCAACCACACTCCTTCAAATTTGCATTTATGTCATTATGGATTGTGGCTTAAGAGAAAATTGTTTTAATCATTTGAATGCCGTATGACTGCGTACCTTCAAGTCGTGTAAGTTTTCCCACATGTCTGAGCTCTTTCTGTGAATGCAGGTACCCTGACCAAATTGTGCTGATTTTCTATCCCGAGTATCTTCCCTTCTGTGCACAGCTCTTCCAGGGCAGGTGCTGTGGGGAAGAAATGTGAGGGGTGGCAGAGACCTTGCTCTGCACAGGATGGCAGTGGGGAAGGGAATTCTCAAAATCAAACTTTGCCTGTTTGTTTGACTTGAAGCAACCCTGTGTATTTAAATCCTTTTCCTGAAAATTTCTGTGAAGTTCCAAAGGGCTACGGATGTGAAGGTTATTTTTGTTCTCAAGCTGTGTTTTCAAAATGTGTTCCACTTTGGATTATCTTCCTCAGTTGGCAAAGTCAGTTCTGTGTTCATTGACCCAGATGTAACATTGAATGCTTTCCTCTAGTTTCCACATGCCTACGTAGAGCCTCCTGCCGGAGCAGGTACACGTCCCTGGAAGTGTGCATGCATGTGGGAAATGTGGAAGAAGAGACTACATTGCCAGCCTGACAGAACAACTTCCTAAGTGAATATTAAGATTGTGCTCCCAAAATGTTCTTCCTCCTCCCTCCACCAGGACATTTACTGAGGCCTGAATAAATATATACCCTCTCCACCTAAACAAATGCATCAATCTTTACCCTCCCACGCCCACCAAAAAGGAAATCTAAGTGATGGAGCCTTTGAGAGTTGCTTAGACAATGAGCCCTCAGGAGAGAAATTAGTGTCTTGATGAGTGAGGCACAAAGGAGCTTGTTTGTCCCTTGTGTACTAGGAGAACTCAGTGAGAAGACTTTTTCTCTGGGCCAGGCCCTCACCAGACACTAAATCTGCTGGTGCAATGTCCTTGAACTTCCCAGGTGCCAGAATTGTGAGAAGTACATTTCTGTTGTTTATAAGCTCCCCAGTCTATGATATTTTGTCATGGCAGTAGATGACAGGATTCACTGCTTGCTGGTACCATCTCATGGCTCTTTCTCCCTTATTTCTGTAAACACTCTTTTCTTCCATTCATCTCCCTCTCAGAGGGAATGCATTTTGGATCAGATGCCTAGATTTCAACTGATCAGCTTTAATTCTCACATAGGTAACTTTTTGATATCTGCATTTTTTTTGAGGTAGTGTCGTATTCCTTAGCCAGGTTGCCAGACTTCATACGCCAGGCTTACTTGACCTGGCTTGCTTGATTGGCAGGCACATTACTGCATTAGCACATCTGGACCACGATCCTCCCATTTACTCTTCTCATAAAGGTGTGATGACAGATGTACTACACAGTCTAGCAATTGGTTGAAATGGGGTTTTATGAATATTTTTTTAACCTAAGCCGGACCTGAACCTTGGTCCTCCTATATCAGTCTCTAAGTAGTTAAGACTATAAGCATGAGCCTCTGGCATCCTGTCTACAAAGAATATCAGACTCAGAGGTACTAAGGATTGACACTTTCAAGTCTGAATTTTGGAAGGATACAATTCAACGAGATTTGTTGTTTTCTCCTCTTAAGGAATCCTTCATTTAAATCCACCCTCCAAATAATACTGTTAGAAGAAAATGTCATCGAATCCCCAAGAGATTTCTTAGTTAAGAAATACACTTTGTTTTAAAATAAGATTTGCTAGCACATTCTACTTCAAGCTCATAGCAGCATTGTTTTGAGGATGTGGATGTGGTGACTTTTGCTTAGGAAATAAATCTTGTCTCACAGGAGAGATTGGGAGTTTGGAGACAACACTGAGCAACCAGTCCATATTAACAGGGTAAGCAAATACACAAAATCTTGACAAAATGTATTTACTTACACAAATCCAATAAAGTAAATCATTACACTGGCATTAGGATTGCAGGCTTATTTTCACCCTGTTAGTAAACTGGTCTGAGAAGTTAGGCTGGCTTCTAATTTTGCATTAGGAAAATAGGCAAGGTGAGGGAGAAGAATGCTTTCTTAGGCAACTATGGAAATTCCTCGAATAGACTCACGTTTGACTAATGTCTGGATACCTAGGGGGAATTTGTCAAACGTTTATTGACTGGACAGAAGTGTCCAGTGCAAAAAGGACATAGTGAATTCAGAGATTTCTTCAACATTCAAAAATGTCCTCCACTGCCTTAATTGGACATTATTGTTTTCTCTTACATACAAGAAAGCGGTGCTAAAAGTGCTCCAGCAGCTTGGAAGTTGTTAATGGGAGAGGCCAGCTGTGTTCTGCATTCTGATACCAAACATGACTTCCATCTAAGGCAAAGCTTGCTTCCTTACTGTGAGAACAGGACACTCATAATGCAGACAAGTAGAAAATTAGTATGTCAGAAGCTAATTTTCTGGTATGTCTCATTTGGTGTGTGTGTGTGTGTGACTTCTGTCAGATGTTACTGAAGTATAGGGCTGTGTCACGTTAAGTATTACACTCTCTGCTGTTAGGTGCCTGCATTCATATTTATCTAGGCCTCTTCCTGATGTGTGATCTTGAACACGAACTATTCCATGTATCATTTAAAAATTATTATTTTCATCCAGGTATATATTAGGTACTTCAGGTTTTTGAGGGATGTATAAGCTATGTAAGATGATTTAGCTTCTATAAAGTGTTGCTGCTAGAACGCAGGCTTCTCAAAGACAATGATTGATATCTGTCTTGTTCTTTCATGTGTTTGTGTGTCTCAAAGAGAGTTTGGCATAAAGTAAGTGTTCAGTAAATGCATTCTGGGATGAATGAATGCATTTCAGTATATAAATGCTTGGACATTGATGTGTGACAGTGGTACTCAGTCCTGGGCACATGTGAGGAATACCTGGATGGCAGCTTTGGTTTTCCTGGTGCTTGGGAACAAAGCTAGGGCCTTGCACCTGTTGGCTTCACGATCTTCCATTGAGCTACATGCATGGCCCCCCGCAGGCCTTTCTAATGAACTGATTCTCAGCCTCTACACAGGTGAAGCTTGATTACCTAGGTTAGGGAATCACTGTGAGAGTACAATAATTTCAAATATGCAGATACTTGGTGTTGAAGATTCAGTCCCCAGAATGTGGGAAGCTTAATACAATCTTTCTTTCAATAATAATTACATAAGGGAAATATCCATATATATCCAAATTATAAACAATAACAACAACTACAACTTTGAATTCCTACATGATAAGAAGTAAGGTTTCAGCTCAAATAATTACAGATAGCTTGTTCCCCTATGTAAATCTGTGGGATTCATCTGGGTCTTGGGGCAGTTGTTTTATTTTAATCTTTAGTTGTGTAAAGGGTTTTAATTCAACATGTGAGTTTGTAAGTACAATATGTCTTGATTAATGTCATCCATTTTATCATTTCCCCCATCTTTCCCAAACCCACCCATTTGCGGCAGTTTTCTGTCTTGTAGAACAGAGACTCTTCAGTGCCTCATAGTTCCTTGTTTAGCATGGCCCATATGCATCATGGCTCCTTTGAATACAAGTAGCTGATGCCTGTATGGAATCAGGACAAAACATGGGTAAAATGTTTCCTGAGGCACTTGGAGAATTAGACCAAGATACACAATGCCATTTTAGACAGTTGATGAGTTTTCCAGTTTCAAATGTATCCATCATTAGGAGATGTTCTGGCTAAGGGATCCTCTGATTCTTTAGGAGTTCTCTACTCAGTAAGCAGGAACCTGGCTGTGTGCTTGAGCACAAATGTAGCAATGAGAATTCATTTTAATGTTGACCTCACAAAGCTGTTTGGTCTTTTGTGCTGACCCTGGGGCTTGAACTGAGAGCCTGGGAATTCTCTGTGCTTGTTTGCTCAAGCCTAGAACTCTGTCATTTGAGCTGCAGCTCCTCTTCTGGCTTTTTTGGTGGATAATTGGAGTGAAGAGTCAAATGGTCATTCCTATTCAGGCTGACGTGGAACCATGATCCTCAGATCTCAGTAGCCAGGATTACAGGCGTGAGCCATCAGAGCTCAGCATTGCATTTATATTTTAAAGAGCTGTTTTAAAGGAATTCTGACATTCTGGAATATCACTGAAATGTAAAGCCTAAGACATAATTCAAATCATCCTAATCAAATTTCTCAGTTCTTGATCTAATCAACCGCTACTTTACTTAGCTTCTTGGTCAAGTTCATTCATTAACTCAGAAAGCATTTATTGAATATATACAATGTCTACCCTGGGCTAGGAAAACATAATAAGATTACTAAATGAATTGAGACCTGTCCTTTAGGAGTTTATAGTCTCACTGAATTGGATGAGGGAAATAATAAAATACTATTTAAAATTGATGGTTTTTATTCTTTAAATACGTTAGAGGTCTTTCATGTCAGGTAATTGACACTAGCTGTGACTTTATGCTCTTGAAGTAGCATTATACAAGATTTACTTTTCATATTGTTTTCGCAGTTTGTATCACAGTTCTTTCTAGAGACGCTTGTGTGATTATAGTCACTCCCTACAAAGTGTTGTTGTGAAATTAATAGAATCATTGGCATTTCACGGCTTTGCCAGCTGTGGGATGGGGAAGATTCTGAGCAAGAAAAAGAATGAGAAGCTGAAACATATTGATATACACATATTTTTTAAAATTAGAGCTGATTGAAGCCACAAAACTCATTACCTCTTACTCACCTCCAGCCACACACTCGGTTCTACCAGGCCCTAAAATGACATCTTCAACCATGATGAACTTAGATAGAAAAATTACACTAATTGTATTTGAGATCTGAGAAAGAGTGAAATGACTTTTTTACTTTGAAAGAAAATGTCCTTCCATGTACAAATGATTTGAAAAAAAAAAAAACAACAAAGGATTTTCTCCTATGGCTATTTAGAAGAGTAGAAATTGGTAGTCTGAAGTTGCTTCCTTTGTTCTTGTGATGTTTCTTGGTTTTCCTCCTAATTAATGTTTATATGCTCAGTAGAGATACGATTTTCTTCTGTCAATGCTACACAGAATCAACCTTAAGTTTGCATCTATAATGAGGAATAAATGATCTACAAAAAGCTTTTTCTATTTTTTTTTCCTGTTCACGGACTAGAAAAGAGTTGGGTGTCATTTCATTGCTAAATGTCTTCAGATTTATTTAAAAAAATATTTATTGTAAAGGTGATGAACGAGGGGTTATAGTTACCTAAGTAAGGTACTGAGTACTTTTTGAGCACTGTTACCCTCTACCTTATTTTCTCCCTTCCCCCAAAGTTTTAAAGTTCATTTCCGATATAGTATCTGGTATCATTGTTGCATTACGTCATCTTTTGTCCTGCTGTTTCTGTGATTTCTTTTCTAGTGTGTGGATCAGATAAACTTATAGACAAGGCCAAGGGTATAGAAAACTAAGGGGATAAAATGTGACATAACTACAAACAGTACATAATACAAAACCCCTTGTTTCCGATTCTCAGAGTTCATTTTTATACACTTCATTATATATGGTCACACACACCTAGTGATTGGGCTATTTTGATACCCTGCTCATAATATCGTAGACATATTGTAGTTATTACAAATGAGGTAAACCATGCAACTTACATTTCTTTATGCCTGGCTTGCTTTGCTTAACATACTTTTTCCTGGGTGTTTCAATTTCTTTGGAAATAGTGTGTGTGTGGGGGGGTAATGTCATTTTTATAGATATATTGATC
Organism: Megascapheus bottae; assembly: GCF_031878675.1. Lineage (NCBI taxonomy): Eukaryota > Metazoa > Chordata > Mammalia > Rodentia > Geomyidae > Megascapheus > Megascapheus bottae. The sequence continues at coordinate 74,116,225 of NC_143513.1, read as the reverse complement.
CTCTATGACACAAACTTCCCTTGCATCCTGACTTGATTATTTGAGTATTTTGATACTCCTGATAGTAATAATGAGGAAAACTCATTAAGATTTTGATTGTCAGAGCCTACAAGTTCTGATGAACTTTTTTATACCCATTTGTCTCCTAGGGTCTCTGTTGGTATCTAAGAGTGGAATTTTTTCTCATCTGTCTTTGTCTGAACATAACTGTCAGGGATGGTTCATGAGAAGATGAAAGCTTTGGGGTTTTTTTGTCATTTTTCTGAAATTGAGACGTTTTAAGCCATTGTAAAATTTTATGCTTGTAAAACTGTATTCTCTCTCTCTCTCTCTCTCTATATATATATATAAATGTATGTATAAGCATCTCTTTTTCTGTATGTATATATACCTCTCTCTATGTAGATATGTATATGTATATCACATGTATATGTATATGAATGTGAGATCAAACCCATGCTATTTTGTTTTATGACTCCACAGAGGTCTGCTTTGTGGATGAATTACCAGACAGAACCCTTTAAAGCCAGAGGAAAAGCTAGTGGGAAAAATTGGAAAAGATTCCCTCAACTCAGGTAGAGGGGTCACTGTGGGTGAAGGATGACCACAGGAGAAATTCCACTTTCCCTTTCTCTTTGTTTGCATTGCTCAAGGGTATGGAATAAGCCAGGGTGAGGGGAAAATATTGATGCTACTAATTATTTACCTTGGAGAAAGTGAGGATAGGGAACACATGTCACTAGCCTGTCTTCATTACAGTCCTCTGTGCTTGTAAGCTCTGGGGATTATAGAAAGCTGCTCATGGTGCTTTTGAATGTAAACTACTTCAAGCTCAACCTCCTCACTTTCAATTACCAAAGTACTATTGACTATTTCTAGAACTTCTGGAATGTGAATACAAGAGACTGCAAAAAGGAAAACAGAAAGTTGAACTCACTGAGTTCTCTGGGGTACCTGAACATGGATTAATGTTGGTGCATGCATGCATAGATGCATGCATGCATGCCCCGCCACCATGCATTCTATGCCAGTCTTGGAGTTTGAATTCAGGGCCTTGTGCTGTTGCTTTGCTTTTCCATTCAAGGCAGGTACTCTTTCCCTTGAGCCACATACTCACTTTTGGCTTTTTAACTGGTTAGGGAAAGAGAAAAGAGTCTTGCAGATTTGTTTGCCTGGGCTGGCTTCAAACCTTGATCCATAGAGCTCAGTTTTCGGAGTCACTAGGATTTCATGTGTGAACGATTGGCACTAGACTTAATGCTGCATTCACCACTGGATTCCACTTGGTCTTTTTCTTTCCTTAAACGTGGGGACTACTCACAGACTGATGAATGGAAATTTGAAAGTCAGTGAATGTGCACAGAGGGAAGGAGGGAGGGAAAGAGAAAGGAGAGCAAGCAACAGACTGTGAGAGCCAACAAAATGTTTGCCTTCTACTCATCCCCTCCCCGCTTTCTGGGGGCAAGAACCTTTATTTTCCTGAGATTTCCCATGATGGCATTTCCCATAAATCAACCTTATTGCATCCTTTCTTTTGCTCCAGTGCCAGGCTCTTCCTCTTTGTGGTGAGATGGGTGAAGGAGCCTGAGGACCTGGATTCCAGGGTTGCAGGTTTAGTCTCAGAGATGGCAGATTCCTATTGCAGATGTGAGACAAACTGCAGGGATCCAGCTAGAAGTAAAGTAGAGAATGTTTGCTTTCTTTCCCCTCTTCTTCCTCTCTGTGATGAGCCTTAGGAGGTTCTGATCTTCAACCTGCCCAAAAGTCCTTGCTCAACAGAACTTTCCACCTGAGGTTTGCACACCACCCTTTTGCCTGTGTACATACAGACTCCTGCTTTACCTCTGTCTGATTCAGGACTCAGAGAAATGACTTCCCAAGACCCACTGATTCTCATTCAGGGGTCTCTCAGTCTGCACTGAGACACCACCATCCAGGGAAAGCCCTGTCCCTTCCAGGGAGCTACAACTGTTGAATCTACAACTCAGCGCTCCTTTGTAAAGGTCTCACATATTTGAGGGGGTCATTCTTAAATTAAGCTTCTGTTATCGCTATACTATCTCCCTAGGTCCTCTCTGCATGCCTCCCTTGTCTTGCTGCTCATGAAGATGTCAGCTCTCTTCCCTTCTCTGAGCAGTAGCCACATTTTGCTTTGCTGACGTAGCTCCTTCTGTTTCTCGTATTGGCAGGTCTGGTTTTCTGGTGGATAACTGGAGAGAAGAGTCTCTCAGACTTTCCTGCCTGGGTTGGCTTTGAGCAATCCTCACAGCTTAGCCTACTGAGTAGCTAGGATTACAGTCATGGACACCCGGCTACATCTTTTCCTTTAACTCTAAGACTCCGCCATCCCTGCCCTCTGTCCTAAGTAGGGACTCACATTAACTTCTGGTCTTGAAGCCCTGTTTTCCACTGTGGGTTGCTTAAGCTGCCCATTTTTGGAAGCAGCCAACCCCTTAGTGAGGTGGGATTCAACAGTTTAAAGGGTTCCAACAGGGAAGACTGTACAATGTTCCTACACTAGGGGAAAATCTGAGGTCTATATGTGCTTCTCACGTTGTTTCTTTCTTTCTTTCCCCCCCTCTTGATGCAGGAAAGCAATCTCCAGAGCAGGCCTCCAGCACCTGGCTTCTGCACATCCTCTCAGCCTTCCTGTGGCAAACGGTCCAGCCAAGGAGCCCAGAGCTACTCTGGACTGGAGTGTAGGTGTTGGGTTTTTGTTTTGTTTTTTTATTTCTTAACTTCAAAATCACTTTAGATGCATGTTGTACTCACCTTGTTTTTAATTGCACGATTATTGGTACTATTAGAAAGACATATTGGATCATTTTCCATATTGGTCATTGACCAGTGTTTAGAAGTTTAAGCTCTAGCTCCATTGGCCGAATTCCTAGGGCTATAGCTTCTTTGTAGGATATCAGATTTGGTATTCAAATGAAAGTTGCACACTAATTATTTGAAACTATATTGCCTGGCTTTGGAATTATGAGATACATAGTGCCTTTTCATATGCTCTTTTTATTTGTTTGTTTGTATGTTTATAGTAGATTGATAGGTAAGCATTCTATAACTAGCTACATCTCAACCCTGGTTTATAGGTTTCTACCAGATTGGCGGTTGTACAATAAACATAGCTAATACTTAGCAACATCATAGACTCTAAACTTGACCTCATAAAACTTCCTTTTTGGGAGCACCATTTTTTTTTTGTTGGTCGTGGGACTTGAACTCTGGGCTTGGGCACTGTCCCTGAGCTCTTCAGCTCAGGGCTATCACCCTCCTCCTTGAGCCATAGCACCACTTCTGGTTTTCTGGTAGTTAATTGGAGATGAGAATCTCCCGGATTTCTGTGCCCAGGCTGGCTCCGAATCATTGTCCTCAGATCTCTACCATTATTATTATTATTTTTGATAAAAGATGACCTCACTTTACAACTCAGCCATGTGAAGCCCTCCTACCCACCCCCTAACCTCCATGCCAGGGGGCGTGCAGTAGGCTGGAGATTTTAGCTGAGATGAACATTTTTTTTTGCCAGTCCTGGGCTTGAGCTTAGGGCCTAAGCACTGTCCTTTGACTTTCTCTAGGCTAGAACTCTACCACTTGAGCCTCAGCACCACTTCTGGCTTTTTTCTATGTATGTGGTACCAAGGAATTGAACCCGGGTCTTTGTGCATGCTAGGCAAGCCAAACTCCCAGCCCTGGGATAAACATTTTAACTAGAACACACCCAATTGAACCTGTAGCTGACAAGCTGTAATTCTTAAACCATTTGGAACATTTTTATTATAAGTCTTCAGACATGGAGTTCTTAGTGGACGATTGCTGTAACTATAGACTTTGCCCTTGTCTGAAACCATGGAAAGAAAGACTATATCAAGCAGGGAAAGGTGTATCAAAACGTCATAGTCCTTTTCTGATGAGCTTCTGTAGGAAGGAAATCCACAGCTTCCAGTTTTTAGAGGAGTTGAGTGTGTTTGTTTTTGTCCTTGAAGTTTTTGAAACTGGGATTTGAACTCAAGGTTTTGTCATTGCTAGGCAGATTTTCTGCAACCTGAGCCATGCTGCCAGCCTTTTTTGCTCTGGTAATTTCTAAGATTGTTTTCTAGGGCTAGCCTGAACCATAATCTTTCATGTGCTTCTCAACATGCTTAGCTTAATAAGTTTGTGTCACCATGTCCTGCTTTTTCTTTTCAGAAAGGGTCTTATTTTTTTTTTTTTGACCTGAACTAGCCTAAAATTGTGATCCTCCCAGTCTTAGATTACCAAGTAGATGAGATAATGGATCTCATGAATTTTTTGCGGGGGGGGGGGGGGGGTGGAGCTAGCTTGACCTGGAATCACGATCTTCTAGCTGTCCACTTCAAGTGGAGATAACACATAGATGCAACAGCACCCAGAATGCATTTTCATTATAAATTTATTCTTATTGTAAGTAGTTAAAAACATGAAAATCATACACATTTACTGGTATCGTATGAGTTACATTAGCTATGTATATAGTATAATAGTTATATCAGATAAGCATATCTGCTTAAAGTTTAATCATTTATTTATGGTTTAAACATTTGAAATCTTTGATCTGCATTAAAAAAATACAGTACGTTATTGTTATTGACCCTACCATGCTACTTCACCTTACTGTGAAGTAGAATCCTATGTAACTATAAACTATAGCCCACTGTTTACACGAATCCTATGTAATTATAAGTTACTCCCCACTGGCCAACTGTTCTCCATCTCTCTTTCCCTACATGATCTTTCCTCTGACAGCCATCATCCTACACCTCACCTTCCTGAAATCAACTTGTTTATATTTCACCTATGCGTGAGATCATGTGACCCTCTATTCTTGACATTTCTATGCTTGGCTTACTTGACTTAACATACCCCATCTCCAAACTGTGAGTGACACAATTTCCGTTTTTATCCATGAATATTATTCCGTTTTGTATATGTGCCACATTTTCTTTATCCAGCCTCTTGTCGAGAATACTTAGATGGTTTCCATTTCTCTGTGACTGGGAACAGTGCTTTGGTGCACAGAGACAGGAGATATCTCTTTTCTATTGATTTCATTTCCTTTGGCTCTCTACTCAAGGATTGTTGGGTCACTGGGTAGGTTTTATTTGTAATTTCTGAGATGCACACCTGCTGTTTTCCATAGTGGTTATATTAATTTATACCCCCACCCAAAACATGCAAGGACTCCCTTTTCTTAATCTCCTCACCAGCTGCAGTTGTTGTTGTTTTTAATAATTTTGATAAGAGCCACTCTTCGTTGAGGAATATTCTCAGTTGTTTTAATTTGCATTTCTCTAATGATGACTGATGTTAATGGAAGCCAGGCTCTGGTGGCTCACGCCTGTAATCCTAGCTACTCAGGTAGCTGAGATCTGTGGATTGTGGTTCAAAGCCAGCCAAGACACCAAAGTCTGTGAGACTCTTATCTCCAGTTAACCACCAGAAAACCAGAAGTAGTACTATGGCTTAAGTGGTAGAGTGCTAGCCTTCAGCTGAAGAGCTCAGGGACAGCAGCAAGTGACTGGACTTTCTTACCCTGGCTGGCTTTGAACCACAGTCCTCAGATCTCTGCCTTCTAAGTAACTAGAATTACAGGCATGAGCCACTGGTGCCCAGCTATAGAGGCTTATTTTTAAATGAGTTATTTGTTTGTTTGCCATTGAGCTTTTTGAGTGAACAATGTATGCTGAACATTAATCCCTCGCCAGTTGCCTAGATTGAAAATAATCTCTTTCAGTTTGTAGGTCATTGCTTTACTCTGTTTCTTTTGTGGTATAGAAGCTTTTAAATTTTACATGAACTCATTTGTCTGTTGTAGGCTTGGCTTCCTGTGTTCTTGGGCTCTTCTCTAGAAAATCTTTATCTATCCGAAGTCCTGAAAGCTTCTCCCTATGGTTTCATCTAATAATTTCAAAGTTTCAAGTTTTACATATACATTTTTTTTGTTTTGTTTTTTGTTTTTTTGTTTTTTTGTTTTTTTTTTGTGAGTCATGGGGCTTGAACTCTGGGCCTGGGCATTGTCCCTGAGCTCGGCAGCTCAGGGCTAATGCCCTACCTCTTGAGCCACAGTGCCATTTCTGGTTTTCTAGCGGTTAATTGGAAATAAGTCTTATGAGTCTTATGGACGTTAGTGCCCTGATTGACTTTGAACCTTGATCTTCAGATCCTAGCCTCCTGAGTAGCTAGGATTACAGGCGTGAGCCACCACACTCTGTCCTACCTATCAGTTTTTGATCCATTTAGAAATGATACTTGTAACTAGTGAGACAAGATTCTGGTTTCATTCTTCTATATATGGACACACAGTTTCCCCAGTGCGATTTGTTGAGAAGACTGTCATTTATCACATACCTGAGCTTAGCACTTACTGTTGAAATAGGTTAGAAATAGACACCTTTTTTTTTTTTAAAAAAAAAAGCATATATGCCACAATTTCACTATCTTTGTATTAGAATGTTTTTGTTTTCCTTTAGCTACACACTGAGTAGTATGTGTGTGTGTGTGTGTGTATGTGTGTGTGTGTGTGTATGTGTGTATACTCTTTCAAACTACATGCCCTTCTCCTGGTTATTTGATACAGATTTTTACAATGTTGCTCAGACTAGTCTTGAAATCTCAATCCTCTTGTGTTTGCCTCCTGCTTGGGAGTATAGCTTATAGCACCATGCATAGGTCACACATATTAACACTCTGTAATAACCCACAGCATGTAACTGCTGCCTGCATTTATGAACTGGCAGGTAGCAGACTGGGTGAAATAGTGATACAACTTCTTCCTTGATGGAGATACTAGGAACGCTCAGATACGGTGTGAACATGTTGAATTGAGGTTAGAGTGCTATATTCTCTTTCCTGATACTCCCCTTTATTTTAGGGCCATTATAATATAGAATAGAATACAGTTACACCATAATAGATGAGAGATTATAAAAATATGCTCACAATAGAATTTGTGCAACAATTGTACAAAATATAGTATATAGTGAAGAGTACATATATACCTATGTCACATTAAAAAAATAATCTGTTGTATAAGCCGCAGATAGATAAGATCATAGAGGAATAAGCATGGGCCAGTGATGTCTTTAGAAATGAAATGAAGCTCCCCAAAGTTCATTTTAAATATGCCTTTGATCTAAATGTTCAGATCGTAATATTCCAAATATATCTTTGATCTAAACCAGCAGGCCATTATTGAGATAGGGAATTCCATTGAGAGATAGGGATACTCATGACATCCTTTCTCTGGTTCTTGCCTGGTGTTATCCTGGTCACTTCTTCCTCTTTAGCCTCTGCATCCTCATTTGTAGTGGGGATCTTGTAGCTCCTCCCACCCCTCTGGTGGTTATAAAGAGTGTTATTAGGTTCAAATATGGCTGGAAGTGTCAAAGTCTGTTTTATAAGCTCTGAGAGTCTATAGTTTTATTTATTCACAGATAATCAATGAATCCATTCATTTATCAAACATTTGTTGATGTGCTTGTGTAAGAAGCTGTGATGTTGTTTTGGGATCGTAAAGGAGAGAATCCTTTCTGTCTTTAAGGAGCTTTGAAAACAGTGGACAGAAAAGAAATCAACAGCTGGAATATAGCATAATGATGAGCAGGCCACTCTGGGTAGTGTTTGGGCTAGGGCCACTAGACCATGGGTAAAGAATCTTCTATTCTTAGTTGATGTTGTAGATAGCAAATGTTTTAATTAATTAATTAATTTTTTGCCAATCACAGGGCTTGAACTCAAGGCCTGAGCACTGTCTTTGGGCTTTCTCATGGCTAGAGCTCTATCACTTGATCCATAGTACCATTTCCTGCTTTTTTTCTATGTATGTGGTACTGAGGAATGGAACCTGGGTCTTTTTGCATGCTAGGCAAGCACTCTACCACTAGGCCAAGCTCCTGGCCCCAAGCAACTGTTTTTAATTAGTGACCTCTTTGAGCCAGTGTTGGACTGGCAGCATTAATTTCTGATTCCTGTAGAGAGGCCTGTACTTTAGTGTTCGTCACAGTAGAATTTTGGGGTAGTGGCTAGAGGCTGCAATATAGAATGAGGGGAAAGAAAACAGGAAGTTAGGCTGGGTTTGTGTTGGGTGGTCTTTATTCCTCTTTGAGTGTTGGCATCCTGTCATGGCGGTCTGTTGAAACTGGAATAGGGCTGGGAACTCTTAGGGAATACTTTACCCTGAAGTAGAAGGGAAAGGAAAAGGGTACTGCATATAGATCTGATAAATAAGGAGTCAGGAGTTGTTCTGAAAACAAATAACTTTTTTTAGGCTAAGATCAGTGCTAGTAAACAGAATCCAAGCTGTGGCCAGGAATGCACTTCCTTATTATTGCCAGGCAAAGCGGGTGTGTGTGTGTGTGTGTGTGTGTGTGTGTGTGTGTGTGTGTGTGTGTGTGTGTGTGTGTATGTGTGCATGCGCCCACACATGCCAGTGTGCTAAGATTTTAGGTTATTTGCTTTTGCTTTAAGATGTTTGGCTCTTTCTGCTGAAAATACTTTCCAATAATTTCCCTTGTACTATGTCAATTTGTTCTAATCAAGGATCTAAACAGGGATTTCTTTATTCTGTCTCAAGGGCAAAAGAATTCTTAGTTCTGACCATTCCCTTTTTCTGCTCCAGCTTAGGTCCCTGTGGGAAAGTGAAAAATAAATTGACAATTCTTCTTCAATCATCAGCTCACTCTTCTGGACTATATGGATTCAATAATCACTTTTCTACTATTTATTGAATACTTAATTATTCCCCAAACAAAGGAAATAATGTCAAGAATGTTTGAAGAAGGAGAAGAAAAATGGTAGTATAGTTCAATATTAGATAAAGTGCTTAGCACATGCAAGTCTTGCAGTTTCCATCACCAGCGCTACAAATAAAGTAAAATATAAACCAGGAACTCCAGTTACTTGCATTGGGCAAAATAAAGGGACTCAACCATGCCCAGAGATACTTTTGAAAGTCTTAACTGGGGTAGAAGAATAGAGGAGCAGATTCTTTGTCTGCTTCCTTCTACCCTTGTCACTCCTGGGAAGAAATCTCCTCAGTAACCCTCTGACTGAGGGGGATGGGACTCACCTCAAAAGCCCCAGTACTGTGACTTCCAGGTTGTCCCTTCTAAATCACCTTACTTATGCTAGTGAGAAAACAGATGCAAAAACTGCTGCTTGTGGGGAGGGGGTTGGGGGCACTAGAGATTGTAAATGCAAGTCAGGATGAACCTGGAACCAGGGTCTCCATTCTGATGGTTGTGATTTGGTGGGCAGGCTCCAGGTCTGCCTCTAGGGTGTGTACTATAGTTCTCTGAAGGGATACCATATTTCCTTAATACCCAGCTGCAAAGAGCTTTGAGAGATACACTGTCGAGTTCCTGAGATGCAGATGAGCGCTGAGCTGGTACTCTGGATGATGGGCACCTAGAGGGTGCCAGTTTCCTTCATGTATTTTATTTGTGCTTTCTCATTTCCATCCTTTATGACATGGACTCTCTCCTTCTCCCTTAGCTTACTTAGCTTCTTCCTTAAAGTCCAGTACCTTCTCTCATCCAGTGCTTTATTCAGGGTTGATTAGAACTGTCAAAGTCCTTGGGAATTCAATAATCCTTTGCCAGTATCTACCCTCACTTCCTGTGTGCAGGACTTCCCCCGTGGTGTCATAGAAACTCTTAACACGGATCACAGTTTCCAAGTAGGACTTTACTATAATGCCCGAGTCTTCTAAAATGACAGGGAGCACTGGGCTAACTCCAGCATGGAAAACTCCTTCTTTCTCCACTCAACATCCCTCTCTCACTCTCTGCCAGACAATGCTCATCATTTTAGTCTGTTTATTTCTATCACTACTTGATTTCTCACCATAGTGCTGCTTGTACACCATGGTCACACAAACCGTAGAACCCCATCAATGTTTTTGGTTTGACTTCTTTGAGGCACTCAGATTGAAGGAATAATCTATATTTTCTGCTTCTTTTCCCCCCATAGTGCAGAACACACATATCACAGAGTATTACTGCCTGGTTAACTGCTACTAGGGGTTGAGTTGATTATAGCTTTTCTTCTCCATCAGTGAGAATGGGAGGCATCACGGGAATGGATGGGCATGTAGATAGCCTCCCGTTCCTGAACAGCTTGCTAAATACCACTCCAAGGGGGTAACCAAAACAGAAATGGGCTCATACTATTTTAAGGCCAGGCAAATCTTTATCTTCTTCCTAATGCCATGCGTTGTGTTGGATCATAGCCCATCTCCCCACTATCACGGGGTCCCCTTATCACTTTCCTTGTGACACCAGGCAGGGACTGTTCCCTGTGACACCAAGACATGCCTGTCAGCCAAGCCCGTTTTGGAGAAAATGAACTAAATTACTAGAAAGGGAGGAAGTGATGCCCAAAAAGGAAAAAAAAATTCTCATCTACTGGGCTAGATTCCAAGTTCCCACTTTAGAGTGAGTTAGTCCATTTAGATGTGTGCCTGTTCCACAGATAATGTGTGCTTTTAAAATGCCACATGCCTCCCCTGCAATGGAGACTTAATTTACACTTCAGAGATGGCTTCTGGCTTTAGTATTGGAGCCAAGAGCACAGGAGGTTGAATCTCCCTTCTGTCCCCACTGTTTTATAATTTGCTTTTGCCCATTACATTCCCTAAGCAATCTCCAGGAGAGGGAGAAGGAAGCCAACTTTTTCCTTAAAGGGCATTTAAAAAAAATGGGTTGATATCCTTGGTTTTAAACTTACTAATTTTCTCTTCACTGAAACACATCCTTCATTTCCCCAGCATGGTGGAAAACAGAACCCCAGCATAAACACCGCAAGATACTCAATCTAGATAATCTTTGCTTTCTTTATAGTTGATGTTACTCAGGGAAGAAGCACTTGGTCTTTGGCAGTTGGTACCCTGCCTTACTTGGTTTGGGGACAAGATTAAGAGATCAGAATCTTCACACAGGATTGGTTTCAACTAGGTTATGAAAGTAGGTCATCTTATCTTTAGAAACCTTGAATGAAGAGCCAGGAGGAGACAGGGGTATGCGCATGCGTGCATGCCTGTGTGTGTGTGTGTGTGTGTGTGTGTGTGTGTGTGTGTGTGAGTTTGTGTGCATGCATATGCGTGAGCGCACACGTATGTATTCCCTCTCACTTTAGTCCTGTTTCCTAATTCAGTTGTTGGAAACTTGGCTCTTCGTCAGGTGTAGGTGACATCCCAGCTTCAGTTTAGGTGACATCACCAACTGCTCCTCTCGTGCTGCCTCTCCTGTCTGATCCCTGTATCGGAGAAGTTAAGTCGGGTTGACCAGATACCAAATGTTTTAGTAGGACATAGCAAAACACAGAGGCCCTGCCAAGTACAGTCTGTGAGCCCCAGCTGGTTAGACATGCGAGTGGTAGGACAGACTCATTTTTCCTTTAGTGGCTGAAATGGAGAGTATTTTTACATTGGATCCTGCTTCACAGGTCTGTGGTGAGTGTCTGGGTATACATTTTCTGCCATATGGGAAGGAGTGTTTAATACTCTCTAGAAGAAATAGGTTTGAGTTATAAATTAGTTGTGCATTTTCTTATAAAATTCATAAATTTTTTTAGCCCAAACTAATCATTTCAGATGTAATCAATATGAAAGTTATTAATGAGATGTGTTAGGGTTTTTCACACTAATTCTTCCAATGCTGGATTTTACACTGATTGAACTCAACAGTTAGTGCTAACGGCATTTCAAGTATTCAGTGGCCAAACACTTACTTGTATGTACAATACAAAGCTAAACCACCCAAGGCAATTGACTAACTAGTCTTAGCAGCTTCTTCTGCTTTGTTTTTTTTTTTTAGCCCGTCCTGGGCTTGAACTCAGGGCCTGACCTCTGTCCTTGACTTTCTCAAGCCTGGAGTTCAATCACTTGAGCCTCAGCACCACTTCCAGCTTTTTTCTATATATGTGTTACTGAGGAATTGAACCGGAGTCTTCATGCATGCTAGGCAAGCACTCTACCACTAGGCCAAACTCCTGGCCTGCTTCTTAAATTTTATGGAGGAAGCAATTCACATTGCTTTCTTTGTTCACTGTTTTAATCGACAGTTATGTAAAGCGCATATTTTATAATTTTTATTGTTGTAAAACATTTTTTATAAGCCAGTACCTTCATTTAGGATAATTATTCACTTCTAGTATGAGGGAATTGTTTGTATGTGACACCCAATCTCTAACACTCCCCCTTCTTTTTCCTTAAAAAGAAATTCTCTTTATATGGTTGTTCAAAGAAACTGTCATTCAGTAAATCATCTTTGAATACAATGTGTCTTGATTTGGACTTGAAAAAATTACGTTAAGTGAAGTTAAGTCAGGACCAGAGGCACAAAGGTCACCAGTTTTTTCTCCATATATGTGAAAGCTAGGGTTAATTTATTAATACATAAACTAATATTTTGGAAAGTATGCAAGTGTACACAAATGTTTTCACTGAAATATGGTAGATTCAGGGAAGAACTCATTATAATTCCTTAGAAAGCCTGAACAAAACATCCACAAAATAAACACTGTATCTTTTGACCTATTACCAGTCCTATGACTGGACTTAATTAGAACTTGAGCTACCATTTATATTCATATCTATAAAATTATATGGCTATTCCTACTCAGGTAAATATATCACTGTAAATTTATCTTTATAAATATATGTATATATCCCAAAACACATGTATCGCTACATATCTTATCTCAGCATTTATTTACATTTCATGAAGAAACATCATCTTCATTTAGAAACAGATTCGTTGCTTTTTTGTTTTACACAGATTGGCATTTTTTGAGTTGCATATTGTTTAAAGTGCTATTTCAAGTTGGATATATTGAGAAAATTCAGGAACGATGTCCCCAGATAGAGTCAGTCAACAAAGATGGAAAGAAAAAGGAAAGAAAGAAGGAAGAAGGAAGGAAGGAAGGAAGGAAGGAAGGAAGGAAGGAAGGAAAGAAGGGAAAATCAGGCATGTTTAAGACAGAAATAAGAGAGAAACAGTTATAAAGGTAAACAAAGAGAAGCTAATGCAGCAGTAACAGAAGGTCTAGTATATCAGATTCAATTTGGATTTTTAAAATTTTTTGTTCTGTTTTTATTTATTTTTATTTTATTATTGGGATAATGTATAGAGGGGTTACAGTTACATTTGTCAGGTAGTAGGTACATTACTTCTCACACATTGATACCCCTTCTCATGCTTTTATCCCCATTTCCCTCCCCCCACCCCCTCCCATTGATTTGTTTTCCCCCTTCCCTTCCCTATTTCAAGTAAACAAATAAACGTAAATACAATACACCAGGTAACAAAGTCAGATACACTAATAACATGAGGATAACCATAAGGGCAAAAAAAGAGAAGAGAAATAACATAGTACATTAAGAACAACAATATCTTGTATGATTGTTGTTCTTAATGGATTTTTTTAATTTTTAGTTTTTCTGTTATTGTAAAGGTGATGTACAGAGATACTATATAAGCCAGGTAGAGTACATTTCTTTTTGGACAATATCATTCCTTCCCTCACTTTCAATTTTTCTCTCCCTTCCCCATAGTGTCTAGCGAGTACAACTGCTCCATTTTTTTACCCTTTGTCCCTTTATTTCTTTATGAATTTGGATTATCTGATAAGTAATAGAATCACCAAAGCTTTCAGAAGAACATCTGAGCATTCAGAACAAGGGAAAAGAGCAACCACGACTGTATTTTAGAAGGATTAAATGTACACCAACCTAAAATAGAGTGGGTATCAGAATCAGAGTTTAGTACTTAAGAGATAAGACTTGGTAGGCCTAATATATAGTAAGGAACATGAGACAGATACAGGTTATTAAAAAAATCTAGATAAAAATAAAAGGCCTGTATTAGTTGGAGGTAAACTATGCTACTCTAAGTAGAAGGTTAGTGCATGTAATCACCTAGCATACCAGGAATTTGTGTCTCTTTAGGTTATGGATCAAGGCTGTGCCAAGTAGTGAACTCAGGTCCTGTCTCACATGGTTATTTAGGGTCACCTTGATGAATGGATGGATGGATGTTCTGATACCTCAATAAGAGGCTTCCCCCAGTCACCCCAAGGCTCATGTCCCCATGAGCCACTGTGCCAAAGGAAAGCATACATTGGTTGAGAATTGGTTATGTGGCTACATGCAAGGGAGTGTGGAAGATGTAAGTTCTAACTATATGTTCAAGGAAAATAAGAAAATGAATTTTGTGAATGGCAGAGACTTGGCCTCAAAGATAGAGGAGAAGAATTCTGTAAATGTCATTATCTATCCATGGGGTGAGGAAGGAAAACTGGAAAGTAATACAATGGCAAGAATTCTAATGAGCTCCTGTTATGTTGCTATTGCATGTACAGCTTTAGACGGTGTACATTTTTAGTGTAAGCATCATCATGCCAAGTGGGAGGGCCAGTTTTATAATTTTATTGATGCAATAACTAGGAATCAGGAAAGTAAGGCAGGTTCTAAGTCCCACAGCTATTAAATGGCAGCCTGTCTGTTTTTATTAGAGCTTATGTTTGTCAACATGGAGCTAGAGAAAGTTATGAGAAATATTGAATGCAAACCAAAACAGTTTGTTAACTGGTTTACATTAACATCCTTGGACTCAGGAAGAATCCAAAGAGCATCTCCTTTCTAACACCAGTTAGATAAGGAATCTGCAATATCACAATCAGTTTTAAGAACTTACTAGATGGGCACTTCTAAATCATCGATAGCCATTGCATTTATATTTATGGCATATTTCAGTCCTTTTGTAGTGGAATAAGGATATCCCACTAATTTCAGTCAGCAAAGATGTCATTATGACACCGCAAGTCCATGTAATCCCTGGTGTACAGGATTTTAAGTGGGACTGGTCGTGTAAACAAATGCCAAATAGTTGACCTGAGTTCCATTCCCTCTGGAGATCTAGATCTCTATAAGCATTTATTCCATATGAACAGAACAACCTTAGGATATTCCAAGGTAGGATATTCCAAGGCTTAGAGATTATTATCTTGGGTCCCAGGACAAATATCAGACTTCTCTTTAGATAAAGCTTACTTCTTTATACTGCATTTCAGTCATCCTCAGACAAGACCAGCCTTGGAAACAACAACAACAACAAAACAATGGATAGGACATTGAAAAGGTAGTTTAAAAATATTGTTCATTTTTTTTCTTGGATAGTTTTTTTGTAAAAAAAATCTATCTTTGTAATTGTATAACTCCTTTACATATCTAGAGAAGTTACCATTCAACACATCAGTTTATAAGTTCAATGCATCTTTATGGATGTTAGATGTCACCCTCTCATCATTCTTCCTCATCCCTTGGAGAGAGATGCAGGTAGTGAAAGAAATCCAGACAGAAAATAAGAAATGAAACTTGTGTTAGTTGGGGTAAACTATGTTATTCTAAGTAAGTGGTTAGTCCATGGAATCACCTAGTATAATAGGAGTTTGTTTCTCCTTAGGCAGGGCAGTTCCAGGTGGTTGAGAACTCAGGCTCTGTTTCACATAGTTTTTATAGGGCCATCTTGATGAATGGATGAGTGGATGATGGATGCTCTTATATCTTCCCTTCAATTTTCTACATTTTGTAGGATATACAATGAATTTTATGACTATGTTCTCTCCTTTACCCTCTCTCCTTGAATGCTCCTTCCTTCCTTCCTTCCTTCCTTCCTTCCTTCCTTCCTTCCTTCCTTCCTTTCTTCTTTCTTGTTCTGGGGCTTGAACTCAGGGCTTGGGTGCTGTCCCTGAGCTTTTGCGCTTGAGGCTTATGCTCTACCACTTGAGCCATAGGTCTGCTTCCAGCTATCTTTTTGGTTCCTAAATGGAGATAAGAGTCTCCTGAACTTTCTTTTCCTGGCTGGCTTCAAATTGGAATACTCAGGTCTCAGCCTCCTGAATAGCTAGGATTACAGGAGTGAGCCACTGGTGGCTAGCTTGAATGCCATGTGTGTCCTAAGCAGACTTATGACTTCACACAGCTTCTTGGAGCTGGATGTGCATTCATTCATTTATTCAAAGATTTTAATTTTTTAAATCTTTTTAATGCCTAACATATATTAAGCATCTCCTATTTGCTAGGCACTAATTAAGTAGTTAATGGACATTTGGTGTTCTAATGGATCTGAGAATTCAGAATAAATTTAATAATGAATAATCACACAAATGTATGAATAATTGTAGTGGGAAGGGGATGCAGTTTTATGATAGAAATTAATAAAACAATTTGAATTATATTATTGGCTCAATAGTGATGTGACCTTTTACCAGACAACCAAACAATGGAAAGAAAGAATCGAGAGGATATCAGTTTGGCTGAAGGAACAGAATATAGAGGGAACCATCTTTGACATGGGAGTACTTGAATAGAAACCTAAATGAAATGAGAAATGCATGACTTTAAGTCAGATGACAAAAAGTTCAGAAAGAACTAAGATGAGTGGCCTTAGGTACTCATTCCTGTCTTTTCAACAGCATTACTGCAGAAGGTCAAACACTTGCACAGCTGGGACAACCACACAACCAGGGTTTTCCACGTATATCACTGAAACATTAGTCTAGTCTCCTTCAGCCAGTCACAGCCCCCAGAAGGCTCTAGAGTTCCTACAGCTATGAAGAAACAATGCAGTTATGAGCAGCTCAGGGACTGGATCACATTTACATTTTGCACCATTTGTTGGATAACAACCAACCATGAGGAATGAGGAGTAAGAAGGGACAAGATGGGGAGAAATGACTGGGTTTTCTATACATTTTTAAACTATAATCAATGAGACTATTGATTATAGCTAATCAATAGTCTCATTGATTATAGTTTAGATGAGCTGACAGGTTAGCTGTAAGGAAAACATGTAAAAGACCTGTATAGATTTCCATTATGTAGCAAGAATGGAAACATTTACTGAAAAGTCTGAGAGATTTGAATAAGGGAAGATCAGTTGGGAAATGAAGAGATTTTACAAAGGTAAAAATCTGAAATGCTTATTAGATCTTGGAGTGAAGACACTAAGAGGAAAATTGTGTCTGAAATTCAGACAAGAGGCTTTTATCAAATGCAGAACTTGGGAAGCAGTAATTATTTTGAACTAAATGAATCACACTCAATGTAGGTGGAGAACGATAAAGGTGTGAGAATGGAGATGAGACATGCTTCAATAGCTAGAATTTGTGACTAGAAAAGATCAACAAAGGAGACTGGAGAGTGTCCATTGTGATCTAAGAATGACAAAAATAATAGAAGAAAAGTTTCTGTAGAGAAGGAGGTGATTATCTGTATCATAACTGTCAGTTAATGTGGAAACTTATCATTGGACAATGGATTCCAAGAGTAGTGTAAAAGAAGAATGCTCCTACCCCAAGGGATTGGATTCTAGAAATGAGAAAGAGGAGGAGGAGTTAGAGGAGGAGGAGGAGTTAGAGGAGGAGGAGGAGAAGGAGAAAATGGAGGAAGAAGAGAAGGAGGAAATGATGATGATGATGCAGTGTAAGGAAGTGAAGTCAAAAATAAGAAAAACTCTGTGGTCAACTTTATATGAGAGATGGAGTAATAAGTAGAAATAAATTTTAGTTCTATTTTTTTTGGTAAAAAATCCAAGTGAGCCAGTGGCTCAAGCCAGTAAGATAGTATCATACGGGTTTCCATCGGACTGTTCTCCTTACTTGTACTTCTTGATGCCTTTGTAACGAAGCTGTTTAATGTATTATGTCACTCCCTACTCAGAATTCCTAATGTTACCAGGTTCTGTTTTTAGATGGTAGGAGTAAACCTGGTAAGATACATAGCTTTTCTTAGGACTGTTTCTTTAGGATTATCTCCCAATGCAAATGTACTAATTTAAGCTCAGTGAATATCTACTTTATTCTTTCCCTAAAAGCTCATGTAGGTTCACTTCTTTTTCCATTATTTCCAGGATCTAAATTGTTAACTCTGATCATACTCTCTGCACTATGAATATTTGATGTCTCTTAAAAATCTGACTGGGTTACTTCATGCCAGCTTTTTCTTCCTCTCTCCTCTTCTTCTCTGGTGATTGCACACGACAGATAAGTATCAAATACAATAAGTCTTGACTTTCTGAAAAACTCTAGAATCTAGTGTCAAAATGTTTTAAAGCAGTAGGGTGGAGGCTATTACTAGATCCCAGTCTCTGCATCACTTTGAAGTCACGTGACACTTCTGAGAACTTTTTTTATCCTGATGCCCCAGTTTCACTTCAGGTCTATTGGCACAGACTCTCCAGAATGATACCAAATTGTTGTGAAAAACAAACCAAGTCTTTATAGTAGATAGCTGTGGCAGAACACAGCAAATAGCAAAGCCTCATGTCCTTCCCCCACTACTTTCAGGGATTCCCCCTCACACCTCCCAGGGATTCTTCCCACCTTGTACTGGGGTTTGAACTCGGGATCTTGTGTTTGCCACACTCGTGCTTATTCAGTTGAGTGACACCTCCAACCTTCTTTTGCCTGGTTAACTTTGAGATAAGTTCTTGGCCTTCCACTGGAGTGTGCACCTGAGCTGTGATCCCCCGATTTTAGGCTTCCTGTCTCTGCTGACATCATGCACTACTTTTCTCCATGGAAATGGAGTCTTGAGGGTTCTCCATCCCAGATGACCTGGAATTATAATCTTCCCAATCTTAGCTTCCTGAGTAGAGACATGCAATCATAGCCCTACATCACACTAAACCTGAACCCTTAAATAGACACAGTGGGGTACTTTCCCTGATCTTCTGTGATTCACTCTCGCTCCTCTAGCACTTGCTGCACTTCCTTTCATCACTAGGCACCTAAGACCTCAGGTCATGCTGTGGCCATCTGTTGGTGAAATGTTCCTGGGAACATTTCACTCTGTGGTCTCAAAGGAAACTGGCCTCTATTTGAGTTTGAAGAAATGCGTTTATTATAAAAGATGGGTGATGCTAGGTATTTCCACTCCCTCCCAGCAAACATCATTTGGTCTATAATTCTTTGTGCTAAGTCTTGGAATTTAGAAGGTTATTGTGTGAACAGATCTGAAGTAGGTTATAATAAAGATGGCTCACACAGAAGATGGATTTCTAAATTGCTTGGCTCTGCTTTAAAGCTCTTTAATCCCTCCTATTAGTCTGCTCACGCTATTATAACATAACATTATAGGCTGGATGCCTTTAATAACTGATATTTACTTCTCAGGGCTCTAGAGGATGAGAAGTACAAGGTCAAAGTGCTGACAGATTTGGTTCCCAGTGAGAGCTCACTCCCTGTCTTGCAGACAGCCACTTTCTTATGTACATAGATGGATTTTCCTAGGTGATTGTACACAGAGGTGTGTGTGTGTGTGTGTGTGTGTGTGTGTGTGTGTGTGTGTAATGATCTCCCTTGTGTTCTTTTATATAAGGCCCTAATTTCTTTTTGTTTGTTTTTTATTCTTTTTTTCATATATTTTTTACTGTAATGAATAGAAGGGTTACATTATATTCAGAAGATAGAAGGTGCATTACTTCACAAACATTGATAGCCTTTCTTATGTCTAGGTCCCCATTTCCCTCCCCCCAGCCCCACCCCTCATCTTGTTTTTCCCCCTTCCCTATTCTATTTCAAATAACCAAATAAGCATATGTAGCAAGATTTAATACTGGAACAATATGAGATAACCAAGGGACAGCAAAAGAGATGAGAGATAACATAGTACATTAAGGAAAACAGTCACTCATTCTATGGCTTTTGTTTCTATATCCTTGGAGGTCCTTTCATTTAGCATAATTCTATATGGCCTTATGTATCTAGGTTTTGTTCTATTGTAAATCCCTACTAGGAGAGCCCAAGATTTCTACTGATTATGACAAATGAGGGAAACCATTGAGCCTATGTTCCTTTGAGTCTGGCTTACTTTGCTTAATATGAATTTTTCTAAGTCTTTACATTTCCTTACAAATGGGGCTATGTTGTTCTTTCTGACAGCAGCATAGAATTCCATTGTGTACAAATACCACATCTTGTTGATCCACTCATCAACTGAGGGACATCTAGGTTGGTTCCATATCTTTGCTATGGTAAATAGTGCTGCAATGAACATCGTTGTGCTAGTGGATTTAGTATGTCCTTATTTCTGGACGAATGGGTAAATGATAAGACCCTAATTTTATCCTGGAAATTCCTCCCTCATGACTTCTTTCCGAAGTCACCACCTCCTTAGACCATCCTATCAGGACTTAGATTTTCAACATATAAATGTTGAGCAATATAATTCAGCCCACAGCATGCTCTATAGAAAAAAATCACAAGTCACTATTATTCTACTGAATAAGAAAGAAATGAGGGGAATTGTCCTCTAAGATATGTCAATGTAGGCTTGTTCCTTTATGGTTGATTGAATACAATACTTCCCCTAAAGAAAAAAAAATCCAAGTCATGTAATAATTTGCCACACAATAAAAAGGAATATGAAATTGTGTTCCTTGTTTATTCCTCTTCAATTAAACACAACCTCCTTTTTATATGTCTCATAGGGCAGTTGCTCATCACCTTTAGAAGTATGTGGAGGCTTTTAGAGGCAGAAAAGTTACTCAGCTTGAAAAAACATTAGTAGAATTAGTTGGTTGGGAGGCCTTATTGAATTAGCAAAATGTTTGATTTAGTTGGAATTCATTACACATTGAGTACAGGGACATAAACTAATCCTCTGCCCTTCTATGTGTAATTTTCCCATGCAAATTTTACAAGTATGTTTTCAAACAGTCTTGCTTAAAAATACTTTAACTCCACTGTTGTCCTTTTAAGTGAATTCACTAGGCAAAGGCAAATTTTAGTAGAATTTGATCTCATTGCCATGGCATTTCAGGGCCCCCCATAAATAAGGCTTTCTCTGGAACTCTTCACATATGTGGTTTTCTGCTCATTTGGCAATTATACATTTCAAAACTAATCACATCCACGAAGGAAGCAGTGACAGATGTGAAGGCTATTGGCATTATTGCTCAAAGTTGTCCACATTTTTAGAATATTCACGGAATCAGCTGGAGCCATACTTGGAAGGTTCCCAGGGGAAGTGTTTCACTTCCTTGGGGGCCCTGAACTGTCTGATCTCCAAAGTCTTTGTCCCTGAAGAAAGCAAAAACAAAAAACTGAAGTGGGTGGGTCTTTTCCTTGCAGGAGAACGCCGTGAATGGGGAACACCTGTGGCTGGAGACCAACGTCTCAGGCGACCTCTGCTACCTAGGAGAGGAGAACTGCCAAGTCCGATTTGCAGTGAGTTGTGTCTCCAGACTCCCATTCCGTCCTTCTGGGGAATAGCCTCTCTGAGTCAGGGGCCAGGCGGAAGGGCACCCTTGGGTCTGGCCTCCCAGAGGGAGGTCTATAGGAGGCTGAAAGGGCATGTATTCTCTCTCGAGAGGATGGAAAACTTTCCAGATAATTTCAAGGTTGATCTAACATTTGTCAAGTATAACATGGCTTCCAGATGGTCAATTTTAGTGGCTTTAGGGGTTGGTTGTATGGGCCAGACCTTGCTGATTTAGGACTATGTGTTGGGGGTGGGGGAGAGGGAGAGATTGTGTGAGAGGGTGGGAATGTTGCTTATGGAGGGAAAGGGAGTAGGTCCAGGCTGGTGTGGGAGGGAGAGAGGACTGATGTCTTTGTAGTAATTCTGTTGTGGGTCTGAGTTACTGGTGGAGAACGTTGAAAGAGCTGTGATCAAGGTGGATGTTAGAAAATAATCCAGACTACAATCAGGAGGATAAAATTCCAGAGATTAGAAGAACAATCGATACTCAGGTCAACCTTGCTTATTAAAATTTACCTGGAGTCTCTATTTAGAGTGAACTGCTTCAGGTTTAAAACTCTAAGTTCTGTGAAGAATATCTGATGGTGGCATAGTGAATTATATTGAGAATGTGTGTTTAATCATTTTTGCATAGTGTAAAATTATTGCTCTAAAAAGTGTGGCACTCAGAATCTTAAAGAGGAAAGATGCATTCTTTCTTAGTCTTTTCCAGGGAAAAAACATCATAATTGAGGCTGGATTTTGTAAGTTTTTGTTAGATGAAAGAAAGGTTTTGGAGAAAAATGTAGGGTATTAACTTGAAAGTAGATATGTTTCTGTTAATAACTAAAGACAAACATATATATATGGTAATATGCATAATATTATGTATGTATATACACACATACATATATATACGTATGTACATATGTATATACAAAGACTTTAACCAGGCTGTTAAATGATGAGGTCTCAGAGCCAAGATGTTTTATATTGTTGTCGCTGTTTTGGCCTCCTAGCTTATAGGCTTTGTTTGGAAAAACTTTGAAACTTGGAGAAAACCTGAGGTGTGTTTGAATGTCATCAGGAGTAGGGAAAAGCCTAGGAAGGGCCCATATGAGCAGACTGTGTATTTGAAGTGAGGATTTGAATACCACATTTGCCACTCATGAGGGGACATTGAGTGAGACTTCATGATCTTTAACCTTGATGATCTTCTAGAAAGAAAAATAATAGAAGATGGTAAGGTTAAATTATTGTTGGGTTTTCTTCCTGCTCAGATTTGTATCTTTTGCATCTCTTCCCATCTTGTGATAAATTTAATTGATTTAAATATCATCATTTCAACTTTATGCATATGTATTTTTAATTAAAGCATAATCACATTGAATTTGATTAAATTAACCAAATCCATGAGAAGCTCAGCTGTTTGGACTAAAGTGCTATAAATAACCAATTAACATTAGGGTCTTAGTTAATTGCATAAACACCCATCTTGGGAGATCAGATAATATAAAACAGAAAAAAGGAGAGCCAGTCTTAGTTGTTTAGATTTTATCCTCAGCCTGCTGACAACTAATGTACTGATTTGTCATGGGCACCTACCTTATCTCTAAACTTTTCTTTCTGTTCCTGGTCTGTCTCTGGTGCTCTCTGTGGGCCCAATCTTGGCGGGTATGGAAAAAGATCCATTCGTCCTCCTCACACCTGTAGCAGTACATAGCAGTACCATCCACTGTCTCATTATTATTTGGTTCTTCTGAATTCTCCACCAGGAGAAGCCACAAAGACAAGAAAGGGAATTTGGCAGGAGCATTAGGAAGCAGACTTGGGCGAATTTCCTAGCATTCTTGAACTTTCCATGTAATTCCACCCCAGGTACTTAGCCCAATTGACTCAGTGTACCAAGTGTCTGGGAGATGAAGAGCTTTCCCGCCAAAAGTGGTGAGTTAGGTAAAGGAATACCTCTGTGGAAAAGCAGAAAACAAACCTCACTGGTTACGAGTTCCTGAAGGATGGCTCCTTGACTCACTGGTGGCCTGTAATCCTATTTCTCAGGATGCTGAGATGTGAGGGTTGCGATTCAAAGCCAGCCCAGACAAGAAAGTCTATGAGACTTATCTCCAATTAATTAGCAAAAAGAGGTGAGTAAAACTGTGGTTCAAGTGCTCGAGTGCCAGCCTTGGGTGAAAAAGCCTAGGGAAAGGATGGGTTCAAGTCCCAATAACCAGCTCCAAAGACAGAACGAAACAAAGCAACAACAAAAATACTATTTTCGACATCCATGTGGAAAACACCAATAAAAAAAACATAAAACAACTTTAAGGAGAGGTATGAAGTTGGGTCTGGGTTTGGCTGGAGCTATGATGTAAAGATACTTTAAAAACAGGTGGGGTTAGAGAGGGAGGGAGGCCTCCAGGATTTGAGGAGCTACTGTGAAGAAAAGTAAAGCCACTTGCTGCCTTTTTTTTTTTAAAGAAAGACTTAAGTTATAGATTTCCAGAGTCCACTGACTAGCACTGGATCTTCCCCTCTACTGTACCTAAGAGTCACTGGGGATGCCGCTGAACAGTGCAAATATTGTTACTTTCCCTGGTCCAAATGCTGATTGATTTATTCCTGGAGCTGGGCTTAGAAATAGTTTATTTTTAACATGGTCCACAGACTAAACTTTGAGAAAATACTGCCAGTGAGCAGAACCGTTCGGTGAGGAAGCAAGACACCTGGAGAGATGGGCTCAAAGATTGTGTTCATGGATCATTTGCATGGCTGTTCTTCATGGAAGCTAGAGAGGGGCTGTTCACCTGCTGTGGGCAAGAATAATGATAAGGAAGTTTGCAGAGGAGCCTGCAGTTCAGAGATGGAGTTGCAACTTTCTTAGGATTGAACAATTCTGTAAAAAAACAAAAAACCAAAAAACCAACCCAAAGCATGCCCAAACAGACCATTTATTATCTATATTTAATGCACTGCTGTTGAAGACCAAATTCACAAAAACCAGGTATTACCTACAGGCTTTAAAAACCACAGCAGGGTAATTTGGGGAGGAGATGATCTACCCCCAGTGTGGAATGAGCCTTTCTTCTCAAATGCCTCCAAATGGAGACAGGAGAAGGATGAAATCAGTGAGGACTGAAATAGAGGTTATTTCATAGAAATGGCAACGGAGATCAGCTTTAAAAAAATGGCTAAGTGTCATCGGGGAGGGAAAAGAACATGAGTACACTCAGAGGTAGGAGATAGCACTAAGAAACAGAGGCTGTGATCATGATCAGGAGCCATGCATGAGTATGCCAAAGGTCATGGGTGAGGGACTAGAGAAAGAAGGATGAAAAGACTGGATAGGCTGGGATGCAGCACCATGTTTTGTGGACCAAAGCTTGGAGCATGTTACAACTCTATGCCCCTTAGAAAGAGTGGCTGTGTGATGGGTGGCCTAAACAGAGGTCTGATTGCTGCTGCTAAGGATGCTGTAGCTACAGAGGCAAACCAGAGCTGGTGCCTCTAAATTATGGCACATTGTGGCATCTATTTAAACACCAGGCTATCCTGAACAGCCAGTGCCTGCTGGTATCAGAGGGTTGATGTTTGTGGGAAGTTACTGGAGGGTGTTGCACCAGGAAACATCTTTCTTCTACTTTGATTCTCAAGTGGCAGCATTTAATACTGTAAAATATGCATGGGCAGATATTTTAATGGAATTAAATTTGTTCCCCAAATCAGTAACACTTCCAAAATTAGTAGCTGTTTCTTTTTTCCAGTTTAGAGAGGAAAATAAAAGGATGTGAAAAAAGTATTGTTGTATTGCAGCCTGTTCACAAGGGAGAAAAACCTGAAATAAAATTCCGGCTTGGAGAGCTGTTGTTTGGTGACATTTATTTCGATGTAGATTTTGATTCACTCATTCACTCAATGTGTGTGTGTGTGTGTGTGTGTGTGTGTGTGTGTGTGTGTGTGTGTGTGTGTGTGTGTGTGTATGTGTATGTGTGGGGTGGGGGATGATACTGAGGTCCTAGCATGAGGGAGCTTCAGGCAGTGAGAGTGACAGCTAGTTGACTGTAAGTGACAACCTCCCCATTTAGTGGGTGATGACAGCAAGCAGTTTTAAGGCCTAGTGGGAAAAAAATAGGTATCAAGAGGGTTGTGGTTCAAGACCAGCCTTGATAGTTTGTGAGACTCCATCTCAAGTAATAAATAACTCAGAGCAGCCGTGTGTACCTGTCATCCCAGAGACTAAGATTGAGAGGATCAGTGTTTCCAGACCAGCCTAGGCAAAAAACATTGATGAGATCCCATCTCAACAGAAAAAGTCAGTTGTTGTGTCATACCCTGTCATTCCAGCCATGTGGGAAACTAAATAGAGGATCACAGTCCAGGCCAATCCAAGTACAAGGCTAGAGCTCATCTAAAAAATAGCCATATTGCATATATTGTAAAGGTACATTTAATATATAGTATGCATTATAAAATGTGCATGTGCATCCATCCACCAGTTTGATTAACCTCTCCTTTTGCTATTCTTCTTACCCCCTATTACTCACCAGAGTTCAGTGAGATTTCCCTGTGCCACCTTCCTATGTAGCACCATACATTTTTATATTATTCATCCTCCATCATTCTGTTTCCTACCCCCCTTCTGGTTCATCCCCTCAAATTGTAATTAACTTCTCTCAATTTGTTTGTGTGTGTATATATATATATTATATGTATGTGTGTGTATATATATATGTTAGATATGTATCCATTATGTCTGTCTTCTTGTTCTAGATTTGAGCCTTAAAATTTTTGCTTATCTAACCCCATATGGTGGTCTCCAGTTCCATCCGTTTTCCCACAAATAACATGTTTATGGCTGTGCATTAATTTTCATGGGGCACTTGAGCTTAGGTCCTTGTACTTGCTAAAATAACAGGTATGCACCATCATATCCTTTTTATTGAGAAAAAGGGGGTAGGTGGGCAATCTCCTGAACTTTCCTCCCTCAGCTGGCCTTGAACCATGATCTTTCCATTCTCAGCCTAGCAAGTAGCTAAGATGACAGTCCGGAACCACCAACCAGTGCCTGCTTTACTTCTAGATTTTCCAAGCTCCAAGTCGAGATCTGCCACTGCAGAATCTCCAGTGAGTAGAGTTGGAATGGGTGTGTTTTGAGAGGTCACAAATCCATCTCTGCTAAGACTGTGCATTGTCTGGGAAAAGACCCACTGCTCAACTTCGTCAGGACCTGGCAGATGGCAGCAGGTTGCATGGATGGAACTGTATACTCCAGAAGACAGACTGACGTGCTAATGTTCTGGACCATTCAGAAGATGCTCTTACTTAAGAATAGAGTTGTTGAAGTAATTAGAGTAGTGTCAGCCCTAACCTGATATGACAGGTGTTCTTATGGGAAGAGAAGAGGACAGGCTTGGGTTGGCTTGCAGAGAGAGAGGCAGTGTTGTGATGACACAGAGATTGCAGTGGTGCTGTCACAGGCCAAAGGAGCTGAAGGATCGCTGGCTGCCATCAGGCCCTAAGGAAGAGGCTTGACACCTTCTTTCTCACAACCCTCAAAAGATTATTCATCCATGTCCACCCTCATTTTTGGACGACTATGGGCCAGGGCCATGATAAAATACTTTTCTGATTGATTGATTGATTGATTTTGTGGGAGAACTAGGGCTTGAACTCAAGGCCCTTCTTTGTTTCTCTTTGTCTGTGTGTCTGTGTGTGTCTGTCTGTCTGTCTCTCCCCCCCTCTCTCTATCTCTGTCTCTCAGCTGTTTATTCAAAGCTTGCATGTCACTTTAGTACTTGAGCCACATCTCCTCATCTAGCTTCATGTTAGCTAATTGGGGATTAGAGTCCCATGGACTTTTATGTTTGGACTCTTTTGGAACCACAATTCTCATATCTCCGCCTCCCAAGTAGATCACAGGTGTGAGTCACCGGCACCTGGTGCTGTTTCTGTGGGTTTAAGTCCCCCCGCTTGGGGTACTCTGTTAGAATAGTGCTAGCAAACAACTATTGCATCTCTTTTGTGAGGACAGTTCCCTGGCATAAAGGCTCACAGGTGAACACAGAGGCCACTTAAAGCAGCCATGAGGCATTAGGTGGGGAGGGACGTGGGCCTTGGGTGGGTGGACAGCTAGGCTGGTGAGTGCCTGCCACTGAGAGAGGAGGCTGGATGGCTAGGTGAGTGAGCGTGAAGGTTGTGTGACGGGAAGAAGTTGCCGTCAGACTTTCAGACTGCTGTTGCCAGATATAGCTTCTCTATTTTTAAATATGCTGGTGTCATCAACTTTTTATGGGCAGACTAACATGTACTGTTTCCCTTTTGTGACTGCTTTGTTTGTGCACTTCGCTCTCATCTTTTCCTCCTAGGTACTATTTGGGGGGAAAAATTCCATCTATGCTATCCAGGGACTCATGGTCTGCCAAAGGCCACTTACGCCACCCCCCAACGATCTCCACTCCACTTGCCAACACAACACACAACACAGGATACTGAAGATCTAATGAATCAAGATGGCCCAGGGAAGAGGGAAAAGGACAACACAATTTTTCCATGGCTAGAATCCTTGCTACTGACTTCCTAGTATAAAAGGCTATGCGTGGAGGGAGAGAGCGGGGTCCCCACAATGTGAACCTCTGTATGTTTGGCTGCATGTTTGAACATCCACGGGAATGTTTCGAATAGTGTCTGGTTCACAGTAGGCTGTCAGTCCTGTTAGCCATTCACACTGCCTCAGCTAGCCTGGTTGTTGTTATTTACTGCAGAGTACGGTTTGCATACAGAAGGGGCCTGTCCCACTGATTCTGTGTACTTTGTGCAAGTGAGATAGTGACCAGAAATGTAGGATATGGAGCCCGGGGATGGGAAATATTCTGTTCCTTCTGGGTGACCTAGATAAACAGTACCACTATTTTGTACTGTCCATTATTTTTCCAACTTATATTCAGGGTAGGGGGTATTAAGTGACCCATTCATAAAAGTAGCATGAGGTATTACACAATAAAATGTGCTACACTCCACTCCTTTAATCCACAAACAGACGTCTTTGAAGTTCGAAGAAGGGTAAGCTGTACATAATTTCCTGCTACTATTTGAGGGAAGAGAGTATTATTTTTTTCTCAGAACACTCTACGGAAAACCCTTTGAGAAAGACTCCTATGTATGATGCTTTATTGTTTGGCTAGGACTCATACTCATCATCATATGTCTCTGATGAGGCGACCATCCTGCCAGGGGAGCATGCCAGGCAGATCACACTCACTGAAGGGAAAAGGGAAGACAAATCTCAGGCAGACTCAATCACCCTCAAAGCACTGTACCTTCTTTTCTATTTTTGTGAGATTCTTTTACCTTTATAGTAAACTTTGAGCATTGAGCCAAATGTGTGTGTGTGTGTGTGTGTGCGTGCTATTTAATTCTTCAGAGTTGGAGCCTCTGGAAGTAATTGTCATTTCATCTGTGGTGACAGTTTTGATGCGTTTGTGTGTTGATGTGTGGGTGTGTGTTTATGCAAAGCAATTCTGCTATTACTGAATATTATATGGTCCGGTTACTTAATAATAAAGGTAATTTGCATCTGATCCGGCTTTGAGTTTGCATGTCAGGTGCAGAGAACTGCCTTGCCTTTGTCTGGTGTTTGCCAGTGCTAGGGACCCAGAGCAGTCGATTTTAGACATTCTTCTTGTCACCTCAGATCACTACTGACCTCAGTGCTGATATTGGTTCTGCTCTCTTAGAAGCCTTTTGCTGTTGTTATCTGTCCCCAGAGACCAGACAGATAAACATTTCAGATAAGCCAGGCACAATTTCTGAACACCAGGAAATGGAAGAGCCTGCCTGCTTTGATGTCTGCATTTGAGGAGGAGTGAGTTTCTGAGGAAGCCTATGGGCTTTGAGAAGAAATGGCCTATCTTCCAATCCAGATTCTGTAGTTTCTGGGCTTTGAGCTGTGGCATTTGGGTATTATTTTAACCTCTTTAAGCCAGAGTTTCACCGCTATTAAGTTGTAGATCGTAATCTGCATCTTCTATTTTGGTAACAATGAAATGAGTTCAGGAACAACTAACAGCTGCCTGGCAGATCACACTCCACAATGTCAGCCACTCTAATGATGTCTGCTTGAAGGAAAAGTGGGTCCAAGATCCAAACCACCAAAAGGCGATCCAGAGTAGATGAGGCTGGAAAGTCTTGGCATCACCTGCGTTGTGTCTGTCACTTAGGCTAGGTCTCATAAGGTTAAAACGTGACTGATTCTGCTCACATCAGATTGTCCCCTGCCTCTACCCCTTCCCTATTTCTTCACTTTTCTCTCACACTTCAGCATCTATTTCCCCTCTTAAGTACCTGACTGCCTCCACGTCTGGAACAATTTCACAAGGGCACTTCTCCTATTGTATTGTCTCTTGGGTCCCCACCAGTAAGAACAAATGCTCTGCATAGTTATGGAGTGACTTTTCATGCAAAGAATGAATGAGTTCAGTGGTAAGGGCTTGTTGGGCAGGAGGCTTGGATGCACAGAAACTTGTCACCACTCCAACTTTGCCATTTAGATATCAGTGTATTTAGAATCCAGGATGTTTGCATTCCCTCTTTATTTTTAGAATCCTTGAGATGAATGTTTCGCACAGACTGCTAGCAGACTTTGGAGGCAAACCCCTGTGTAAGTAGTACCTGCCTTCTAAAACTCACCTTGTTAGATTTTTCATGGAGCACCGACTTCTTGCTGTCCCCTCTGCCCAAGAGATCCTGGTGGGGTGATCGGTAGTCTATTTCCATAAAAGTCTCCTGAGAAGGGACCAAAGAACACGATTGTGTTAATTATCAGATTTCTTGTTTTCTTTTCAGATTAAGGATCCAGCCCAGGGCCCTATGGGATACTAGGAAAATACTCTGGCCCGAGCTTTAACCTCAACCTTGATTCTTCCTTGACTCAGCCTTGGTCCCCACGTACATCACCACACAATAACACAAGACAAGGCAAAAAACAAAAGAGAAGCTGTAGGTTATAGTAGTGGACCTGTGTTGTACTCTTAATGAATTTGGACAAGGGGGGATAAATTGTTTGATCTCACAAGATCCTGGTTCCTTTAGA
This sequence comes from Megascapheus bottae, assembly GCF_031878675.1. Classification (NCBI taxonomy): domain Eukaryota; kingdom Metazoa; phylum Chordata; class Mammalia; order Rodentia; family Geomyidae; genus Megascapheus; species Megascapheus bottae. The sequence goes on along the minus strand of NC_143513.1, from coordinate 74,085,878 downwards.
CATAAAATAGGTATATGGTTCTTGGTATGGCTGAAGTGTACTATATTTCTATGTACATAGTACATATGTAGTAATCCAACCTCCTAGCAAACAACTGTATATAATAACAGTGCTCTCATTAAAAATGGTTCGTGTGTGTGTGTGTGTGTAAACAATATTGCCATCTGTGAACACACAGTGGGCGACCTATGACACTTTGGTCTTCTTGGGTTAGAGGGGCTAGAGGACCTGTTCTTAACCATATCATTAATAACACATATGAGAAATAGCAATGAAAGGCTAGATTATCTATTACACCTTGGTGTGGCTTGTTAAGTAGGTATAATCCTTATTAAAGCAAATGCTTCTAAATTATTAGTTAAGAATACTTAGCTGAGAGCTTAAAAAAAAAGCAAATTCCATCTGTTGCCACGAAGTAAGCTGATAATGAGAACATAATACAAGTAAGATGGCATAAATGGTGCTATCATACCTGCAGGCAAAAATCTGATATTCATTTATTTAAAGCCTCAGTTATTTCCTATCTTACCTCAGCACATGCTATCCTGCCCTAGGAACAGAGCCATTGAAACAACCACAAGATACCATTTGGACTTATTTGTTTTCATGACTTCTGTAATCCACATAGCCCATCTATCAAGGCAAATTAATAAATCCACATGCTTGTGTGAGGGCTTTAACTGTGAATTTTTGTCTATTAGTGTCTGTGTACTTGCACGTCTATTGGCACTCTGATTAATCTACTATGAACCATATGGCAACTTGGATCTGCTAATACAAAAATCAAATTTAAGAGATCATCTACCAAGGAATACCCGTGAAAGCTTTTGGTAAGAATCAGAAAGGAAGAATCAGAGGGAAAGATTGTATATGGTCACATTCAAAGCCGAGGCAGGCCATGGTCATAGGCTTCTACTCTGAGGAGCCTAGAGGAACAAATGGGAAAAAAGAAAGGAAAGACAAGCAGGTCAAAGGGAGTAGAGTAAAACAGGAGCTGAGTGCAATGAAGTAGAGAGCTCAGTCGATGAATAGTGATGGGAGTTGAAGTGTCCTCGAGTAACACAAGAACCAGAAGAGAAAATAGAATGATGGATTTCTAAAGGGTGCTCTGAGTTCATCAGGTTGACTTCCCTTTTGAATCTCTCACAGACATGCATGAGGAGGCAGAAGGGATGTTTCAGCCACTAGCGATCTAGTGCGTCAATGAAGATGCTCACTAAGCATCTTAGAGGCCAGCAGAGTGCTAGTATCCTTTCATTCAGCGTGTTCTGACCCATGCCATCTACCACATGTCTCATGAAGATGCAACATGGACTTGGTTTCTGTCTGAATTTATGTAGATTTCCAAAAGGTGTAGCAATGTACAGTAGTAGTCTCTCCATTTTGTTTAAGGATGTAGATCTCTCTTAAGATTAGTGTGGTTGCTTTCTGTTGAAGCTCATCAGCAAAAACTTGTATAACCATGTGATGCTTATTGATTGGGATATCTCCTGAAAAAATCTATAACTAGACCATTTCCTCATCATGCAAGCATGTCAGAGTGTGCTTATATAAACCTAGGTGGCATATTTTAATACCCACCTGGATTGTGTAGTGTATAATATATATATATATGTGTGTGTGTGTGTGTGTGTGTACGTGTGTACACACATACATATAATTTATGGTTAGCCATTGTACAAAATGCCAGTCTACAGTGCATGCCTGTACTAAAAAAAACCCAAAAAACTAAAAACCAAAAAAAAAACCTGATTAATATAGTTCACTCTTGAATCACTCTATGTGGTTTGTTCCAATTTTAATATAAGAGTAAATTTATACCTTTCCCCACCCCTATTGGCAAAATCTTCCATTGTTCTGATGGTAGCCTTTAACAACCCCAGTCTAATAGGGTCTCATTCTTTTGAACTATCTTTGGGTCAACACAGTTCTAACAATTTGGTGTCTACCAAATAGTTTCCCAAGCGAGTCCCAGCTGGCTACTTCCAAGAGGAACAAAGACTTTCATATGTCTTTCTAGTTATTATATTTTACTTACTAAGTCTTCTCCTTCCTTTCCTGCTCTAGTATTTCAGACATTTTTTTTCTCTTCAAGTGAAAGACATAAAATTTATTGGTTGTTGGGGAGCTAGAGTACTTCTTTTATTTGTGTCTAAAAAATGTCAGAAAGGTACTTTTCTTCCTCTTGTCTGCAGTTGGCCCCCAGATGGGCTGGCTCAGGTCAGCTCTGGCTTAGCTTTGAGGTGTATGTGGGTGTCTGAGATTAGGCTGGAGAAGTGTCTCAGGGAATTCAAACACTTCACTTGCAGAGTGCTTCAGATGGTGTGTTCCTTAGAAAAGAACAAAACACACTGTGGGAAGAGCATATTAAATGGCTTTTATTGTAATACTCAGAGGCAATTCTAGCCACAGCCCAGCAGGAGACTTGTCTTTGTAATAGGCCAGGAAGGCTGTGCAGTAAAAGTCAACCTAGATGCAGGATTGACGGTGTCCTGGGCTGTTGAATAGTCTACCGAGAGATAGAGGCCCAACTGTGAGCAACTCATGTCCCCCTTAGAGGAGACCTGTGTGGGCCTGGAAAGAGAGTCCTATAATTTCAGCTGCTATTGCAGTATGGATCTGAAATGTTTTCTATAGGTGTGGGTGTTGAAGACTCTGGGCCCTAGCCTATGGCACTTGGGAAGTCCTGGACACATAGAAGTTGGGCTGTAATAGGCCAAGTTCAGGGCAATGGGCACATGTCCCTGAGGAGAATCCTAGGCTCCTGGTCTGTCTTCCTGTGTCTACTTTTGGCTTCCCATTGCCATGAGATGAATCGACCATTGGGCCACACACCCCTTTGCTGTGACATACACCAGCGCCCTGGGATGGTAACAGAAATCTCAGAAAACTTGAGCCCAAAATAAAGATTTTTCCCTTATTGAATGGATTATCTCAAGTCGTTCTGACACGGCCGTAGGAAATGAGTATGGCCACTTTGGTCTCTCTGCCTTTCTTTGTTGTGCTCTTCTGAATGATCACTCCTGTCTTTGTGGACTGGACTCTCTTTCAGATCTAAAAACCGCTAGAGCTCTAGAACAAGCTTTTCAACAGTCTTATAACTCTACTGGTTTCCTCATTTCCTGCTATGTTAAACTTTGTATTTCTCCATCCAGATTTAGAGCATTGAAGAACTCATCTTTCTGGACGTGGGAGCATATGCCTGTAGTCCCAGCAGAATGACTGAAAGTCTGAGGCCAGCAGACCCTTTCAAAAAAGGAAACAACAACCAGACAGCCTATGTTAGTCCAACTTATAGCAACTTCTATTGGTGAAGATGGTTTCCTCACTGGCCTATTCTAGTTCTTTCTCCTAATCCCATGTTTCTCAATCATAGCTTTCCAACTTAACTCACCTGTAGATATATAGCATCCTGTGGGAGACATCATATACTTCGTGTTTTAAACTCTGTCCCACCTTCCCACCAGGTATTCCAGGAACCCTAAAGGCATCCGATCTGTGATCTGTGCTCATCTAAACAGTTAAACTGCTGTGGAGCCTTAACATTATTTTCCCTCTCTTGTCTACCAAGGCTAGACTCTTCTCCAACACTTTTGTGAGCCATATCATGAGGATGCCTGTGTTCTGGCATGAATTTTGAGATGGCAGCTGAGTCAAGAAGCTAAATAGGAAGGAAGTCTTTTACTCTGTGAGCTCTTTCCTGTTTCTTCCCTCCTTCTTTTTCCTTCCACATTACCTGTCAGGCAGTTTCTCCTGTAGGATCATAGCCATCAGGAAAACCATGCAAGCCTCCCCCCCACCTTGCTTAGCCTCTGGGCCTCTTGGGAAGTCCTGATTGGCTGATGTTTGATTTCCTCTCCTGACCTTGCTCTCATGGCTTCTTTATACTTCCAGCAAGTTCACTACCCAGATCTGTGGGTGCCCACTGCTTGGGATCCCCAAACAGATGTGTTCAACTGATCCTCCCCACTCTGCAACAGACCTTGTGCTCAACAAGTCATGAAAACTGAGACCTGAGGACCCAGTTTCCCTGTGCCTAGCACACACACCAAAGTTTCAATTCTTTCTGTTAGTCATCAGTGTCTCCCTTCTAATGAGATGTTGAATGTATTTTTTTTTTTGTGCATGTCTTGGAGCTTGAACTCAGGGCCTTGGGCACAGTCCCTGAGCTTCTTTGTGCTCTAGGCTGGTGCTCTACCATTTGAGCCATAGCACTACTTCCATCTTTTTTCTGAGTATTTTATTGGAAGTAAGAGTCTCATGGACTTTCCTTGCCAGCTTGGCTTTGCTGGACTGATCTCAGTCTCCAGAGTAGCCTGGATTACAGATGTGAACCACTTGCGCCTGGCTGTATTTGGCTTTTTATGTGTATACTTCTTATAAGGCTGAATGCAAGTGTTTTCATTCTCATTTAGATCTCTTTCTTACTGACTTGGCCTCAGAGATCTTACCCCTTGTCTAAATCCTAGCTGGTGTGACTCTGTCCAGTTAAATGACCTTTCCTCTCAGCTCCCTGTTAACCCCTGATGTGGCTCCTTGGCTTTTCCTAAAAGACAGAAGCTGTGTCCTTTCCATGTCCTGTGCTGCTCTCCCTGACTTAGGCACACAGGAAGGGTCAGAGTAACCTGTTGGCTCCATTTCCATCTGTATATTTTGGAAAAGTCAGTTGTTAACAGGCTGCTTCAGGTCCCGGGGCAGTTCACTTTTCACAGGATTAATTAGACCATCCTGACCACGGTTGAGTGATGTGTACAGGTTCCCAGCCATTGGTGCATACGAGGGGAAGGGGAATGTATCTGCAAGCACTGACTTCCAAGACTACCTCGTTCCCTTTTTCGGTGTTCCTGCTTTCTTCCACCCACTCCCCCAAATATTCAGAACTATTTGGATATGGAAGATGTGGAATATGCCTCTGAGATACTCAGTGATCTTTGAAGGCTGTCCCTGAGAAAAGCAATATGGGCTTGTCCACAGGATGCATTGTACACACACACACACACACACACACACACACTCACTCACACACACACACACACACACTCACACACACACACACACACACACACACACACACACTGATGAAGGAAAGGAAAGTCTTCTCTCTAGCATTGTTACTATGACTCTAGGACTCAGGCTGAGGGCTGGGGTCTTCTGGCACAGGGTCATGTAAGGTCAGTTTTCTCCGCTGTGGTGACCTCTGAATTTGCACTTAGGTCACAATCTCTGTGACCTGTGTGTCTTTGCTCCTTGGTTCATAACCATGAGTCCTGTGATCACAGAAAGGTTTAGTGATATCCCAAGGAATTTGAACAGTGGCCTACTGGAAATTCTTCTGGTCACCCTCCTGGCTTGTCCAACAGGTTCTGTGTTGTACTGGTGAAAAAAAAAGAATTAAGAGATGAGAGACCATCGAGGCTGGACTTGGGCTGGAAAATCATATTAATGGAACTTTTCAGGCAATGCCATTCTCCAGTTTTTCTACTACCAATTTATAGATTACATCCCAGGCTCCTGAGAGAAGCCGGGTCTGCCAAGCATGCTTGTCATTTCTTCTAATTAGGTTTCTAAAGAAATCAAGGATTGCTTGTCTTCATTTACTTTGAATTATGAGGCAGCGACAGTTATTGTTTATGTTGCCTAGACAGTCAATGCTCACCTACCGAAAGGATGCTGATACTGAGAAGGCTGGGACATTACCGCCACTGTGAATGCCCCACTAAGCTTGCCTCAGCCTTGCTTTAGAGACGAAACAAGGCCAAGGCCAAGGTTCTGGGCTACATGGCCCTCCTCCCTACCCTCTTGCCTCCTTGTCTGATTCTCAGCTCTCTTCTGTGTCTGTCTCAGGCAAATGTTTGGGTCCAGGAAGGCCAAGGGGCTGAGAGGGCTGTGGGGGGATAGCTTGAGGGTAGCTTACTCTACCATTCTTCCATATCCCCCTCTTTCTTGCAATCTTTCTTTTTCAGGCCCGATAAACAGCTTCCTTTCACTGCCTTTCCAGCCACCTCCTCACCTGGCATTTGTACCTCCTGCCTGAAGCTCCCTCTCTGGTCCTTTCCTACTTTTTGTGGCTCCCAGGACACACACTTGGAAAATTATGTCTGGAGAGAGATGCTGAAGGCCCAGCCTGGGTTAGGTAGTTTGGGGACCAGCAGCAGGCTCTGGCTTTTGAATGGGCTGGAGACACAGAAAGTCTCTGGGCCTGTTCTCTCCACTCTCTTGTGTGCTTCTGTGGTCTGGATGTTAGGACTGGAAAAGTGGGCAGGACAGGTGGGGCTCTCAAGGTGAAAACAGACTTAGGACTGCTATCATTGATCATTTCTTTAGGAAGAAATAGGTGTGGTATGGCTTTTGTTGGGAAGAGAACAGCCAGTTTTGGGGTCAGACACAAGACTGAAGGAAGCAGTGACTATTTAATTTTAATTATCTTGGGCTGTCAGAAGGATCCAACCCTTTTATGAAACTAGGCAACCTAAGTCCCTAGAATACCTGAATCCTTCCCCATCCTTCTGTCCCCACTCCCTCCATCCTTCCTTTTTCCCTCTTCTTTTTATCTTACTTTCTCCATCTTTCTTTCTATCAAACCCTGCTAACAATCTCTGAAAGGCATCGTAACTTAGCAGAACTCCCATCTCTGCTAAAAGGTAGAGAAACTAGTTTTACATGTAGATCAAGGATTTAGGGCTAAGGAATGAGATTGGGTGGGCTATGAATAGATAATAAATTGATGATGAATAATTTGCATATTCTGGACCACTATTTTCCTCTGAACTTTAAGCCCTAGGCCTAGCAGCTCAGGTTGTGACAGTTTGATTGCCATGCTTGGTAGAACCTGGGGTTTGATGAAGAGCTGCCCCTGTTTTGAATATCAGCAGTGCCTGGAAAATGACAGAGGCAAAGTCAGAATCTTCCCCATGTCTCCTCTCCCAGTTGTAAGCTGGCCCCACTCTCAACTCTAGAACACATCACCAGGTTGTTATTTAAATAAGTGTGGATACTGCCTGTTGTATCAAAAAGTGATATGATGAGATATAGTATGTATCACATCTGATGGTGCCTTAGTTTCTGCAGATCTTACACATACAGGCGTGAACATGCAGACACACACACACACACACACACACACACACACACACACACAGGTGAACAGTTTTGTTTGATTGTCATCATTGATAAAATTAGGAAACCTTTAGTAAGGCCCTTGACGTTACTCATTTAAAGCAGTAAGCTTTTAAGTTTTCAATTTATAAACCTACTCAATATTCCAGTGATGGTGACTTTATAATCATTTTGTGTAGGCTAGACACTATCATAACCTTGTTTCAATAAGAAGAAACGTGTAACCAATAAAATGATTTATTAGTGACAGTATAATTCATCAACTTTCTTTTTTTCTTTTTTCCCCCAATCCTGGGGCTTGAACTCAGGGCCCTGAGTACTGTCCTTGGGCTTTCACAAGTCTAGAGCTCTACCACTTGAACCACAGCACCACATATGTTTTGTTTTGTTTTTTTTTTTCTGTGTATGTGGTACTGGTGAATCAAACCTAGAGCTTCATGCATATTAGGCAAGCACTCTACCACTAGGCCATGCTCCTGGACCCTCATCAGCTTTCATAGTGAAGGATCTTGACTGAACTGAGATTATTTTTAGGAAAAAAATGAATATTTAAACTATTTAGAATGTTTCGATTCCTACACGTAGCATACTAAATATTTTTGTATTTGGCCTGAGTCTTCAAAATCAAACTTATAATAGAACCAAGCTCCAAATTGTGTATATTTTGAGGAATTTCTATCTGAAAGCTTATTAACCAATTACTTTAAAGAACTTTGTCCAGTGCAAACATAGTCATAAACTAAGATGTCAAAAGTTGACTTTGGATCCACTGGAAGTTTTCATTCACAGAAGAACTAAAATCTTTGTCCATTATACTATAGAAAAAGACCATAGGCCTTTGCTCAGAACCCATTCATTTAATTTTACGTGTTGTTACAAGCTTTAATTACCAGATTTTTCAGGATGAGATCTGTCACTTAGCTGCTGTCATTTAGGCTGAAAGCATCAGAACCCAGGACCAATGATTTGAAAAGAGCTTCAGTCAGATAAGAAACAGAAAAATGGATGGTTTTTGTAGTAAAATATGTCATGTAAATGAAGAAAAATTCGGATTATAGAGTGGATATTTTACCTTAAAAGGCAGAGAAATATGTCAAGTGTGTGAAGAGTGTCTCATTAAAATTCAATATTATTTAGCTAAAATAATATTTACAGCCAGATGCCAGTGCTCACGCCTGTCATCTTACTCAGAAGGCCGAGATCTGAGGATTGTCGTTTGAAGGCAGCATGGGTAGGAAAGTCTGGGGAACCCTATCTTTAACTAACCAACAAAAAGCCAGAAGTGGTGCTTTGGCTTCGGTCATAGAGTGCCAGCCATAAGTGGAAAAACAAAGGGACAGGGTCCAGGCCCTGTGTTTAAGCCTCAGGGTTGGCACACCCCACCTCCTCACCCCCTCTCCTCACCCCCCCCAGACAGACATGTTAGATCTATGACTTTTATCACTGTATTCGACCTGTTCGCATCCACAGGACATTGCATTTGAAGTGCCCCAGTGATGAATGGGGTTAGCTGTCTGTTTACGTCATCCCAGGAAACTGAGCTAAGCTGCCCTCACCTAGTGCTCCTCATAGTCTACATCCTGTGCTAGAAAGGGGTTCAGACTCAGAATTTTATGGGAACAAAGAAAAGAAGGGGTTCTGTGGTTCCAGTGGATATGCAAGGCTTCCTGAGCCTACTCAGTATTCTCCTTTCCACCCTCCTTAATGGTTCTGTAGAATCCTCCAGAATCCCTGGGGCTCCACAGGAGAACAGAAGGTAGTGTCGAGCACAAAGCCGGACAAGGCCATGATTACTGAAGAGGAAAGAGACTGTTCCGGTGCCCTTAAGCAGTAGTCACAAGGCTGTGGTCTGTCTTGCATGGCTGTGACTTATGGGGTGGGATGGAGATCATTGTGGTGGATGGCAAGGAGACTGGAAGCAACCCTTAATAGCATGGTAACTCGAAGAAGTTACCATGTGTGTTTCCATCACCCCATGCATTCCCTGCAGATGATGCTCACACACCGATCTGAGCAGGATACCCAGGACACAGGAGAGCAGCAGATATTTGCGTATGAGCATCCCAGGATGGAAATTTGCAAAGTCGGATTTTATTATGGTTACTGCTGTTGCTGTGTGGATGACTCCTGCAGTGAACAGCCTCACGCTGCTTCTGTGGTGTCGCTTTTCTTCTTGTTCTGGTCATGAGCACCCTTTCTGCTTTTCTTCCTCTTTTTCCCCACTCCATCTTTTCTCCACCTCCTCCTCCTGCTCCTTCTTCTCCTTCTCTTCCTCTCCCTTCTTCTCTTCTGCCCTCCTTTTTTCATTACTTGGTCTTAAACTCAGTCAGGACCTTGCTCTCTTACTTGTCTTTTTTTGTTCAAGGATGACACTCAACTAATATATATGTACACATATATATTATATACATATTATAGATAGCCATGTTCAGATTCTTGGTAGTAATCGAAGTTAAGAATCTCACAGACTTCCCTGCATAGGCTGGCTTTGAACTGTGGTCCTCAGCTATTAGTCTCCAGAGAGGCTAGAATGACAGGTGTGAACCACCAGTACCTAGTTACTGCCTCCTTTTCTTTTTAGTAGTAGAACAAGATTGTTTTCAGAAGTATAAGTAGATGCATTAGCTCAGTCAGTGGATTTATTACATAAGCGCCATTACTGGCAAACAAAAGCGTTTTGTTGGCTGATAACACTGTCATCATTGATATCAACAGAGCTGATGCTGAAGCCCTATGTTGACCATTCAGCCATTAGGTAGTTAGGAGATGGTGCTTCATTTCTGGATCCACTCTCCACCAGTCTTTGAGGTTCCACCAGACCCTTCGCACAGCAACTGAGCCAGCTTCCCCCATGGACCTGCTTCAGGGACCTCAGTCATCAGGCCTCAGCATAGGAGCCACCCATCAGAAGGCAAGAGGCTGCCACCATCTTTCCTGCCATCTCCTACAGGACAGAGACTTTCAGTCTTTGAGATTCTGATGCTGTAGTGGAATGCTGGGCAGATTCGTGTTGCTTGAGTTTCCTTCAATCTCCAAACACAAAAAGCCATCCAGTCAGATCATCTTGGGTGATCATAGCTCAGAGTCTAGACTTCACAATGCATGCCTTTCCTTATGTTATGTTTTTATGGTTAAGAGAATAGACAATCTCTGAAATCATCTTAGTGTCAATTTAAACAGTCACCAATTGGAAGAAAGTCCCAAACTATAGGAACCACCGTGGCTCAGCTGTGTCCTGACTAGGTGGCCTTCAGCAGGTCATTTTCTAGGCTTCGTCTCTCATCTATAAGACAAGGGTAAGGAGACTACATACTGTATAGGGTTGGGAGGGTTGGGAAGTCCTAGTAAGAGTGCATGCATACATAATATTAACGGTTCCAACTTTGTTGTTATTAGTATGTCGTTGTGAAGTCCTAGTAAGAGTATGTAAGTATATAACATCACATCCATATTAACTGTGTTGTTGTTATTAGAATTGTCTTGGACAAAAATCCAGGTAGCTTAGCCTAGAATAGAATCCTAGGGTCACTGGCTACTAATACATATACTGTAGCAGTGGGTGGTTGCAGGATACTTGGTTTCAGTGTAGGAGTAAGGGAAGATGCAGGTGCTGTCCCTTAACTACCTGTGAGAAACTTTTCTTAAAGGTGGAAAATGAGTCAAGTGACCATGGCTCCTGCCTGTCATCTTAGCTACTCAGGAGGCTGAGGTCTGAGGATCATGGTTTGAAGCCAACCTGAGCAGGAAAGTCTGTGACTCTTACCTCCCCACAAGGTGAGATGGGACTCAAGTGATAGAACGCTAGTCTTGGGTCAAAAGGTTCAGGGACAGTATCCAAGCTCTGAGTTCCAAGCCCTAGGACTGGCACAAAGGACAAAAAAACCAACTAAGGTTGAAAATGAGAAGAATAATGTTTATATTGTTAGGGTATACTGCTTAGAATAACTATGAGATAATAAAAAGCTGGCTTATAGTATATATTCAATGAGAGCATCTGTTATTGCTATTGTACTTGGAAGAGATGACCTCAGCCACCAGAAGTCATGAGAATGTGGAGTTAACTTCAGCGAGTCAAGACTGATGGAGTTTATCATGTTAGTGAATCTTTAGAAGTTTTAAACTTGCTTTGCAATACGTAAGGGCAAACTTGCTTTGTTTACATATATGCTGTTGCATATCAGGGGGCTCTTGAGGACAGACTGTTAATATTTCTCTCCTGTATTCTGACTTGAATGTTGTAGAAATCCGCTCTCAGGAGGAAGTGTGCGGTCTGTAAAATCGTGGTCCACACCGCCTGCATTGAGCAGCTAGAAAAGGTAAGACAGTGCCACCTACTGCCATTTTGTTGCATTGCAAATGTTTGGTCTAGAGAGCCCAGATGCCAATTTCTCTTTGCAACTACTGAAAACATTACTTAAACAAACAAAAACCCTAATATTTGAAGGACTACAACTTAGTCTGAAGATTCCACCTCAAGAACAAGATGTATTTCTTCCCTTTGTTTACAGTAAGGGCTCTTTCTGTGGCAAAAAAATGGAGCAACAACAAACCAATAGAAACAAGACAAAAACAAAAATAAACAAAAGAGTAAAACATACCAGGTTAATAAGCAAAAGAAAATATTTAAGGATCATTCAATCTCCTGAAGACTTGGAATTATTTTGTGTTGAATCCTGGAGGAAAAGGATGATAAAATTAGAAGCAAACACTTTCATTTTCCTCCTATATCTTCTCCTCTCTTCCACCAGATGATTGCTTTAAGGAAACAATTGCTATGATATTATAGTTTGGTGAGGTCACTTCTAAAGTAGCCACATAGTTGCACCTGGAGCCAACCTCAGTCTCTTCTTCGGGCCTTGTGGGTGCTGATCATGCTAGGATAGCACCGTCTGGGGCTGCCTGAGAGAGTCCCTCCAATCCACGAATGGATTCTGCATTGTCCATATGTCTGTCTGTTGGGAGAAGGGAAAGCCCAGTAGCAGTTGTTTCCTGTTTCATTCCATTTCTTTGCGTGGCTCCTTGAATATCTTTTCTGTCTTTGAGGCTCTGAGCACAGGTGCAGTGAAATAGGATGTTCACTCATGACTAGTTGTTAACTGATACCTTATAACTTTTGTCTTACTATTTCTTTTCCTTCACAGCCCTTCTTTACTTGTTCCTTCCTTCCAATTGTCCCTGCACTTTGTCCAACAGCTGAAGAAAATATAAATATAACAACTAGAAGAAAGGCAGTACTGAGTTCTTTTGCACAGATTAATTTGTCTCTGTGTTTGAATACCCATAAGAACATTCACACTGTCTCACATTTTTGTATTCTTCTTAAAAATATCAAACCCAACTTGATGGTTTTACCTGCAATATATATATATACACACATATATATGTATACATATACATATACATGTGTATACATATAAGCATATTATGTATTATTTGATTCTTTCCTGTGTCTGTTTCTCAATTTGTAGTAGACTAATTATTGCTTAAAGTGTCTTTGGTTTCATCATTAAGAATGAGGGAATATGGATCGAAGGGATAAAAACATTTGATCTCTTTGTGAATTATTTAATGTGATAATACAAGATTCAGAATACATTAAATGCAGGTCTTTATTGTTTGGGGGGATTGTTTATATCATCTCTATATCTATTTTTACAAGTAATTCAATCAAGTCTGATTGTTTTCCCTAATATACAAATATTTTTTTCTTTCTCTTTTTCAAATAATAGATTAATTTCAGATGTAAACCAACATTTCGAGAAGGAGGATCAAGGTCACCCAGAGAAGTGAGTATTTTGGCTTGTGTCAGAAGCCATGTTGGGTTCCATGGATTCAGTGAACTAGATCATCAGTTCTTTCCCCCACTCCCCACACCAGTTTCTCATGAATACACATTATCCTTTTAGATTCAGCCCTTCGAAATCTTCCCAGCTAATGTATCCTTTCAAGAGTTCCCAGGGAGTCAATAAGAGGAAAGGGAAGAAGGAGTCAAAGAAAGTGCTTCCTGGAAGAGGCAGGCACTCAATGCAGCCTTCAGGGAACTATCAGTTCAGCAGAGGTGGGAGGCGAGGCTGGCTACAGTCACATACTACAGAGAAATATGACCCAGGATGTAAACAAGTACCAGACTAAGTAGCTATGATGATAGGTGTGAATCCTGGCACCTGGCTCTTCCATATTTTAATACCCCTTCCATGTCTACGTCATTCCACCAGCATGTGTTCTAATGGTTTCTTCTGTGTTGTGCTGAATCTCAGTTTTGTGTTCACTGACAAGCTTTTAAAAAGTGTCATCTGTCTAGATTACCTTCAGCATGTCATTTCTAGTCATTTTTAACCTGGTCTGGTTTCTGCTGTGTCCATTGCCAAAGTCGCTTCTTTCACTGCTCCTGGTGAATTCCCTTGCAGCAAACCTATTGCAATGTTTCACTGTTCTTTTCCCTATTCAGTCTCTCAGAAATATGCAGAGCTTAGAGGTTCCATTCTTGATGTGCTGTGTTCTCTTGTCTTCTTTCCCAGTGTTCCTCTCATTGATTAACTTTTCCTTCTCTCTTTCACTGAACCTTCCTCCTGGCCTCTCTGTATCCCACTGGACTTGTTGCATACCTGAGTCCTCTTATCTCTGCCACTCTGGTTGGGCATCTCGTTTACTGTTGGTCTGGGCCTGAACTCAGGATCTGGGCGCTGTCCCTGAGCTCTTTTGTTCAAGGCTAGTGCTCTACCACTTGAGCCACAGCACCACTTCTGGCTTTTTCTATGTATGTGATACCAGGGAATTGAACCCGGGTCTTTGTGTATCACTAGGTCAAACGCTCAGCCTGCTAAGTGGACATTTTGAAGGTGAAACTTAGAGTGACTACTCACTTCATTTTCTTAATTCAGAGATTTTTAAAATAGATTACTCAATATAATGAAAGAATATTCACTATAGAATTAGTTTGACCTTAGGTTCAAATCCCACCTCTTCTTCTTTTCTATGAGTTGGTTAAGTCCCTCAAGAGTATGTATTACTGGTCATTGATCTTACCACATTAGAGTGTCTACCACAAGATAGGTTTTCAAGGAATGCCCATTGAATTGTTTTTATTAAGTTGATTCTAGAAGTCAGTTTTCTTAGTCATAATCTTATGGCTTGGGCTGTGATTTCTAGCATTCGTTGAATGATGTTTTTAATGAACTGGATGTTTGAAAATAAGCTGAGCAATTGTGTATATATTTCTACTAACAATACTGAAATAATGTGTCACTGATATTTTAACACCCACTGCCTTTTCCTTACCCAGTACTTGAAAACAGTATATGAATAATTCAGAAATTATTGATGAGCAATAAAAAAGATGTGATAGTATGTGGAGCATTGCTTTGCTATCAGCACCAAAGAATCCCCATTTCAATGTAAGGATCTCTGCAATCTAACATTCAGCTCAGCAATTTAGAAGCTAAGAATAATCATCAAAAAGACATCGTGTAAAATCATCTAATTTCAGTACAGTGGTTTAGAAGATACGAATAATCGCTAAGAGGGAGGGGAATGTGACAAATCAAGTTTTATCCCAATAGTTTAGGAGATATAAATAATGATCAAAAGAAAAGGGTGCAAAAATGTAAAGTATTTGGGAAATAAGGAATCAGATATAGCAGAAATGCTATGGTCATTGTCCCTTTTAAGGCTGGTGATGGCGCCACCATTCCTAAATGGTCATAACCATTACTTAGCAAAAGAAATATGGTTTAGAATTTCATTTCACTCAACATTTATGGAGGGTTTACTTTGTTCAAACTCTATTTAAGCAGCAATGGTAGAATAAATTCAATTTAAGCCTAAAAGGAACTCTGATAGCATAGTGTTGTTTTTGCATCATAGAGGCATACATGAGAGGTAATTATTAAGTAAAAGATAGGGGCCAGGAGTTTGGCCTAGTGGTAGAGTGCTTGCCTAGCATGCACAAAGACCCGGGTTCGATTCCTCAGTACCATTTATGTAGAAAAAAGCTGGAAGTGATGCCGAGGCTCGAGTGGTAGAGTGCTAGCCTTGAGAAAGTCTAAGGACAGTGCTCAGGTCCTGAGCCCACAGCCCAGGACTGGGGAAAAAAAGATTATATGATATGAAGCAATTGTTTAGTTTTGTGTATAATAATGATTGGTTTTTAGCTTCCTCAGTTTCCTCCTTACTTTCTATAAAGAAAACTTTTAAACATGACTAATGTCTGGCAGAATCATCATGTATTAACATTTCTTTTTAATTTGAATGTTTTTTTTTCATTTTTCATGTATTTTAATTAATAGAAGGGTTACATGATATTTGCCAGATAGATGGTGCATTAATTCCCATACATTGATACCCTTTCACATGTCTTGGTCCCCATTTCCCTCCCCCACCCCCACCCCTCATCTTGTTTTCCCCCGTTCCCTATCCAATTTCAAATAACCAAATACAAATATATCTGATATATCAAGTAACAAAGTGAGATACTGTAACAATATGAGATTACCAAGGGACAGCAAAAGAAATGAGAGATAACATAGTACCTTAAGAACAACAATCATTCATTATATAGCTTATGTTTCTATATCCTAGAGATCCTTTCCTTTAGCATCCTACTATATGGCCTTTTGTATCAAGGTTTTGCTCTGTTGCAAATCTCTGCTAGGAGAGCCCAAGGTTTCTACTGATTATGACAAATGAGGGAAACCATTGAGCCTAAGTTCCTTTGAGTCTGGCTTACTTCACTTAATATGATCTTTTCTAAGTCTTTCCATTTCCTAACAAATGGGGCAATGTCATTCTTTCTGACAGCAGCATAGAATTCCATTGTGTACTAATAAAAGAACCTGTATAGCAAAAACACTTCTTAGCTGAAAGAACAGCGCAGGAGGAATTTCAATACCAAACTTTAGACTCTATTACAGAGCTATAATTATCAAAACAGCTTGGTACTGGCACAAGAACAGGCCTGAAGACCAATGGAATAGAACTGAAGACTCAGATATTAAACCACAGACCTATGGCCACCTAATCTTTGACAAGGGAGCCAAAAAAATAGAATGGAAGAAAGATAGCCTCTTCAACAAATGGTGCTGGCAGAACTGGTTAAGCACCTGCAGAAAACTAAAGTTAGATCCTTCTTTGTCACCCTGTACTAGAATTAACTCCAAATGGATCAAAGACCTGGAGGTAAAAGCCAACACTCTGAAAACTTTACAAGAAGGAATAGGAGATACATTAGACCTCCTTGGCACAGGTCGAAACTTTCTTAATAAGGACCAAGAATCACAACAAATCAGAGAAAGGCTGGATAAGTGGGACTGCATTAAACTGCAGAGCTTTTGTATGGCAAAGGACATAGCTAGTAAACTAATTAGGAAGCCTACAGAGTGGGAGAAGATCTTCACCAACCATACAACAAAGGGATCATATCTAAACTATATCAACAGCTCAAAAAATTGAATCAGTCCAAAACTAATCTCCAAAGTAACAACCATCCCATTAAAAGATGGGCCAAAGACTTAAAGAGAGTCTTCTCTGAAGAAGAAACAAAAATGGCCTATAGACACTTGAAGAAATGCTCAACATCTCTGGTCATAAAAGAAATGCAAATCAAAACAACTCTAAGATTCCACCTCACTCCAGTTAGAATGGCCAGGATCAGGAAAACTAATAACAACAGATGCTGGAGGGGATGTGTCCAGGAGGGATCACTACTACACTGTTGGTGGGAGTGCAAACTCGTTCAACCACTATGGAAAGCAGTGTGGCAGTTCCTTGAAAGACTAAACATAAAGCTCCCCTATGACCCAGCAATTCCACTACTTGGCATTTACCCAACCATCCAGAAACAAGGACATACTAAATCCACCAGCACAACAATGTTCTTTGCAGCACTATTTACCATAGCAAAGATACGGAACCAACCTAGATGTCCCTCAGTTGATGAGTGGATCAACAAGATGTGGTATTTGTACATAAATTTGAATGTTTTAACTGCCAAGCATAGGTGTCTTACACTTGTAATCTTAGCTACTCAGGAGGCTGAACTCTGAGAATTGGGATTCTAAGCCAGCCCAGACAAGAAAGTCTGTGAGAAGCTTATCTCTATTTAACCACCAAAATCAAGAAGTGGAACGATGGCCTAAATACTAGAGCAGTGCCTGAAGCAAAAAAGCTCAGGTACAGTGCTCAGGCCTTGAGTTCAGGACTGGCACATGCACGCGCACACACACACACACACACACACACTTGAATGTCTCCTTTTGAATATACTGAATTTCATAGTTTTACAAATCTGCTTAGCAAATGATTTACATTACAGTACAAATGATTAAGTCGGTCTACTTTTTCCATTGTTGATTTGTAGAAATAGTTGGCTTAATCTTTCCAATAGATCTGTCAGGAGCTACATGAGCCCATGAATCAGCCACAATTTCTCATAGGTAATTGCATCCGATTCTTGAAACACTTCCCTTCTTAAATTAATCGTCACTGGGTGATTTATAATCTCAATAGATACAGAATTTCTCTTAACTTTCATAATAGTGCTCATTTGTCCTCCATTTTTATGAAATGAATGGCAATTATAGTAATCTTTTTCTCTCTTTTTTAATTGCTGGCTGACATTTTTATGGATTGAATACTTCCAGTCCTGACTGTCATTGAGGTTATTTATTGGTGTGCCATATGGATGTTGGCCCTAGCTCTCCTCAGCTCTTATTCTTAAGCAGATGTGCTGAGCTGAGTTGTCTCTTATTGTAACTAGAAGAGGAAGAGGCTCACTTACAAAGCAAAGAGGTGGAGGATACAAGCTTTCTCCTTAATCGGGGCGAGGGGGGAATGCTTCAGTGAGTGAAGTGCACTGATCCTATCAGATTCTTGAAATTGCTGCTATCCCTGTCTTGAAAGGCTCAGCCAGCCTTGGGTCACCGTGTAACTATGGAAACTCTCACAGATAAGCAGCATCAGCAAGGTCCAGCCCAAGTCTTCTCAAGTTCTTGGGGGAGTGAATGGGGAATAAATTGCCCAGGCAGCATGATTTGAAGGCAGGATAGGTTAGAAATGTACATTCTAATGACTTAATAATGAGAAAGTAAACAGTCTAGCTTGAAGAGGAGCCAAGGACATTGGACAGGTATGAGAGTACAATTGACCAACAGAAATAGTATTTCGTTATTTTCACCCTTCCTGAGACTTTACTGTTACATTAAAATTCTCATGAAGGTGAATAGACATATTGCATATAGAATATTTTTAAGAGCTCCTGGGACAGAGACAACTCAGTAAGGGTTAGTTATCATTTTTACTTTTTATTCTCTCTGAGAACAATATGAAATTGTGCTTTTGTTTTATTAAATGGTGGCAGTGGGAAGAGAAAAAATGAAAATTAGACTAATTTGCAGAACCATTAGACTTCTTTGTCTCTTATTATTGTTTAAAGACCATTATCCCTTCAGGGTCTTTGTTTAGTTTTAGTTTGAATTGATTTGATGTTATTTAGAGGACTAGAGTGGCATTACAACACTAATAATGCTAATGATTGATGCAGGTATTTTTTGTCACCCTGAAGTTCATGCCTTGATAGAACTTTTTTTTCTTTTCTTAGCATTTACCTACATTTTTTGTTATGTACATACTGATAATAATTCCTGCTGTGTAGTTGCCATTCAGTGAGTATAGTTTGGATGAGTATTTATTAAACAAGGAAGATAATCTATTTCTTTGGCCCAAGCTTTAAACACAGTAACCTTGCCTGGCCACTGTCAATATCAGAGTCTTATTTGTCTATCTATTTATTTGTCTATTTCTTTAGTGCTTGTCTTGGGTATTGAACTCAAGGCCTAAGCACTAGCCCTCAACTTTTGTGCTCAAGGATAGCACTCTACAACTTGAGCCACAGATCCACTTCTGGCATTTATGTTGTTTCATTGGAGATAACACTCTCAAGACTTTGCTCTAGCTGGCTTCCAACTATGGTCCTCAGATCTCAATCTCCCGAGTATCTAGGATTACAGGAATGTAATCCTGTTCTAGGTATATCACTTAGATATCTCTTTTCTTTACCTTTTTTTCTACATCTTCTTTCATTCTACATCTTGTACCCCAAACTGGGGCTCTCCTTCTTCCTGAAAACTTGATTACTTTGTTTCTTCTTGCCGGAATACTATGTAATGTTATTGTCATGTACAATATTACATATAAGTTTCCTAGACTGAACAATATATTGTTGCATTTCAGGGTCTCTCTTTTGCCTACACAGACTTCTTTCCCTCCTTTCTTTCCTTCTTCTCTCTCTCTTCCTTCCATCTTTCCTTCCTTCCTTCCTTCCTTCCTTCCTTCCTTCCTTCCTTCCTTCCTTCTTTCCTCCCTTTCTCCCTCCCTCCCTCCCTTTTTTCTTCCTTTTTCTCTTTCTTTTCTTCTATCTTTTTCTCACTTTCTTTTTCTCTCCCTCCCTCCCTTTGTCCTTCTTTACTTCCTTCCTTTCCCTCCCTACCTCTCTCCCTTCCTTCTCCCTTCCTCCCTTTCTTTCAGCAGTCCTGGGTTTAGGCTAGGCAGGTGCTCTGCCTTCATCTCCTAGACCTTTGTCTTTAGTTATTTTGCAGGTAAGTCCTTATACTTTGGCTCTACAGCAGGCCTTGGACCTATGCTACCCACAAGGCTGGGAGCACAAGCACTCACCGCGTTGCCCAGTTGAATTGCTCAGAGTCTATCTTTCTTGTTGCCAATCTGGCAATGAGTAGCAGCCCTCCCAGTTTCCTCCTCCTATAGTAGGAGCTGCTATACCTGGTTCTTTGCTTCTTTTTCCTGGCTCAGTAACCACCCACTCAAAGTTCTTTAGGCCTTTCACAAGAACACATATGGATTTAATCCTAGGAAAGTAGGGAAAGAACAATGGGGCATGGCTAGACAGAGAGGGAAGGCATGGGAAGTAGAACAAACTATGCGACGAACCATTCCCCCTGGGGATAAACACTTAAATGCAGTTTTTTTTTTGCTTTATTTGTTCTTATTGTTAAGCAAATTATAGCTACACCTTTTGCTTTTGTGCTTGCATAGGTTTGGGTTATAGTACCCACAGTTCTGTGATCCAAACATTAACACATGACTATTGAGATCTGAGGACTAAAACATACTCATTGAACTTTGTGTTCCTGCAGAATTTTGTCCGCCATCACTGGGTACACAGACGCCGGCAGGAGGGGAAATGTAAGCAGTGTGGTAAGGTAAGGGCCCTACCCAACACCCCTCACTCATGTTTCCAGGCCCTCTTTTCTTTGTATGCTGGTCTTCTTGGGGCTTGAATTCAGTACCTGGGCGCTGTCCCTGAATGTATGGTCTCAAGGCTAGTGGTCTACTGCTTGAGCTATAGCTCTACTTTTATATGAAAATAAGAGTCTCAAGAACTTTCTTGCCCAGGATAGCTTTGAACCACGACCCTTAGATCTCAGCCTACTGGCAATCAGCCAAGGACCCTTTTACTTAAGAGATGTTTCAGAAATTCATAGCAAGTGGCCCTGGTTCTAATAAAAAGGAATCAGCACTTTTTTTCCAGAGGGATGGATGAATTTTTACAGTGAAAGTGAATTGTTTGTTGATTTGTGATAATGTAAGATTTTCTATTTTGTTAAAACTGGTCCAACCTGTTTATTTGTTCAGTGACAGCAACTGAATGGATTATTGAAAGTACTACTTTTAGGTTCAGATGTGAGTACATAGGTTGTGACCCATAATACTGTACAGACTCAAGAATGCAAAATGGTATCTAGAAATGTCAGCCCTTCAGAACACTATGTGGGTTTGTCACTATTGGCGGGTCAGTTCCCTTTCTTGCTATGGCTCTTTGGGATGCAATGACACTTGGAAAGTGTGTTAAGGGTGGTGCCATTAAAACTGTTCTGTTCTGTTCTGTTCTGTTCTGTGTAGGCCATATAGTACCAACCTCTGAATGTTTAAGTTTGGTGATAGATAACATCACATTATAAAGATTATTTTTAATGACATATCTCATGGCAGCAATACAAGGAAGTTCTGGTTCAACAAAGATCAAGATAGTTTAATAGAAAATGTTTCTTGTCAATTATTTATTACTTTATTCATGTGACTCCTTTGGACTAAGCACTGATATAAGGTGAGTAGCACAGGTGCTTTCTTTTTTTTGACAATAGAAGGATGTCATGATACATTGGCAGTGTGAAGCCTGGTTAGAGGATGATAGAGATGGGAAAAAGGTGCTGTTGAATTTGCTATTTTACCATGTGCCTGACAAGAAAATATCACAGTCTAGCCATTGGCTACCAACATTCTCTGAAAGGTTTCAGGACATGGCTCCTTAATTATAGCTTCTATTACCTTTCCCAGTTCAACCCAGGGGCTTTCAATTTGTTCCTTTTTAACTTGTAAATGAGATAGACAGGATAGATTAAGAGATTTAAGATAAAAACAAGGTGACGAATGAGCGAATAGAAAGAATTTTATTAGTCCCTTTACATGTGAGAAGTCAGTTTTCTCTTGTCATATGACTTTGCTCCATTGGGTTCATCTACCTTTTCTTTTGTGTGTGTGCCAGTCCTGAGGCTTGAACTCAGGGCCTAGGCACTGTCTCTAAGCCTTTTTGCTCAAAGTTGACACTCTGCCACTTGAGGCACAACACCACTTCTGGCTCTTTGATGGTTAATTGAAGAGTCTCACAGACTTTCCTCCCCAGGCTGTCTTTGAACTTCAGTCCTCAGATCTCATCCTCCTGAGTAGCTAGGATTACAAATGAAAGCTACCAATGTTGACTGAGTTGGAGGAATTTTATTAAAATAAGAATCAATACAAATCAATAAAACAAGTATTCCTCAGTGTCATATATCATTTCCTTTTGTAGTCCTTTATCTTATTCTGACACAGTCAACTAGACGAGGAACTTGGACTTGCAGTACCCTGCTGTGCTATGGTCCTGTCTCCTCTCCTGCCTGCTGCCCTTAGAGGCCATCATAAACTGATCACACTGCAGTCATCAGGGAAGAGGTTTCAAGAATTCCTAATCTACCCTTAAGAGAGTACTGTTAGGTTCTGCTCTTGTGACCATAATACAAATGCACGTGCATGTTCAGACTCAAGCAGTTCTGGGATGTGTGATGTCACGCCCGTGTCTCATCTCTGTGGGTTGGATTACATAGTACTTGCTTGGATCCTATCTTTTGCCCTGGACCAAATAAGAGCTCATTGTTCTGTTTCTTTCCACAGATTTAGTGGTTCAAAAATTACTTCAAACTGGGGCTGTAGGCAAATTTCATGGCTAGAATTCTACATTGTTACATTTCCATAGGCTTTAAAAAGAAATCCCAGTCCTGGGACTTAAGCTCAGGATCTGCACACTGTTCTTGGGCTTTCTCAAGGCTAGAGCTCAACCACTTGAGCCACAGCACCACTTCTGACTTTTTCTGTGTATTTGTCACTGAGGAATCGAACCCAGGGCTTTATGCAAACACTCTACCACTAGACCACAATCCTAGCCCTCCATAGGCTTTTAAATACCATCCAACCTTGTATATACACACAGTCACACACACAGACACATACACATATATGCATGCACATGCATACACACACATTCGCAGGCATGCATGCATAGACACCTTACAATTTACTCATTAAGAATGAGATAAAAAAATTAAAAAGCCACTTGTACTCACTACTTTTACATATGTAAGTGTAACCCCTCTGTATATTAACCTGACAATAAAAAAATGGTATATAAAAAACCCAAAACAATAAAAGTCCAGCCACTTACTTGTTAGTATATGTGTGTGTTTACTGGTGGTTTATAAGCTTTGGAATTTTAAGGCAATGTTTACAGTTCAAAATGCTTGTGGTTGTGATTTCCATTTTGTCATTCAGTCATAAAATAAATACTTAGAGTGATTTTCTCTTGAGTCTTGAGTGTGTGTTTGGCAGTGTCTGAGTGAGTTCCACATGAGGCGACCCACAGTTCAGTTGTGCAATTCTTTTTTTTTTTTTGCCAGTCCTGGGCTTGAGCTCAGGGCCTGAGCATTGTCCTTGGACTTTCTCAAGGCTAGAGCTCTACCACTTGAGCCTCAGCACCACTTCCAGCTTTTTTCTATATATATATGTGGTATGTGGTACCGAGGAATCGAACCCGGGTCTTCATGCATGCTAGGCAAGCACTTTAACCACTAGGCCAAACTCCCGGCCCCCTGTGCAATTCTTTTACTGTTAGCTGCCAAGCTGATGACCATTGCATGATTTGACACAGCTGTTAGTCACAGTCCTGTGTGATGAAGGAGCCAGATCTGAGGTAGAAAAGGTCTGAAATGCTCACAATCTTATTGTGTAATTTGAGGAAAGTTTAGTAAAGAAAGATTATTTCAGCTGTGGGGGCAGGGGAAGAGGAAACCACAGGGCTGGTGAAGAATGCGGTGAATGGTCAGGGGAGGGATGACAGGCAAGCCAAGCCTGTATAGGCAGAACCCAACAAGGGCTACGGGACTCTGCCGGTCTGAGATAGGTGTGCTACCAGCTGTGGGAATAGAATAAACTCCCCCATTTCCCTTTAAGGCATAGTGGCTCAAAGAAACAGAGCTCAAGGGACTCTTGAGGCAATTCACAAAATCCAGAGATCCATCTAGCATGTCATGATTAATGCCTGTATTCAGTTCAGGTAAAATAGTCAGTGCTTTGTAAGAAAGCCTAATTGGATTACATGGAAAGAAAGCCTAGCTGGCTCTACTCAAAGAAGAACCTTTTTCTCAGTTCACCAGTTGAAGTTAGAGTATAACCAGTTACTTTGTATATTGTCATAAATTCATGTTGATGAATTATACACGCTGTCATGATTTGTAGTTTTGGATTTTCTTTTTTCCATGCTTCTTGCGGAACTCAAGACCTCACACTTATTAGGCAGGGATTCTTCCCCTTGAACATCCCTTTTTGTCTTGGGTTTTCTTTCAAGTACATGCTCACTTTTGACCTGGCACTGGCTTTATTCCATGAGCCTCTTACCTGTGCCTCCCACACAAGTGGGATTATGGGTATGAAATGCTATGCTGGGTTGTAATGTTTAAACTTAAACTATTTTAAATAGTCTTGCATTCTCCCCAAACCAATGTCCTTGATGAATATTATCAACCTAAATTGGCAGTTCATATTGGCAAATGTATAATTGCAGATTGATTAGAAGAACATAGCATAATTGTAATTAGTTGCGTCATTAGAAATATACTTCTGTATAGAGACATCTCTGGTGTTTTAAGACGATGCTAATTAGGTCTCAGAGTTAGAGGGTCATGTATGGTCTGTGCTTTATTGCATGCAATACTATTATTTGTATAAAGCATTTTCATTAACATCAGAGTAGCCATGAAAATGTGCTATATAAATATCAGAGCTAGAAACAGTTAGCATGGACATTAAATTATGAATTGGTCATGATATTTATAGGTTCCTCCCTTAGTTCCAAGGTCTTAGATTGAGCTGAGTCTTAACTGCTTCTGAAATGAAAAGGTCCTGGAAATCAAGTCTTATTTTCTTCATACCGTTTGTCATAACTGTGGCCCCAGGGTTCACTTGTGCTGAAAATTCTGTGCTTTAAATTGTTGACATTTGTGTTTTTTTCTTGGAATAATCCATTTATGTTCTGTAGCTTAAACTGGAGCCTTCACATAAATCAATGGAAAAAGTAGACATTGTATTCATCTGGGGATGAGAAGGCAGCCTGGATCTGCTAAGTATGTGGTAATTACCATCAACATGGGAGTAGAGGAGCTTGGGATGCTCCATTAAGCAATGATAAAAAAGAACCTACAGCTGGGTGCCAGTGGCTCAGGCCTATATCCTAGCTACCAGGAGACTGAGAGCTGAGGACTAAACCAGCCAGGGCAGGAAAGGCCATGAGACTCTTACCTACAATTAGCCACTCAAAAGTAGAGCTGTGTCTCAAGTTATAGAGTGCTAGCCTTGAGCAAAAAATGTTCAGGGACAGTGCACATGCACTGAGTTCAAGCCATAGGATTATCACCCAAAAACATTTATAGAGTCCACAGGGTAAGCCAATTGTTTCTACACTGCAAGAGACTTTCTCAAGGCTAGAGCTCTACCACTTGAGCCTCAGCATCACTGTGGATTTTTTTTTCTATGTATGTGGTACTGAGGAATCGAACCTGGGTCTTCATGCATGCTAGGCAAGCACTTTTCCCACAAGGCCATACTCCCGGCCCCTGCAAGAGCATTTTTTTTGTGAGCAATATAAACAATGGTAAAATTTCAAAGCCTTTAGTTAATGCCATCAAGTATGTTGCAGTGAAACACAGTAGGCAAAAATTTGCATGAATTCAAGGAAAATTCTAATAAACTGACTAAATTCACCTAATTCACTCTAAGTCCTTACATATTAAGTCCTTGCTTATTATAATTCAGTTTATACAAACATTGTTTATTATCATTCAGGGTAGATGATCACATGTATACATATTTTAAAGTTTTAAATGTTTAGAACAATCCTAGCTTAAGACCAATAAAATCAGCATAGGACATTTAGGAAATTCAGATAAATTATGGGTAAATAGACCCTTGTCTTACAAAAGTCAGAATGTTATGCTAACATTTTCCACCATGACAAAGTAAGAAAAAGTCATGTTATTTATGGCAACCAGCACAAAAGCATGCAAAGGCAATGAGAAAGTGAACAGAATACTTCATCGAAATGCAAAATGTCAGTGATTCATACATACTAGAGAGGGATTGGGTCCTTATGACACTGTTCCTTAAAGAATGAAGCATGACCTCTGGAAAGAATAAGACGTTCACAAGCCTGTGAAGGATCCATTAACATAAATGCCATTTCTTTGTCCCTTTCTCTTTATTCTTTTTCTTTATTTTTTTAGTGAAGGTCTGGGTCTTGAACTCAAGGGCTGATACTGTCCCTGAGCTGTTGGTGCTACAGGTTAGTGCTCTACCACTTGAGTCCCAGCTCCACTTGCAGCAGTTCTGGTGGTTCAGTGGAGATAAGAGTCTCATGACTTCCCTACCTCACATCTCAGCCTCCTGAGTAGCTAGGGTTACAGCCATGAGCCACTAGAGCCTAGTACGATTTTCTTTAGCTGATCAGAAAAGAATACTCAGTTCGTTTGGGGAAGGTATCCACTTTTGTCATTTTGCTTTGCCATCTTCACCTATCTGGAGATGCTTACAATGGAAACAAACAAAACCCCTAAACTCCACTACCTTTGAGACCTAGCAAAATCCTGCTCAAAGCGGGGAAGTTTTCTTTTACATTCGTAAGTATCAAATCAGTGTGTCATTTATATCTGTGATATACAGTTGAAAGTAGGATAACTGTTACTCTAAAATATAAGTCTTTGCATATCAACTTAGGATAAACACCTTAGAGATGAAATACAAAATGTTTTTAGAGCATGTATATTTACTTATGTAATAGAAAGACATAGAAAGTCTTTGAGCAAAAAATACTTTAAGTTCTCTATTTTTAAGGTGAGTATTAATGGAAGAAAATTATTATTTGAGTTTGATCCTAACACTTTATGAGCCTTGGATATAAGCTAGAGGATATTGGAGGCATTTATTGATGTGTTTGAAGTTTTGGAGGCAAGAGCAATATTTACTCTTGTGTTGAACCAAATCAAATCAAACAGGGAATCAACCTATGGTCAAGAGATACTCTCACCTTAAAACTCAGCTAAATACAGAAACAATAAAATAGTTTCATCCTATTATTTGTAAAACTTTAAAAAGTATCTGGTTCCAGGCAATGCTAGGTGCCAGTGGTATATGCCCTACATTGCAGAAGAAAGAAAGGCAACATAGTTTTAACTGTTCTGAATAAATCTTTAGTCCCAAGGCTCAATTGAATTGACAAAAGAGAGGAGGAAAATCATAGACCCCAAAGAGTGACCTTTCCCTTGATGTTCTTGATATTTTAAATTCTGAAGTCAGTTGGCTCCAAAGCATCTGGCTTCCCATCCTTATTTTCTTCTTTGATGGGGATGAACAAAATAGCCCTTAAAAATCATAGAGTCATTTGAGCCATCTGTTGGTACCATAATGGCAGATTTGGGTCAGCATTTAAACATGGGTGATTAGGAAACTGTTTCTTTCTTTTTTTGTTGTTGTTGCATTTAAGAATCTGGACAAAATTTCTCCATAGCAGGTGGTTTATAGAGGCACAGACCATGAAGCTTCTGAGGCGGTTCTATTTTTGTCTCTGCTACATAATAACCTAAAGCCATAGTCTGTGGTGGCTGCCAGTGGAGTCCCACTGGCAGGGCTGAGCTGATTATCATCAGGCTCACTTCCAAGGGACCCACCAGAATTCTGTGTCAACACAATGCACAGTGCCCCAGTTGTGTTTGGCCTTGTTGTTTGTTTCTGGCATCAGCCTGGCCTTGAGCACTGTGGTGGATGGCTTCTGTTTTTTTCTCCAAACCTAGTAGGCCAGTATTCAGCCCGAGGGACAGCTGGCTACTCTCAACCCACGCACTAGGAGAGCAGCACTCAGCCATGCACCAGAGGCTGCCAGGGGGCTTCTCTTCTAGATTCCTGTTGGAAGATCTGATCCACACAAGTAGTTTTCTGTATGTGCAGATATAATGTGTGTATTGATGGTGCTATACAAACCTCTCAAGTAGCCTCTTTAATTTTGAATGTTCATGATTGCCTGGTGATTTGTATTATTCTTGTTTCCGGCACAGGAGAAGTTACAAGAACTAAATTATTTGCCTAAAATCATCCAGCTAATAAGAACATCCAAGAATGATTCTCTGTTTTCCCATCTTTTCCTAGTTTCTTCTTCATATATATATGTACATGTATACCTATAATGTATATATTGTATATATTTATGCTATCTATATGTGCATATATAAACATATAAACATCATATCTCTTTTAAAATATTCTTATTTTTAGCTGTACAAATGAGTTGGCATTCACCAAAGAAGTTTATGAAAATAGTGCATCTTGATCAATGGCACCCATTTCAAATTCTCATCCACATGCCCAACCCACTCTTTTCCTTATTTATCTTAATTTTAGGTTATGTATTGAATGATTTCCATTAACAAAGAAGCTTATGTATCCAGTGCATCATTGATCTGTGTCACCATGTCAATATCTTCACCCTCCTCACTTCAGCTCCCCTTTTTCTTTACATTTCTCAATTCTGTGGCATATACAATGAATTATTGCATCATCCCCACCTACTCCTTTATTCTTCTCTTCCTCTCCCATTGGCTCACCCTGCTCCCTTGCAAGTACCCACATTTGGTGCCATGCTCTCTCCTTACCCTCAAAAAAGAATATAGAAAATTTACCGCCATCCCCACTGCTACTAATCTAAATCTAAACCATCCTTCAGAATCACCCCAATTCACATGATGAATTGTTGGTATCGGTCTTGCCATCTGTCATTCCATACATTCTACTATATTGATTTTATCTACATAGTGGCTCAATATGACACACATAAAATAAAACTTAGATTCTATACAGAACTCTAGGGGTTGGATTTTTGCCCAGAGAAGGGTTTTACTGTAGGTCTATTTCCAGTGGCTTGTGTCAGTGTTCAGTGTCTGGGTCATGCTATGATAAGCAGCAACTTTCTCAGGAAATTCATTTAGTAGGAAATTATATATATATATTATGCCTCTGATGTTAAGTTTTGAAGAAATCCATAGTCTACCTTTAACAACCCTACAGTTCCATTGGAGAAAAAAGACATATGCAAAAATAGCCAGCAATTTAGGATACTAAATAGTAGCCAAGGTTGGTATAGGTGGTAAGGCAATGCTGAGGACTGATTGTGTAAATTGAGTTGATTTTGGAGGATGGTTTAGATTTAGATTAGTAGCAGTGAGTTCAGATACAATAGGAAAACGGTGGTAAATTTTCTTATATGCTGTGTTGAGGGTAAGGAAAACAACATGGCACAAAATGTAGATATCAAAAAGAAGAAAGAACAATGTGGAAGGATAAGACCTGACTCACTATACATGAGAGCTGTTACCAAAAAGGATTGTCAGATTGATGTGGGGAAAAAATTAATTGGGAACATTCTGAATGGTTCTGGAAGCCTATGTGATAAGATTATTCTGCTAATCTGTAAGGAAAGATGTGCTGTTTGAATCTTTTTTTTTTTGCCAGTCCTGGGCTTGTGCTCAGGGCCTGAGCACTGTCCTTGGACTAGTGGTAGAGCTAGAGCTCTACCACTTGAGCCACAGCACCACTTCCAGCTTTTTCCTGTGTATGTGGTACCAAGAACCCAGGTCTTCATGCATGCTACCACTAGGCCAAACTCCTGCCCCTGCCCCCCCCCCCCCCATTTGAGTCTTGAGCCTTTTGAGCTTGAGGAAGAAACTGAAAAGGTATCACTTACTGATAGTGGTAAAGAGTGAAGGGGGAAGAACTCTCAAGGGGATATGAGTTGGAAAATGGAGCAGAGAGAGAGAGCAATCTGACACTATTGGTTGAACAGGGGGTCTGGGTGGGACAATCTGACCGGCTCATCCCCTGCCAGCTCTGGAACACCTGTTCCTACCTGATAGATCCTTTCTTAAAACATTTTCTAAAAAAGATTGCCCAAACTCCAAAGAAACATGTTTTCAATCCTTTTTGTTGCTTCCTCAAAGGTTGGTTTGAGGGCTAGTGGGAAACTTTTCAGATGTCTGTAATGTGAAGGTTTGTTTCTGCCTCTTTGGTGCCATCTTTCTTTGTTGTTGTTGTTTCATATTGACAAGTTTGGCATTGTCTTTGAAAAGCTCTGCACCTCTAATTTTGCACTGTATTGGAGTTCATATCCTGTCTGTAAATTTTTCCTGATTGATCGTTTGCAACTCTCAGGTTTTTGGGATAGGTGTGGGGGTGTGGGAGGGTTGCCAGGCACTGAAGTGGTCAACATGTGGCTATTGGTGAGTGTGTGTTCCAGTCCAGAGTGTCTCCAGAAGAGAAGAAACTGTCATAACAGAAGAGACACAGTGAGAATGCTATCAAACAAGGGGAGAGGCTTGTGTCAGGAACCTATACCCCCAATTCACCTTAGGTTCAATCATTCTTCCAGAAAGATTCACAGGATACAGTGCACAACACTCAAGTATGGTTTATTTCAATGCAAGAAGGGAGGCACTGGGAAGTGGAGTCATGTGGGTTACATGAAACAGATGAAATGTTATCCCTCAGTCTCCTTAAACACCCATTGCCCAGGTTGAATGGAATCTTGTTGCCATAAGTTATGCAAATGCTAATAGCACATGCTAAAGTTCCAGGCTCCCAGAAGGAAACAGATGATCAGCTAAACTAGGCAAATAATTTAGGCCCAGTGAGTGTTCTGGATACACTGAGATTCGGGGAAAACCTCTGAAGTCTGAGTTCTTGGATGCCGTCCTAGGACCAACCTTTCTAGCATCTCTTAAGGGTGGGATTCTTCAGCTTGCTGGGTTGGTTAACACTTTTCTGCATGGAGAATGACAGACATCATCACTTAAACTGTTGAGAAAGAGAAGTTGATGAGTTCATTTTTCCAAATCCAATGATTCTGTGTCTTCTGGATGGGCAGAAAGGAGATCAGAGGAGCTGTCACCGAGCACAGTGACGAAAGTCAGTTCTGTGCTAATGTCACCCTGTAGAAGAGCAAGAGTTGAAGAACTCAGACAGTGTGGGGGTACCAGAGGAAGAGAGGGGATGGAGAGGTAGGGGGGCTGGGGAATCTATCAAGAGCAGTAAGTAGATGCAGTGGTGAGAAGCTCTGCCTAATGCCATTGAGCATTGTTTCATAACATGCTAATTAGCAGTTACTTAAATTATCTGTACCTACAAAGGAAGACTTATTTAGCCAGTACCTTGAATAACTTTCCTTCCCATTATGTATTTTCATTTTCTTTTGACTGCCTTGTAAAAGCAAATTAAAAAGAAAAAAATCTGCCTTGTGTCACATGTTTGTTTTTACTTAGGTTTCACAGGCAGACAGCAATGCTGAGCATTGTATGTGTGGCGGGGGGATTTTTGGAGCATTCACTGAATTCTTTTCTTTGGTAAATAAGAAAGAACATCCATAGCTGTGATCACCTCTTCTGTAGTGGGTGGAAGAGTTATCCTTCATGTTCATTTAACAGGATTGTTTTTGCAATTCCATGGCTTCTATCACCACTTGTTGGTGAAGAATGAAAAAGCCTAAAAGCTGTTGCTTTAGGAAGCAGGAATCCAAAGGGTATGATTTAAATTTACAACCACAGCCTTGCACCTCTCCCAGACCCTGACCTCTAGGCATTATCTCTCTGTTATTCAATTTCTCCATTTCTGGGCTCTCAGATACTAGTGTTGGATGGAGTCTCTGAGTCATGGGACTATTACTGTACAGGATTAGATGAACCAAAATGACTTCTTTGTTGTTGGTATTTTGCTTATAATAAAAACATACCATAAATACACTTAACTATTAACAGCAACTTTTTTGTGTGTGGCTGACTTAGATACATTCATGGTGTAGGAACCACCAGCTACTCCTCTCTCACACCTCAGATGTTTCAGAAATAGAAAATCATTGTGTGGCCAGAAGGTGGAGAGCAAAGAGCTGAAAGTGGTACTTCCGTCCCCGGTGATTATGATACTAGTAGCCTTTTTTGCATCTTTGAACTTCAGGAGGGCAAGGATGGGCTGTAGTTAAGGTGGTTTAAAATACTCTGTCTCTTGTCCTAATACCCCAGGGTTTCCAGCAAAAGTTCTCCTTCCACAGTAAAGAGGTCGTGGCTATCAGCTGCTCCTGGTGCAAGCAGGCGGTAAGTCTGGGACTGAATTCAGCGATGTGGGCTCTCGGAGGATCACAATAGACTTGTGTCATTGCACGCGTCCATGACTGCAAGTGGCAAGTTATGGTAACTAAGAGTATTACTTTTTTCATCTAGGATCTTGGAAGAAGACAGGGTAAAACAGAAAAAAAGGATGTGAGCTGGGGGGACACCCAAGTGACAAAATTCACCCCTTTCCTGTTGTCCACGTTGAAGCCTGAAATCAAAGGCTAGGAAAGTGCTCCCCTGATTCTCACCCCAGGTCACCCACGCTTCTTGCCTTCCCACTAGACTGTTGGTAGGGAGGTGCAACATCAGAAAGGCAGCATTATTGTATATGGGTGACCAGCATGCTGACATGGGGCCAAGAAGGAAGAGCAAGTGCTTCCCACGTCATTTTTCAGGTCTGGATGTTATCATCATTATCCATGACCTCAGTGACTCTGTAGCCTTCCTTACAATGGAATGTGTTTATTTAGTAGGAAATCAAGGCAATTTCCCCACCTACTGATGTCCCCTCTCTCACTTTTAAAGTATAAAACCCTTCTGTTAAAACAAGATAGTTCCTTTTCGTATTTGATTTTCTACCCATTCCTTCATTCCAGTGATGCTAGTTGGGTCCAACATAGTTTGATGCCTATTTTTATAAATAAAGTTTTATTGAAACACAGCCATACATAGTTTCTTATGTGTTATCTTGTATGTGAGTATTTTTTATGCTCTAATAGGTGAAGAAATGCAACTTACATAGTGGAATCAGTTTACAAGCCTAAAATAATTAGCATCTGGGTTTTGAAAAGGGAAAAAGAAAGCTTGCTAACTCCTACTCTACTTTCTTCCTTTACCTCTTTTTGTTTTGTCTTTTGAGACAGGGTCTCTCACTCCATTTCCCAGGCTGGCCTTGAACTTGAGATCCTGCTGCCTTGGCCTTCTGTAACTAGGGTTACAAGCATGTACCACTGTGCCTGACTTCCTTCTTACTGTTTAGAATAGCTGTCATTGATTGGGCTTTTTTTGTCCCTTATTACCCAGAAGACCTAAAAGAAAGATCTATGATCTCATATCTAGATTAGGCTGGACTTGACAACTTCTTCCTCTCAAATAGTTGGTTTACAAGTACAAGACATAATTGGTACCTGGCACAGTACTGATGCCTGTTTTTTATTTGTTTGTTTTTTCAGTTAAAGCGATTGGTATTGTGGAAAATCCATAAGGTCCAAACTTATATTCTCCCTAATATAATTTCCTTCGGTCTGTAGGTTTGAGAAACTACAGTCACTAGAGAGGGATTTGTTGATCTGGAGGCTTCAGTGTGGGTTCCTGACATATCTGGCCACCTTTTTATTCTGGGCTCTACTGTCATTTTTTTTTTAGTTATCACTCCTGTGACCTTTGTGCTTCCATTCAAGTACAAAGCCATGCGACGTTTTGTTTTGTTTTTAGGCAGTACTGAGGTCTGAATCCGGGCCTTAGCACTGCTGTTCAGGAGTTCTATTTCTTGAGCCTCTGGGCTGGCCTCTTTGGGGATCGGTTATTTTTGATAGAGTGTCATGCTTCATGTACAGGTCAGTCTAGACTGTAACTCTCTCACTGTGCTTCCACATGTCCTGGGATGAGAGATGCATATATAACCACACACAGACACTGTGTGTCCTTGGCAGTATGGTATGACATCACACCTAGCCACTGGCCAAGATGGAGTCATCGGAACTTTCTCTCTCTCCTCTCTCCCTCCCTCTCTCTGTCTCTGTCTCTCTCTCTGTCTCTGTCTGTCTGTCTGTCTGTCTGTCTGTCTGTCTGTGTCTGTTTGTCTCTCTCTCTCTCTCTCTCTCTTTCTCTCTCTCTCTCTCTCTTTCCCTCTCTCTCTCTCTCTCTCTCTCTCTCTCTCTCTCTCTCTCTCTCTCTCTCTCTCTCTCTCTCTCTCTCTCTCTCTGTATCTCACTTTCTCCCCCTCCCTTCCTCCTTCCTTCATTCCTTTCTTTCCTTCCTTCTTTCTTTCTCTTCCTTCTGGCCAAGAACCATAATCTCCCCTGATCTCTGCCTCCAAAATAGCTAGGATTACAGGCTTCAGCTTCTTCACTGAAAATCTATGTCATCAAGACCATGTCTTCATCTGGGGAAGAATAGCTGTTTGATTTTCCATGGGTCCCTAATGATGCCTGGGCTGTCAGTTTCCCTGGCCTAAAATACCCACTGGTGAGATGGCATTGTGGGCAGGCTTTCTTGGATAAGCTGCATTTACTTCATTTAGACACCAGACTAGAGTCACTTATTTGTTCAGGGTTCATCACATAACCCCACTTAGAGTGACCATGTATACTCCCTTCATCTACCTGAGACACTACAAATCTCCCCTACTCTGCATCATTTGACTGTTATGGCGGAATATTCTTACATTTCCTGATTTCTCATATTGATTTTGCAGGGAATAAAAATATGAAATATTTTTGCCACAAATAACCATCATAGGAGATACAGTTTTAGTAGGACAGGTGATCCTTCTAAGGTATCTGATATGAAATAAACAAGTGAGCTTCGGTGGTTTAGGAGAAAGAACTCTGCGTTGTGATATGGATTTCATACATTTGAGTCTTAGTACTCTCCAGTCTATAGATTGGACACTGTCAAGGTTGATAATATGAGACCTTTTCCCTTTTAGAAATGCAGGTTCTAGGCACTGAGTTTACTTGAATTGTTACAAAATAAAATCAGTTAGGAAAACAGATATTCAAATAACATCCTTCTGGTATGATATTCCTTTGAGATAATTGTTTGCAGAACATAAGTAACTGTTGGTAGAGAGAATTCCTAATTATTTTATCAGTAAATTATCATGAGTTGACTGATTACAAATTAGCCTCTCCAGATCTTGAAGTTATACACAAAGGAAAACAAAGTTCTGATGTCATGTAATAAAATCAGGGTGACCATATTTGCCAGATTTTCAGTATGTGTGTGTATGTGTGTGTGTGTGTGTGTGTGTGTGTGTGTGTGTGTGTGTGTGTGAGAGAGAGAGAGAGAGAGAGAGAGAGAGAGAGAGAGAGAGAGAGAGAGTCCTAATTTATTTCTGTCATTCCAACATAGCTATTAGCAGTTATCCCCTTCATTCCGAAATTGTCTTGGTTAAAATGATAAATTACATGCTCACAAATAAGTATAATTCAAGTAGTAAATTTAAAAAATCACTATGATCGAGATGTAAAGCTCCTTATTATTGTGTGATGTTGATTTTATGTTCATGCAAAAACAGATTTCACTGGAAATCACTATCACTTTATAGTCACCAGGTGACTGGGCTGAACCCCACCACTGGGATAGCCCCTCCTCCTCTCACACTGAGGGGCTCCTATGATCATTTCTGTACCCTTCTCTCCTTCCTTAATTTAGAAAACAAGGAAACAGACCTCTCCAGTCATGCCAAGAATAATAGAACCACTTTAGCTTTCTTAAAGACTCTAGGCAAATCCAGCAGAAGCAAGCTCTCTGTACTCTGCTATCTCAGGATTAACAGCACTGCAGTAGTCTCTTTTTCTGTTTTTTTCTAAACTGAGAAAACAACCAGGGAGAATTTACATCAATGATAGATAAAGGAAAGGTTGAAGATGGGAACTGCCTTTTAGCTTGTCTTTCTCTTTCTTCAATGTTATCCTCAATCAGCCAAGTCTATAATCAGTACAGTGAATAGAACTGTGAAAAATTAGGATTAATAGAACTGTCCTATACCCTCTCCACATGTATATATTATATATATACAGAGAGAGAGGTCCATGTACAAAATTCTTATACTTATTCATAGTTTATAAGAATTCCTGATATCTTTAGTTATATATATAATTTTATTATATATAATCAGCTTATATTAGTTCTACAGGGGGAACTTCATTGTCCCATTTCCACCCATGTGAGTAATACATTCACTTTCAAGAATATATATGTAAATATTATATTAAGGAGAAGGCTTTTAGTGAGTCTCAGTCTGCTAGATGAATATCATCTTTCTTGCTTTTTCTTATATTTTGTTATCCTTAAGCAGTTGTACAAAGGGAGTTTAATTCATCAGGTCAATGTATGAGTACAATGCTGATTGGCTTTCTTGTTAGCAGTTGGAAGAGGTGTACGCTGGGCTTGAATGTGGTGTCTGATTTCTGAACTCCTGGGGAGATTGGTTGATGATGAGAATCATGAGTTCTTAGTAATTCTGTGTGTGTGTGTGTGTGTGTGTGTGTGTGTGTGTGTGTGAGAGAGAGAGAGAGAGAGAGAGAGAGAGAGAGAGAGAGAGAGAGAGAGAGAGAGAGAGCATTTACACATATGCCAGTGTATGTCTGTACTACTCATTCCTTGTGGCTACACCATTGCCTCCTGTCCAGAGTTGCTTATGAGCCTGTTTTTCTCTTTAGTTTCACAATAAGGTTACCTGCTTCATGCTGCATCACATAGAAGAACCCTGCTCCCTGGGGGCCCACGCTGCTGTTATTGTCCCACCCACCTGGATCATAAAGGTGAAGAAACCTCAGGTAACTGCCAGGACCCTAGAGCTGCTGGGCTAGTATGGAGAAAAAGTAACTACTGCAACTTGCCTTTAGTTTACCTGACCAGTCTTAGGGTTCCTATAACCTCTGCTTCCTCATCTCCTAGGTCCCATGCTTAGCTTCCAAAATCCGTCCATTAGAACAGCACTGGCCTGTGACTGGGGAGTGAGGGAGACCCGGGGAGGGCACTCCTAACACCAGCCCTGCCTTCCTCATGAAATCCAAGCTCTAGGGCAAGAACGTTTCCTCCTGTTCATGTGCTAATCACAGTCTCCTTGCTGGCTGCTCTCCAGAGTAACAGCTTAACTGGGGGTACACCACTCTCTTCTCTTCCAGCCGGGGTGACTGTGGCAAGTTCATTGTGACAAGTTCATTGTGCAGACTTCCTGGTTTGGTTACCATTTCTACCACATCCAACCAGAAAGACATACCAGGTTGCGGCCTTGCTTCCTGCGAATGGAGCAATGCTCTTTCTTTGAGGCAAAGTAGAATTCCATCTCTTAGTATTATTTTTTTTCTCCTTCCCTTATTCTCCTAAGTGTACTTCTAGGCATGGTCATAGTCTGGCTCATTATTCTGGGAGCCAGTGTGGTTTCTTGACAATGTCATAATCTTTGATAGATGCTTTCTTCCTTTGTGTTGTACATTCTAGACTGTGAGCTCTAGGTTATGAGCTCACGGACCTTCAGCATTAATAAGGAACCAGAAATCATTTCTTCCTAGGATATAGGTGCTACAGGAAGTCTTACTGAATATAGTATCTTTAAACATAGGATAGTCTGACTTCCCTGTGGCCTCTAAAGTCCCCATGTGATTTATTGCTATTGACTCAATTTTATTTAAAAACTAATGTGTCCAAGATACTATTTTGCTTTATTTGCTTCATATAGTTAAGCCTTGTCGATTAGTAATGTATAGGAATATTCTTCCTGTTTATAATCCATGGGAGCCTTTGAAAGATTCCCCCTCTCCTAAGCAAGTACAGTATCTACATTTTAAAGTGTTTTATTTTACATTTTAGAATTAAACCAAGATGTGTTAAAAGAGTCATCAAAAGTGACAGACCAAATTATATATACATTCTGCTGTCTAAAATCCAGGAGTACAAGAATCCATTAAAAAACTCTTTAATGTTTCTTCTTTGTTTCAATTTTTTCTGACAGTACTGATCAAACTCAGGACTGTGTTTTTTAGGCAGGAGCTCTATCACTTGAACTGTGTCCCCAGCTGTTTAATTTTTTCCAAACAGTTTATTAATCTTTCTAAGACTTTTGTCGCATCACATATTTATTCAGTTAAATCAAAATCTGTGGGCTGAAAGCCGAGGTTGTATCAGATAAACACTGATAACATACATGACCATTGTCTAGTCCACTGATAACAGTATCTTTAATTAAGTAAATATGTAACAGCCATGCCGAAAGATACTGTTATATGCAACATAATATCTAAAGATGAGTCAGATGAGATCTCTATATACGAAGAATATTCTCTGGAGAACACAGGAAAAACTCTGGAGTCGCTGAGCAGAGTATACGTGGATAATGACCTCTTGAAGTCTTATAAACTATTTATCCTTGGGAAAGACACATAAGATGAGGAGAGCAAGGACATAGAGAGTTCAGTGCAGCTGTGTTGACTGGGAACTATTCACATACGTCCTCAGTGGGAGACACGGAGTAGAAATATAAAACAGGAGTGAAAAAGTCAAGTCTTGTGGATTAGTAAGCTAAATGGAAAATATGCCATTCATGCTTGGCCTGGAAGAAGATGTGTCGAGGGCATTCAGAAGAGACATGAGAATGGATATTGTAAGCTAATGAAATTTATTGACAGCAGTGAAGATTGACTAGCAACTGAAGTCAGCCTTGTTTAAATGTCCAGGTCACAACAACTCCAAAGGCGAGAACGACATAAAAGTTGATTACATAGTAATTTCCCTAGAGGTATTCATAAATGCTTAAAACCATGTACCATGCTAAACCCCATGTATGGTATGACTTATTCCTATGTACACATTCTTATGAGAGTTTAATTTGCAGATTAGGCACAAAAAGAGAGTGGTAATATGAGTAATGATAGAACAACTATGATAATATACTGTGTGGAAAAAGTGTCTGAAAGTCAGAAGTTTTATTTCTGGCATTTTCCATTTAATACTTTCAGACCAGAGTTGGTTATGGATGACTAAAATGGCAGGATGTAGTACTTCAGATAAGGAAGTACTGTCAGGAAAAGTATCTTATAAAGAGGCAGAGTAAAATCACATCTTTTCCTTCTCTTAAAAACTGTCTGGCTTGAAGTCACTTAAGACTCCATGAGTGTGTAAAACCCTGCTTGGGACAAAAACAAAGGTAGGTTGGGTGGTTTATCTGGGTTTCATTACTTAGGAAAAAGAAGTTACTGGAAGTTAAAAGAGAATTTGAATATAGGCAACTGACTTTTAAAGAAATCAAATGAAAAATTAAAAAAATCTGTTGACATATTTGAAGATGCAGCTTATACAGAAAGTTACAGGTGTCAGTGTTTCACCTGTGGACTGAGCATATTAAGAGGAGAATATGTTGATTGAATGAACAGTATGAAATATACTCAAATACCAGTTCATCCAGGTCAAACTGATGGAGCAAGACCCATAGCATGTGAGTCATTTGCAGGGTAGAGGTGTAAAAGACAAGGCCGAAAAATTCTTTCACAGAAGTGTCACAGCAGAAGATTGGACCCATTTTGCAAAATGTATCTATACATTGTATTTGTGCCACTGATTCTTTCAAGTCATCTCCATCCTGTAACTTCTCCACTCATCTGAAAGTGTTTGTACAGAATAAGAGAGTAAAGTGCTGGATACAGGGACTTCTTTTTTTTTCCGGTTCTCAATCTTTACTTTACTTGCTTGTGAATGATGTTTCAAAATTATTCATAAATTTTTTCTTTCTAATATTATTTTTATCATTCATAAAATTACATTATTGAAAATTATTTCAATGTACAAATATGCCATGAAAATCAAGTCAAAGCTCGTTGACATAATTGTGACTAGTTTTTAGTGTTGTGACAAGTTATGTAACATACATATTCTTTTATATATATATGTTAATCTTTATTTTCAAGGTGATAAACTGGGTGCGGGATGGTTTCAGTTACATAAGTAAAGTAATGGGTACATTTCTTTTTAAACACTGATACAGGGACTTCTTAAAACTGAGTCAGAACCATGTGTTGCCTTTGACAGGATAATAAAACCCAGGCTTTCCGTTGTCCCTTTAGTTCAGAATGAGTAATGCATAAAATATTTTCTCCATAATAAAACAAAATTTTCAGATAAAATAGTCCCTTTCCATCAACATTTAAAATGGTAAGAATCTCTCATACCTTCCTTTTACCATTACCATTCCATTACCACTCTGGAATTTTAGTAGAAAAAGAACCTTAGAAGATAAGCAGAGTGAGTGTAGGTTCATGTGTATTTACTCTGACACCATTCTACACAGATTGGCTCCAAAGTTGCCAAGGAAAGAAAATGAAATCTTGGGAAATACTGTATAGTGGAATACATGGACTTAAGTCACTTTAAACCTCTCTGTGTATTCTGTACAATGGGTATTAATAGTTTATTTAGTGGTATCACCAGACATAAATGTTTATATTGTTTTTAACAGTCCACTGATGGTGAACAATACTGTGTTCATCCCTTATGCCACTTCCAGCTTCTTTGAGTAGTTTATTGGAGATAAAACTTTCATGGACTTTTCCTGCCTGGGCTGGCTTTGAACCTTGATCCTCATATCTCAGCCTTCTGAGTAGCTAGGATTACAGGCGTGAGCCACCAGCATCTGGTATATATATATATATATATATATATATATATATATATATATATAAACTTCCTTATGAGTTGGACAATCTTAAATTCCTAGGGAACCTGTGAAATCAAATAGGCAGCTTTATGCAATGGCCAACAGTGATCACCCGAAAATTGCCAAGCTATTTCCTTCAGTGAATTCTAAGGGTCACTTAATTCTTGTGATTTAGCTGAGCTCTTAGTGAACTCACTTCTGGGATGTTTTCTTTATTTTTCTGCTTACTCTGTCAGAGGACCACGTTTGTGCCAGTGAGCAGTAGGAACCGCAG
The DNA here is from genome assembly GCF_031878675.1 of Megascapheus bottae. Classification (NCBI taxonomy): domain Eukaryota; kingdom Metazoa; phylum Chordata; class Mammalia; order Rodentia; family Geomyidae; genus Megascapheus; species Megascapheus bottae. Next base: position 74,045,317 of record NC_143513.1, on the reverse strand, counting down.
AGATTCCAATCCTAGTTCCATGCCTCAGTCTCCTCCACTGTCAGAGTTTTGTTCACCGTATTGTGGGAAGACATCCTTTGAGATGAGATGTTTTATCTTTTGTTTTTAGACCTGTTATTACAACCAGCCATTTGTGATCCCATAACACAGGAAAAAAATCCCTCAAGAGTACTAAGAGCTAAAGTTTCATGTACAGTTGAGTGATTTATCCATAAGTGTTTTGTAACAGCCCAGGAAGGAGCCATAACTAGATAAGGGTTTTAGTGATAGGATTGCTCCTGTGGCAAGGTAAGATTGTTCTAGTTTTCTGGCCCAAGAAAACAAAAGACATTAAAAAAAATTTTTTTCTTATGTCTTTTACAAAAAAAAAGAGCATGCACAAAATGTTCAGGGAGTGACTGCTATTGAAATCAGAAAGATACAAAAAGCAGTATTAGTGTTGAGTTGCTCTTATACAGGCAACCCTTTTAGTCATTGAGCTGGTTGTCCTGGATCTAATAAAGGGACTTTGTTTTGGAGACATTTGACAAATAGAAAAGTTCCTCAACCCTATCACCAACAAGCCTTTCCAATCACTTCTTCCCATACTCTTGTGTTCACGAATGCATACTACTCAGCTGAATTCTTCAACCCATAGCAGCTCAGGCAGGACAGCGGTAGAAAGCATAGATGAATGACGGTAGTGGAACTTATTAATCAAGCCCAAGAGTCATCTTAAATCTTCCTTCATGTATCTGTTGCTCACTGAATCATGCTGCCTTCTAAAGGAAGTCACATAGCCAGACAGTCATCCATTTACACAAATGGAAGGGAGCCTTGGGAACTATGAGGCATGCTGGGAAATTCCAGAGAATTTTCTGTCACTGTTGGACCATCCTTCGCCCTGTGGGCTCACTCAGGTCATTTAACCATGCCCAGGGACAGGAAGTCATCCCCTGTGTGTGCTCTACTTGTTCTCTCAAGTGCAAAATGCCCCGGCAGCATTTGTCCCATCACGCCTGAGAAGCATTTGTATTCACTGTATCCATCTTTGGAAAGACTGCCGTGTGTCTGTCTCTATCATAGCCGAGTCCTTTGCCTCCTATGTTCAGATGTCAATCCTCATGTTTGATGTGTGTTTGGTCAGCAAAACCATCTGAAATACTGTGAATTTTATGATCGGATGAGTTTAAGAAACTTAAGTTCTTGGTCTAATCCAGCAGTTCTGTGTCTTACAGTTTTAGTATTATGTCCTGTCCAGAAGCAAAGTCTACAGGGTGTTGCTGCAAGGACTTCACCCTCCTGCATTGTTCTTGGCATGAACTGAGCTAAGACTAGAAAGCAGTAAGGGAGAATTACTCACTCCTAAGTATCCACTTCAAATCAGCTCAGGAAGTGCTGTGAACTCTAATCATATTTGTCTCTTGGTTCAGTGGTGATTTTGGTGCATTCCCTATACTAAGCATGTGTGCTGGGTATTAGGATTCTACAGCTGTGGAAGGGATAGCTAACAGTCACTCAGGTCCTTGTAACGGGATGGGTGGTGAACGACTTGTTTTACATTTACTTCTCTCATTTAGGCATCACAGCAGTCCTGAGAGTAAGGTATTGCCACTGCACCTTCAAATGAAAAGATGGTTATTTTGAAGGCTCAGCCAAGGTGGAAGAATTCATAACAGAGGTTCTAAATTTGCACACAGTGTATCAAATCCTGCTCTCTCTTCCCTGTCCTCTGCTTCTCTGTAGTCTGTACATTTTGCTCTTTTCTCCTTTGAACCAAAGTTCCTAGCCTTGAGCTCCATAAGTTTCCTTGCTTAGGATCTACCCACAAACAGTTACCTACTCTTCGGGATCCAGGTTTGAACATATTTTCTCAAGTCCACGAATGAGGCTAAGTCCTAAAGATGGTTGAGAAGGGCAGAGAGCATATTGATACCATGTTTCAGCCTGGTGATTTCCAGCCTTCTTCTCAGACTATGTGGCTGATTAAACTTTTCAAAACTCTAGATCATCTTTCTTGCCTTTAAACATAAAGTGAGATCTGTCAACATATAGCACATGCTTCCATAATGCAAAAGAGAAAAGGACTGAATGAAGGAAGCTCCATTTAGCCCAAGGGTTTAGAAACACAGAGATCCAATTCAGGAGAAAGGTCATTCACTCTGTGTGAAGGGCACTCCCAGGCTAGAAGGCAATCACAAGCTCTGGATCTCTTTTCGGAGAGAATGTGTGGTTCTGAATATGTTTTCTTTTAATCCAATGGGGGAAGAAAATGTGGGGTCACATAGTAGATCTTGAAGTTTTCCTTCATCCTTGGTGAACTCAAGTCAACTTTCTTTTTTTGTGTGTGTGTTTTGGGTCTCAATCTAAGTCAAAAATGAAATAAAAGCTGACTAGTTTGGATCTTGTTAATTTTACACTTTAGTATATATAATCTAGACTAAACTTTATTTTTGAATGTTCTAAGTAATATAATACTCTAAGAAATTGAAGGTATGATGTTCAGATTTCTTCAAGTTATTTTGAAAACTTTTGAAACTGCTTAAACCATACAAGTGTATGTTCATATGTAAACTTCTAAGTTAAGAATTCTGCATTGCAGGCTTTGAACTTGGGCAAACATCTATTATATGGTCAGTACTATCTTGCTTTGTGAAGATGTACTCATTAATTATTGAGTCCTCTAATTAAACCTGATTTTTGTCTTGTCTTCAACCAGTCAGCCGTGAGTGTTCTCTAAAGAGTTCTTCTATAAACATCTATAGCAAATATGGAGTTAATGGCTAGCTTGAATTAGTCCCCAAATTGTGGTCCATAAAAATCCCGAGGAAGAGAAAGTGAATTTAAGGGTCACTGTATTGCAACAAGTTTGAGATAGTTCCCGAAGAAGAAAGAGTCAAGACTAATAGGAGAGGGAAGACTTTAAAGAGATAAAGAAAGGAAAATAACTCCAGGTGAATTACTGTTCCGCATTTTAAAAATTAGACACCACTGCTGCTATAGACAGACTGCAAAGTTCTGTTGGACTCAAGTAGCTTTGTAACTATTCTTATAATAGAATAGTAAAAAAAAACTGTAAAAGAAAAAAAGTTGAAGATAAAGAAAAAGACTTAAAAACAAACATGGAAAAAATGGCCTCCTCTTTTTACATTTCCACATAGGTGATCTCCATACCAGGAGATGAACTTGAGCTTGGTTGGGCGGGAGACGGACCTGGTTGGGCGGGAGACTGGAGCCCCTCAGAAAATTTGGGATTCTTCCATTTTTACTGGGAGGGTTGGCAGGTATACCATGTGTTGTCATGTGAGTCCATGAGAGCCCCCGGGCTCTAATCCACTGCCCTGTACGTGGCGGGGCGTCAGTCGCTCACTCCGAAGCACTCAACTGGTTTCTGTCTGTGGCTTACCCATGAGAGTGGCTTGGCAGTGTCAAAGCATGAGAAGCACGCGGCCAGCAACAGCATGCGCTGCCGTCAGTCATTTCTACATGGTTCTGCATGGCGACTTCTGAGCTGTCTGCCTCCTGGCTCAGGCGCTGCCTTCTTTCCCTACAGAACTCCCTGAAGGCCTCCAGCCGGAAGAAGAAGAGAACAAGCTTTAAAAGGAAAGCCAGCAAAAGGGGAGCAGAAGTAAGTGCTTTGCTGGTGCTGAGAGCTGTAGCTTTTCTTCCATAATCTATTTGAGCTACACCAAATACTTTCCTTGTGTGTCTCCTTCCCCTGTTTAATTCTTTTACTTCCCTCCAACCATACCTAAATGCTATTTTGTTCTGAATTACGGATGACTAACTAGATCAACTGATGATGATAAGGATGAACTAGCACTTCTAGAATTCTTAGAGTACACAGAATAAAATCAAAGGAAATGGCATAGCTACCTGGAGCAAAATTATGGTTTGAGATATTTTTCTTCCAGATTGTATGGATATATGGATATCCCTATGGGGATTGAGGAAACTTTTTTTTTTCTTCTTGCCCACCAAGGTTCCTTTGTATAGCATTATGGGACCATACAAAATTAATAGACGGGCCATGGACAACCAATGAGAAGCATAGGAGAAACATCTGTGTGTACCAGATAATTTTGTGGGCCTAATTTGGCCTGTAGGCCCAGCATCCCCAACCCCTGTGAGATACAGGGTTTGGGGTGGGGTGGTGGTGAAGATGGGCCTTTCTTCATTTGCCTTCATGCTGTTGGGATGGCAGTCCTAACTGTGCTGCTCTCTCTCCCTCTCTCCCTCTCTCTCTGTCTCTCAGCAGGAAAACAAAGGGCGCCCTTTTGTGATAAAGCCTATTTCCTCTCCTCTCATGAAGCCTTTGCTTGTGTTTGTGAACCCCAAGAGTGGAGGAAACCAGGTGAGTCACCCTGAACAGCATGGCCAGTTGATGATTCCTTAAACACAGTTTCTGGCACAAATGGGAGTTCCTCCACAAGGAGTGCTGAAGTTTCCCAGGACAAGACAGAACCTAGAGCTTCTTCAGTTTATCCCTCAATGTATATATTAAACCGTACCAGAGAGCCTTCCAAAACCTTAGCACTTTAATTCTTCTTTCCCTTCCCTAATTTTTAAGGAAGATCATTTCAGAATTTCTCATAGCTAATACACTTCAGGGATTCTTGATTCTTAGTAATTTTTTGGGTCGGTTGTGGAACTTGAACTCAGGGCCTGAGCTCTTTCATTCAAGGCTAGAGCACTACCAGTTTGAGCCATAGCTCCACTTCCTGTTTTCTGATGGTTAATTGGAGTCTTATGGACTTTCCTGCCCAGGCTGACTTTGAACCACAATCCTCAGATCTCAGCCTCCCGAGTAGCTAGGATTATAGGCATGAGCCACCAGCGCCTGAATTTCTTGGTAATTTCTTTACCAACTTTTCTTTTTCTTTTTTTTTTTTTTGCATGGTAATTTAGACTGAACATTTTTGTGCTACTACTGGGGCTTGAACTCAGTGCCGGGCTGTCCCTTAGGCTTTTCCCTCAAGTTTGGCACTGAACTGCTATAGCACTATTTCTAGATTTTTGGTGGCTACTTGAAGATAAGAATCTCACAGATTTTTGTACTAGAGATGACTTCAAACTCTTCACCTCAGATCTCAGCCTCCTGAGTAACTAGGATATGTTGGTGTGGGTCACTGGTGTCCTGCTCCAGGCTCACCTGCGCTTTTCCCTGTCCATGGAGGAAAGGGAAAGCACTGACTCTTCTATCACAGAAGTCATGAGCATATCGCATCAAGGGATGTATTCAAATGATTGTCTTTGATTTCTCCCCAAATCCTTGAGTACAGTTAATACCTTTGTTGGCAATAAGGAAACACAAATTATAAACTTAATGAGTTAACTTTAGTTGCAAACCTCCAATGAACTGCAAGGGTAGATTTTTAAATTCAAAATCTAGACCTTACTTTTATATCAAATTTTCTTCCTACTTTCTGAGATTTCTCATTAACTCCATCCTAGGGTCTTATTAATACTCTTCTATGGACTTTATTTTTGTATTAATTTCATATGTCTGGATGTAAAATATATTCTCTGTACATTAAGCATACATTTTAGATTTTCAGACAAGATTCCTTGAAAATTTATTATATACAAATAGATATTTGAGAGTATATAGTTAGTTCAAATGATGTTATTATTACAAAAGACAATATTTTCTAGAATGTAGTGGTTATAATAAAGCTGTTAGGAGAATTTATTACTTCAATCTTTCTCCTTTTTGCTCTTTACTCAGAATTCCTGATACCTTTGCATTAGAAGTATTTATTAGCATTGTAGGGAAAATGGGTTATAAGCAAGCAATTTGTTTTTAACATTGTATATTTTTGTGTTGCTGAGAGATGACCTTCATGATTGCTTTCATAATGTAATGACTGTGATTCCAGGGCTGTCAATAGAGGAAGATTAAGAATGGATTTCTTACTAATGAGGTTTCCTCCTCTTATCAAGGGTTAAGGACATGCTTGTAAACTATAGACAGAGCTGAGCAAATGTATTTGAGTACAACATGCTAACTACAATCACATATATTTCATCATAACTACTCATCCACACAACGCATTTATTAAATCATTCTAAGCTTTTCTCCCTCTTTGGCACCCAGAAGCCCCTAAGTTATCCCTCCGTTAGAAAACTGACAATTGAGGTTCAGCCTGTTTTTGTTTTAATCTGGGTTAGTTATTAATGTTAGTTATTATCGTTACTTCTAGTTCTTTCTAAAGAGGACACAGGTTAAGGAAGCATCAGTGAATTTCTAAGGATTTCTTGTTTGTGAATGACACGGAAGGGGCAGATGAAGAGAGGTGCTCCAGCCACATGCACTGTATGTGAGCTCTACGTGGAAAAAGTCAGGCTGCAGGTGAGCTGTGACCTCAGAGAGACAAGGTCACAGTGCCAGGAAAGTGGGTGAAATTGAAGAGGGGCAAATGTGGTTACGTGGAGGAGGAAAGTCTGGTGCTATACCCTTTCCCTTCTCTACTGTGGCAAATTCGTGCTCATCCCCTCCCTAACCAATTCTCACAGTCATTCTCTCCAATAGATTCCAGCATGTGAACCACTACAAAAGTGCTCTTCTGTCCTGTGCTCTTCTGTACAGTCTCTAGGATGTCAGTGTCTGCCCCTTGTGATGTTTACTTGCTAGTGTATGGTACATGCGAAGGATCGGGTGGTGAGCAGTTACGAATAGAAGAAGAGAGTAGAAGAATGAATTCCTTCATGAAAAACTGAATGATTTTGAAGACAGTGTGATGAGTGGAAATGCATATGAAGGTATTGGAAATGAGATTAGGTAAAGATCCAGGAGCCTGTGGAGAGCAGTCTTCAATATCTGGATGTTCAATCTTCAGTCTGTCTTAAAGATTTGGTTTTTCGAGGAATTGGGCTCGATGTCACAGAGACTAGGTTATGTATTCCTTCCTGAGGAGTCCTGAGAGACCTCATGGTTGCTATCTGGTGCTCTGTGGCTGAGCCATATCTCCAGCTCTCCTTTGTCTGTTGATTATTTTCAGATAAGAATCTCACTTTCTATCAGGTACATTCCTGGGTACACTCCCTTTATTTTCCATTTTTATATGCATATTGCTAAGTAGTTGTTTTTTCCCCTGAGTAATTAACTTATTTATCTGCTTTTAGACAGAACACATTTCTATTTCATCCTTCCTCTGAAACTTAAGCTTCAATTTTTGTGGCTTTTTTTTTTCTCCCAGTAACTGTATCACATTGCCATCTACTGGTAGAAAAATTACCTGCAGCTTTTCCCCCTTTATTTTATGTGTAATGGAAATATTGAGATAAACATATACACGGATGATTTATATGCCCTTCTTTGTGACAATGTTTCTTGAAAAGTAATTTTTAGTATTTCCTTTATGTAGCCACAGTGCTCTTCTTTCATAAAATTTACAAGGAAAAGGGGGCCCAGGCTCATTGAGAAGACACTAAACATGCGTTATACTACTGTGACTGTAAGGCTTTGAATTATTCAAGGGATCAGGCACTGGGACAGTGATTAAAATATCCACTTTAAGGATGGGGAGCAAGTTAAAGTGATATAGCCCTATCTGTGTGAAGGGGTATAGCCCTACCTGTGTGAAGCCCTGAGTTCAATCCCCACTACTTCCACAAAATAAAAAAAAATCAATTTTGAGTAACTCTTTGTGGAAGAGAGGCAGAAGGGGGGGCACAGAGGTAACTCCAAGCAAATCTCTGTGCTGGAAACCTTAGTGGGCTAGAGAAATAGTCGTCCTTTGTACTTCTGTCTTCTCTAACCTCTAATATTCACATCCATCTATCCGTCTGTCTGTCTGTCTGTCTGTCTGTCTGTCCTGGAGACATGGCCTGTCTGTGTAGCCCAGGCTGGCTTCAAACTTGAGAACATGTTGCCTCTGTCTGACTAGTTCTGGGATTTCAAGCATGTACCCCTGTGCGCATATACTTCTAAACTTATTCCTCTTCAGTGCCTGCACAGTTTTCTAGCTGTGTATTGCTGACTCTTCCCATGTCTCATTATGCCCCGCCTTCTAGCTGTCTTCTAGATGACTTGATGATAAATTTAGGATCTAGGTAACCAGCTCTGTGAGTTGAAGCAAGAGCTGGACTCTGGCTCTTCATACTATCCAGTGTGGATTTGCAGAGCAGAGAGGTAGTAAAAGATCTCTGGAGCAGAGCTCCCATGTAATGACCAATAGCGAGCGGTGAGGGAGGATTGTTCAGCCAGCGAACAGCGTCATGCTGGATGAGCTCTCATCACGGTCTGTGAAGAGCAGTCGCAGATTGAGACCACCCTCCCGACAGCAAGTGGCCAGTCACGTCAAGTTGGGTAGAAAGGAAAGAGAAATAAATGACTTCAGATGAAATGAGAGACTCCAAACTCTTTCCAGATACTTGGAAAACAACTTCAGTGAAGAAATAACTTTTGGTAATGTTGGAAGTATTTTAATCTGGGGATAGCTTTAAAATGGTGTGCATTGAAGTTTGCCTCCTGTGATTTAGAGCGGGCTAGGAGAAAACCCAGAACAGTAAATGTGAACAGCTCCTCTTAAAATCTTGTTTAAGTAGCTGTACACAACCCAATCAAGTGATGTAAAGTCCTTGTGTACAAGTCATAATATTGGTGGGATCATTGGGGAAGCTCAGCCATAAGCTAAGCCATATTGGTCTAGAACCTGTGTGTCAGAGGCTGAAATAGTAAGGTGTGAGAATGCCACCCTGGCATCTACGTGACTCTGTTTTCCACAACAGAAATCTCAGGCTTTTTCACATGCACAGCTTGGTGAACAAGTTACTTTCCCAGTTTTGTTTCCTATCGCCCCCCTGTATCACAACTCATAAAACTTTACAGACTGTAGCTTTATGCAGTTTGTACTATATTGGCTCTTTCACACCTCTCATGCCTTCACCTGGAATCTGTTCCTCCACTGTATCCAGACAGAGGTGCTAACTCTACCCAGGTTTCAAAATACGGCTCAGGTATCAGAGCTGACTTTTACTTAGGTAATAACTTCTCTGAACACCCAGGATTCTCATGGCTGTCTCTGTCATAGCATTTCAGTGAATTGATGTACTTTATATGATTTCCTCTTGGCAGATTCTGGGGAGAGCATGTGAGTACACAGATAGACACAGAGAAAGGAGCTTAACTGATATTTACTGAAGTGATAGTTGTTTTAGGGGATTGTATAGACTTTACTTCTTAGGCTCATCCACTAATATTATTGCTCCAATGTACTTATTGTCTGGACCATTGTAATTCGGCAGCATGCCTGCATGATAAAAACCGAGACTTAGGGATCTACCTGAATGATCCTGCAGTAATTGGAGGACAGTGGCCAGGTCCTGTGAACTGACCTCTTTGCCATTGTTTCTACACAGTCCCAAGTCATGATCATTACCTTTTGCTTGGTAAATCTGGTGGGACTGCCTTCTGAGAGCCCAATAATCTCCGTCTGGTTCATCTTTCCATTCTCCCACTTGAAATTTCTGGGTGCTAGTGCAGGGATGAAGGATTCTTGTTTATTTTCCTTTCTAACATCTGTTTCCAGAAAGTTACATTCTCTTCTAGAGCTTCCCATCCTTCCAGAGCCAGAGCAGGAAAGATGACTGTCTCTTCACTCCTAAGCAATATTCAGTTGTATTATGTCTGAAAAACTAACGTTCTCTGGTCACTGAGGTCTTATGTCTACCACGTGTATTGAAACTTCCACGTTCAGACAAGTAGAGCTTTGGATTGAAGCTGGATCTTGTACATTCAGCACATAGCATGTGACGACTAGGAGAGTTCTTGAGACTTGCTAGTAAAGGACAATTATGTGCAACTGAGTAGATTTCCTCCTGCCATTTGGAAAGGAAAGGAATCACCCCTTCCCCAGTGAGCTGGTATCTATCAGGCCTATCAGTTCTATCTAATGAATTACTTCTATTAAAGCCCTAATGTAGTTTATCCTACCAGTAGCGGTAAAATGAATGGGACTTACTTAAATGTGGGAGTTAGACTTTATGTTCTTTTACTCGCTAGAATTGCTCTTAAAAATGTTTTCATTCAGACACATACTTTTTCTGAATGATTAACATGTTTGGGAGAGATTACTTTAAAAGATCAATCTTTTAAAGGAAGGAATTGTATCATGCCTGGATATCTGTTCTGGCAGATGACTGCCCAGTGGTGCAGGTTAATTCTCCTCTAGCCTGGGTTCTTCTCCGAGTGAACCACAGAGTGGGGATGGTTCTGCCCAGAGACACATGCAGTGGATTGATTTCCCAGGCCTCAGTACAACTCCTCCCTCAAAAGGAGATACCAAATAATGCCGATGCAATTAGCAGGAGCTGAACATGAGCAAGACAGAAACCATCTAACTGTTCAGATCTTTTAAGTTGGGAAAAATAGTTTCTCTATGCCGTGTGTGTGTGTGTGTGTGTGTGTGTGTGTGTGTGTGTGTGTATTAAAGGAGTTAATTACCTCACAGAGTGCAGAAAAGGAGATGCTAAAATGGCGACATGCCTGCTGTTGCAACAGAGTGGGGAGGGATAATAATTAACACACACCATTCACACAGGGCCCTGGGAATCTACAACTGAAAAATTAATTTCCCAGCAAGTCAGTTGGATATGTTCTTTAAGCTGATTGGTCATTAAAAAGACTCTTAGCTCACCTATTCAGGAGGAAACATTATTGAAAGCATCCTGTACACACTTGGTAGCAAGCCCCAACCCAGGATAAATGAAAAGAATTGAGGACTTACTGAGCTAACGAAAAGAATTGAGGACTTACTGAGCTATTGTCTCTAAATTCATGTTTGTATTGGACAGGAAGTAAAATATGTCATTTGGGGTAACAGGAGGACCAGCTATGATAATTAAGGGTAGTGTGTTATCCCAAACATCAGAGCAGGCACAGGGTGAGGCAGAGCTTGTAGATTATAGGTTTGGATGATATGTAGAACAAAGAAAGACCTGCACAGGCCTCCAACAATGGGCCTGCAATGGGATAATTATTACCACACTGTAGCCTTCACACCAAGCAGGGTGACTGCTGAAGAGAAGAACAAAGAGCAAAGAGAAAGGGGCTGATACCTGCCAGGATCCGTTTTGGGCCACATACTGGGCTAGTTATTGCTGATTCATTGCTCTTATAGAATCCCCCCTGGAAGGGCATGCCATCTACTTCAGGCACCGTGAAGTGCTCCTGACCCAGTAAGAACTCCCAAGCTCTGACTCAAGCCTCAGGGTATTTCTATTCTATCAGGCCGACCAGCCTAGGGAGATTTTAGGAAAATGCAATCACTATGGTTTGGCAGGTGACAGACTCTGTTAACTGGTCAAACATTGTCTGCTGTGGTTGATCAAATGAAGTCTTTTTCTTTTTAAAGATCAGTGTTGAAGTTGTTTTGGTACCAATCAATACAAGAGACTCTGTTCATGTCTTTAAACTCAGTCTACCCTATACATTCCAAAACGCCTTATATCTTCATGATGATAGCTGCTATGAATGTCACAGTTCCTTCAAAGGCTCCATAAATGTTCATGTCTGAGAAAAGGCTTGGATATAATTGATACAAGCAAATAGACAAACAGGCAATTAGTGTCCAAGTAAGTTAGGGTCTATACAAAAGAGGACAAGTTTTATATGGTATGGAAAGATGGATGAGTAGCATGTATATGAAAATAGGTTCATCTGGTTACACTTTTGCTTCAGGTAGAAAAATTGCTTCAATTAAATAATGTATAACAGTATTGCTCACGTGACATATTACGTAGATGGTAATGGTTTGCATTATAATGTAAAAATTAGTGTGAAATTGTGTGGCTCACGCCTTCCCTATATGTTTTTCTTCACTATTAAGTATTAGTGGGTAGATAATATTCTGTAAGCATCCATGAGATGTCAAGCATAGTGCTGTGGTCTCCAAACATAGCAGGCAATCCTTGCAACAGCATTATGGGGGAGATACTCTGTGCTCTGTACTAAAAGAATGGGAGGCTGTGCTTCAGGAAATTAAGAAATTGGCCTGGCATTACACGGGAATAAGGGCATTCACCTCACTGGACATGCAACTCAAGCTTATGGTTTTAACCACATTTCTATACTGTTTATAGTTACCTGTTTTTTTTAGGTATAGCAAATTTGTTTCTATTTTGCGAATACTGAAAACTTTCTTCTATTATGGTCATTTTTCTTTTATTCCTTTCCAGGGAACCAAAGTCCTGCAGATGTTCATGTGGTACTTGAACCCACGACAAGTTTTTGATCTTTCTCAGGAAGGGCCAAAAGATGCGTAAGTCTGAAAATATCCTCTAGGGTCCATCAGAATCTACAGCAAGTGAGGACTTTAGGATTTCAGCTGACGTCTGTTATCTGGTTTACCTGGTGAAATATGTCTTGCTCGTCTCTCCTCTACTTTCTATGTTTCTGCTTTCCTTCTCTTGAAACTTTATTTGATGATTCCCACTACTTGTCCTCAGGCTTATGTTCTTTGTTTTCTGTTTTCTTTTTTTTGGTGGGTCATGGGGCTTGAACTCAGCCTGGGTGTTGTTCCTGAGCCCTTCAGTTCAAGACTACCACCCTACCCTTGGGCCTGGGCATTGTGCCTGAGCTCTTCAGCTCAAGGCTACCGTGCCCCACTTGCTGTGCCCTTGAGCCAAGCCTCACTTCCCATTTTCTGGAGGTTAATTAGAGATAAGAGTCTCAGGTCCTTTTGTGCCTACTGGCTTTGAACCTTGATTCTCAGATCTCAGCCTCCTGAGCAGCTAGGATTATAGGCGTGAGCCACCGCCTGGCTGATACAGTGTGTTTTCAAGCATAGAATAGAACATGAACTGGGAAAGTTAAATTTCTGTTATGAATTTCTTTGCCACTAGAGTTTGCTGTTAGCCTTCTTTTTTCCCCCCTGTTCATTTGTATTAAGGTAAATCTGCTACTCAGGCTCATATTCTTTATAGACTTAATTTTTCTAATATTTTTTTATCACATCACTTAGACTTTAAGGAGACACTTCAGAGAGAACAAGATAGGAGAAACAAAATTTCCAGGGGAGAAAAATCATGGCACTTCAAATTAGTGATTATTTTTCTGGGTCAAACCACATACTTTAGCTACAGGTTATCATTGTATTTTCTTGAGAGACAGCAAGAAAAATAAAATGAGCAAACCTCAAGTAGGAAACTAAAAGAATAATTAGTATGTCTCTTTACTTTGGATATGGAAGGTCTTGAAGGATAGACATATATGGGTGTTGTAGAAAATGATTAGAATTAAGAGCAGAAATGATGGGTTTGAAAAATGAATAGATCTAGGTGGACCTAATAAAATATAAAGAAGAAACACGTACAAAAAAACCCAATTGATAACCAGTTAATGGTATTTTCTCTAAGAAAGGAAAGGAGGCAAAAAGAAAAAGAAGACAAGAAGTAAAAGGATTGAAAAGAGAAATAAATGCATGTTGACAAGAGGACTGCAATTGGGAGAATTAAGGATTTGAGAGTATCTCAATTCCACTCTGTTGTTGGCCATTTAAAAATATATTTTCCACCTGTCTTGAGGCAGTTGGACTTGGGACTCTTGAGTTTCCATGGAAACGGGTTCTTTTGGTGTCATCATCTTCATGAAATAGGTTTTCTCCAGTAGACACCACCCTTCTCCATGTCATGTTGCATTTTCTCTGTGCCATAAGAAGTAATGGCTTCTTTTGTTTCCTTATAGGCTTGAGTTGTATAGGAAAGTCCCAAATCTACGAATTCTGGCGTGTGGTGGTGATGGAACGGTAGGTCCTTGAAAGAGAATTCATTTTTCTATCTTATTTTTCCTAGTTTAAAATGATTATTATTATTGTTATGACTTATTTTCTGTGACAGTGTTCTTCATTTAGTCCAGTTTTACCAGTCCTCTCTTCTGAGAATCCTAGCCTGTGAGAACCAGAAGAGAACTTGTTCTGCCTTGAGGGCACTTGACCTTTCTAAACAATGACTCATGTTTCAAGTCTGCAGAGCAAGGATGCCATCAAAAGGAAGATTTTCCTGGGTGGCCAGATTCTTTTAAAAATATATAAACTATTGTGTCTCCATGCTTTTCTGTTAATGCATTTAAAAACTGACACATAGAAAGCAAAAAATATGTATAATTTGCCCACAGTCAATGGCTTGCATTCGTTTTTACTAACCTAATCAAGGCATGATTCTAGCAAACTCTCCCTTTCATCCTCAAAAAATGGAGTCTTGTTCCACACTGTGGTACAAGTGTTGGTGACACTAACCCAAGCCAGATGACTCATTTCTAATCTTCCCAGCTGCAGGGCCCTGCACAGGACCAAGAGTACATCAAAGCCCACACCACAGCGGACACTGGTGTGGTGGACCAGGCTGGAATAGGAAGTCTGTGGGGTGCAGTTCTCTGCCTGCACTAGGGCAGGAACAGAGGCTCGGTCCATGGGCACCAGCTCTGGGAACAGCTGTGCTCCTTCATGAGAGAAGTTTGATAAGAAAGACAATCCTTTGCCCACCAAGGCTGAATTTAAGCCAAGTGACACCTGAGGCTCACAGGCCTTGGGGCCTGTATAGTCCCGAGGCAGGGAGAGTATCTGAGACTCACTTGAGGGCTGGCCGTGATACAGACACAATCTTGAACCTGCCCTGCCGAAACAGGTCTGTGTCTGAGGCCAGGGAAAGGACAGCAGCTTTGCCTGTGAGCTCTGGCTTGGTACTCTGTCTCTGTTTATTCGAATCTGGTTTTCAGCATGGCAGGCCTAGATCTATGCTCCAGGACAAATCCTAGGCTAGTTTTCCAGCTCCTGCCAGTAGGTGGAGTCTTGTGCAATGTCTGCTACAGGACAATGGTGTGGGCTGCCCACAGGGGCTCCAGCAGTCGAGTGACCCAGTGCATGGATATTGATTCGGGGAAGTCGTTGGGGTATGGGTGGGGGCTCTACCTCTGTTTGGCACCATACTTTACTTGTGGCCAGCCTGACACTAGGTTTCAAGTCTAAGGTCTGGACGTAATTCCGACTTTTTCCTCCCCCAAAGGGAAGCTCCTTCTTCACAGGTTGCTTAGAGCTAATGCAGGCAGTGCTTCCTTTGTTGCCTTCTTCAACACATCTTTTCTTTTTTATTCTATAAAACCAGACAGTATGGCTTTTTGTCTGAATTCTTAGCTCTTAGTAAGGGAATTGGATGTTTGTATAGCTGTTCAAATTAGTGAGTTTGTGGAGACAGTTACACAGCAAGGTGCATCAAATACTTGCTATCTTATGTTTTTATTTTTAGTTTTTGGAAGGGGGGTGATTCTGATTCTGGAACTTAAACCCAGGGCCTGAGTATTGTCTCTGGGCCTCTTTGCTCAAGGTCAGTGCTTTACCGCTTGAGCCAGAGTCCTACTTCTGGTGTGTGTGTGTGTGTGTGTGTGTGTGTGTGTGTGTAATTGTAGCTAAGAGTTTGGCAGAATTTCCTACCCAGGCTGGCTTTGAACTATGATCCTCAAATCTCTGCTTCCTGAATTGTAGCTAGAATTGTAGGCATGAACCACCCAACCTAGTTTTCCATTTAGTCTTAATAATCTGTTTCTTTAAGGAGAAATACATGAATTTATGGATATACTAGAATTAGTGAACTTTTTTTTCCTAGAGGAAGTAAAATTCAGAATACTGACTCAGGTACCTTAGAGGTTATTCATTGTTCTCATTTGTATGCATTTTTAAAGAAAACATAGGAAAGGGATTTTATTAACTTCACTGTCTTTGATCTCCCTCCCTCCTCTCTTCACTCTGTTGTAATGATTTCCATAGGGTTTCCATTTTGTTGATATGTTTAGTAAAGATAAAGGATGAAGAATCAGATAGATTTGCCTTTCACTTTTTTATTTGGAGTCTAATTGCTTAGTATCTAGGATTGCATTGTGGGTTCTTTTAGGTTTTTTTAATTTCCTTAATTAGAATGTTTCATTTTCAAAAGTAAAAACAAAATCTCCTCTCTAATTTCCTCTCCTAGCATGAAAGCACTTAATACAGCATGAGCTACACATTATGTACCATTAAATGCAATGAAATGAAGTAGAACAATGATTTCATTGGTCTTCACACACTTACTAGAGAGAAAAAACATTTTTCACTTGGGAAAACAGTGTTTACCAGTCTTCAAGATCCATAATGCAAACAATTAGCCTATAAAATCCTCGATAACTTCTTACAAAAATAGCAGCAAACCTGACTCAAACCTCAACTTACATTTTGTAAGATATCCTTTGACTGGAATTTTCCCCACTCAGTGCTGATTATGTTTCTAGTGGTTGCAGTGTCCTAGAATGATATATTTAGGGATCTGCTACTGTATGCGTGAAAAGGATGAATTTGTTTTCTCTGCATCAGAGACAGCATGGCTGAGACTCCTGTAACAAGCCACTGGTCAATAAGAGACTAAAACACATTTATTGAATCAGTTTTATGTGACAAAAGATCCTTCAGACCCAAGGAAAAGTACTTGCTCTATGCTTGGGGAATGTGTGTGATGGGACATAAAGCTGGTGATTGGAGCATACTGGACTGAAGAGGGAGCTCCTTAGGGCTTCTTTGTGTAGCATTCCTTCCTGCCAGGTGTGGGGCGAGGTGTGTTCTGGAACCAGGGTCCTGTGATCTACCATCAGGTGAAGTAGGTCAGAGAATTCATGTGGCCACACAATGGTCATTATGTATTATGGCCTTGGGAAAGATCTGTGATCTATTTCTAGGTTTTAGGGACGGCTTTTGCAACCAAGGGCCCTAGTTTCTACAGGCTGGCTTGGGGAAGAGGAATTTTCATTTCTGACTTAACTTGAGAAGGTCTAAAAATCAAAGAGAAGGTCAGAGCAGTAGCCTTTGCTTCTAAGGGTGTTCCAGTAGCCTTTCATTCACAATACTCAACGTGTCCAAATACCATACCTTGGGTATCATTTTCTGAGCCCTAACACCCTCCCATCTCTCCCCCTTGCAACAGAGGCCTATAAGAAGCCTAGTGCCAGCCTGTGTTTTATCTGCCAAGTGAGTAAGTGTTTCCAAAGATAGGAATTCAAAACATAACGGTTAAACATAACAGGGACATATAGTGATGGGATTTCAGCCCAAGTCCAACAGGCAAAATGAAAAGATGGAGAATAGAGGAACAACTAGTAGTTTGTTTTGTCAAGAAGAGGGAAAAACAGAGACAGAGAGAAAGAAAGCAAGAGAGAAAGAAAGACAGACACACAAAGAGAGGCAGTGAATTTTAAGAGAGAATGAAGAAGTTGCATGAATTTGGAGACTAGAAGAATGATGGCTTTAGTAAAGGAGTTCTCATGGAGTATCTGGAAAAGTCTTCAGAATGATGAGTGAGATTTGATACAATTCTTGGTGGAAACTGAGTTTCATTTTTAATTTATTGTTGTGTGTGTGTTTGTGTTTGTGTGTGAGACAGTTATGCACCACCACATCTAGCTAATGGTTGACAAGTTGTCTTGTGAATTTCCCCCCCCTGGGATGGACTTGAATCATGATTCACCAATTTCAACCTAGAATTAGAGATTTGAGCCACTGTACCTGGCTTGAGGCAGAGTTTAAATAAAGAAGAGGCAGTCCAACTGACTTATGAGGAAAACCTACTGGCCTTAGGCAAGTAATGTATAATTCTCAAGACTGTCAGGGATCTCTTTGGGATATGGTATTCAGCCTTTCATGAGTGAGCATTTCAGTTGTCAGAATTCTGCCAGCATTGTGACAGACCCAAGAAGGGATTGCAGAAGGAATAGTTTTGATTTTCCCTTGGGCTTGGGCTCAGGGCCTGATCACTGCTAATGGCCATTCCTTTAAGGCTAGCACTCTACCTCTTGAGCCACAGCATCACGTCTGGCTTTTTCTATGTATGTGGCACCAGGGAATTGAACCTGGGGCTTCGTGCATACTAGGCAAGCACTCTACCCCTAGGACATGCTCCTGGCCCAGAAGGAACAGTTTTGATTGACTCTGATGAGGACTTTGATTCTCCTTTACTATATGAGTTTACATAGAAAGGGATGTTGTTGTTGTGTTGCTGGTTCTTGGGCTTGAGTTCTGGGCCTTACCGTCTTGCTTGGCTTGTTTCCTTAAAGATGTTTCTCTACTACTCGAATCTTGCCTCCAGCTTGAATTTTTGATGCCCATTTTGGTAATAGTCTTGAAGGTTTTTCTGTGTGGGTGGGGTTCAAACCAGGAACCTGTGGTCTAGCCACCTGCAGGAGGATAGTTATGGAAAAGAACCACCAGATCCTTCTGAACTATTGTCTTGCTCTTATTTCAGGGTTGAGAGATGTTGTTCTTGTTCTCTGATTTCCCAGTGTGTGTGTGTCTTTAATGTGTCTGCAGGGTGCAGGGCAGTACACTCCACGTCTGCTGGGTTGGAAGCACCCCCACTCTGCCATATCTAATGTTAGTTCACCATGCTGTGCAGTCAGCCAGCAGGAGCTGCAAGTGACCAGATGGTGGCAGCATCGGCCAGCTTCTCCATTGCCTGGCTGCTGGGAGCCTGGCGAGGGCCTGGTGTTCTAAATCTGTCAGCCTTGGCTTTCCTAATGAAGGGCAGAGAAGTCTGCCAGCTACAGTGATGTGGCCTTTTTAGGGTAACTTTCTTCAGTTCACCAAATTTTCTGTATGTTTCACTGAATTCAGTGATTGAATCAAAAGGGTTCTTCTAGGTGAGCTGGTGGAGATAATTTGAGGATACTGAACCCTAACAAGTAGAGTATCTCCTCATGTACCTACAGTGTGCTGCTTGGACTCACAAAAGAGGGGATTTCTCACGACATACATGGGGACAAGACCTCTAAGAACAACTTTAGGGCCAACGTTCATTTTATACAGTTCTTATAAGGACAAAAATATAGACTATTGATCAAGATCCTGCTATATTATAACGGATTTACTTTCACTCTCTTTTTGTTGTTGTTTTTTGTTGGTTGTGGGGCTTGAACTCTGGCCTTGATCACTGTCCCTGAGCTCTTTAGCTCAAGTCTAGTACTCTACCACTTTGAGCCACAGTACCACTTCCTTTCATTTTCTTTTGTCTCAGGACTGCTTGGCTTTTACTGTTGTTTATCATTTGGAACAGAAAAGCTTTTTTGCTTGATAACTGCCAAAAGCGGGATAGATTTCCACATTTAAGGCTCCATTTTTCCTTTAAGTGGAACAATAGAAAAGGGTATTCTGCTCCTAGGGAATGGCCTTTATTAATCAAAGAAAGAGGAAAGAGGACAAAGAGTCAGAACATAGTAGCTAGTGTTAATTTGCCAGGTACATGCTAAGCAATGTCCATGTGCTACTTAATCAGGAAAACAATACCAAGAGGCAGCCACTGTTACTCTTCTTTTCAGATTGGGTAGAACATGGTTAAGTGACTGGTCTTCCTCATGCAGCCAGCATATGGCCAGGTTTGGCTGTGATCTGATATGGCTCCCTTTCCTTTGGGTTAAGCCTTCTTTGAAGAAGGCTGGTTGCTGGGAAGCAATGAAATAGCTTCTGGAAAGGAAAAATGATTTCAGGTTGTGATAAGAAGATATACAGAGCTTCCTCAGTCAAAGGACTAGCCACTCTCATTGTGTGTACATGAAAGAATTTCAAGACCAAAGAAAAAAGAATTCTGTCCTGTGAAGGGCAAGAGATATTGGATGACATGTGATGATGATGCAGTGATCCAACATGTTCAGGAAAGATTGGAATATTCGATCACTTGGCCACTGTATCAAGGAGACAGAAGAAATTTGATCTATCTATCTATCTATCTATCTATCTATCTATCTATCTATCTATATTGACACATGTTTATATATCTATATTGATGGATACCAATATATTTTATAGATATCTAGATAGATAAATACACATATGTATCTCAAGCACTTTTACAGTAAAATAAATTCTATTTTATCCTTTTATGAATAGGCCAAGTGAAAAAATGCATGGGCTTGTTTTTGTGGTGGTGTCACACGCAGTGCAAATTTTGGGGAAACTTCTCCAAGAAGACAAATGGGAACACAACAAGAGAAGACCCAGGCGAGGGTGATAAGGTCCATCTCAGGACCAACATTCACTTATAGAACTTTTAGGACGCTGTTCTCAAGGTCGTCCTGGTAAGGGCGGGCAGTGAAGGAATACTCTGAGTCTTTTATTTTTCTGTTAGTATTCGTCCAGTGATTCAGAATTTTTCTTTGTAGGCTCATCTTCAAAGGAAGTTTTTGTTTTAACCTTTGTAACGTGGTAACTTGGTGTCTGTCACACCTCTTTTTGGTAGTTTTAAATTGTTTCTAGAACTTTCCAGCCATAGATAGTTTTGATTTTTTTGTTAATAGATGGGTAGGGCTGCCACTTTGAGAAGGTGTCAGTGAGTTTGTGGGAGCCTGGACCACATATTTCCGTGCTTCTTGTAGCCAGCACAGTTCTCTCTTTTTTTTTTTTCTAAAGCCAACAGGCTCAGACAGTGGTCATTCAACTGCCCTGCATTTTCTTTGCTACCAAGAAGAGGTTAGTGCAGTGCAACCTTCTGCTAGCTTCCTGTTTTGTGTAAGACTGGGGGCTAACTTTGCTGCTTTGACCCCAAAAGATATGTCTCTTTTTTCTTATTTATTTATTTGTGGTAAATATTATCATTATTATTATTATAAAGGCCATGTATAGAGGAGTTACCGTTATGTACATCAGATAAAGAATACATTTCTTTTTGGACAATGTCACCCCTTCGGATATGTCTCTTTTTTTAAACCTTTATTTTCTCCTCAAGTGTTGATTGCTGTATCTAGAGTGAAATGGGCTACTGGAAATGTAAATGCAGTAATAACTAGGAAAGGGGGGACATAGTTTAACTAAAACATGAAGAAAACATTGCTAATTTAAATTTTCCTAAACCAGAGGGGCCAGCTTGTGAATACATATGTATGAGGGGAAGTTGGAGAGCCATCTGGAGCTTTGAGGAGGAGGTGTCCTTTTCCCTTCTGTGGATAGGGTGTTGTGGTACATTTCTGCTTAGTTCCACTGTGAGTCTGCTTCTTCTCAGAGCTGCTGGCATCTGCAAACTGCCGTCCCTGATTGCTGAGCTTTGAGGTCCCCTTCAGTGGGCTTTCACCCCTCCTCCTTGCAGTTTATAAGAGCCATCTATTCCTGTTGTCTTTAGCTTGTGCTTTTAGCAGCACACAAGCAAGGTCTGTCTACTAGCATAGCCATCGCACAGAATTTAGGTTCCCACTGTGTATTTTCTTTTGTTTCTCAACTAAGCCGGAATTCCAGAACTTTGCTAGTACTACATGTCAGAGAAGAAATAAAGAATCCTTGGATCAAAGACTTGTTTTGGAGTAAATTTTCTAGTTTTAAAGAATGATTGAATTCCCCATTATTTTTTGCAGGTAGAGATTTTTAGTGTGCATGCAGATGAATACTGTTGTGTGCCTTTCTTTAGCTGGTGACTACAGCACTTCACCGAAAGATGGGGGAGGTTCATTTCTGGGAAGGAAGTGTTCAGGAGAAAGGGTTTTAAGTGTAAATTAGGAAAGTGGATCCTAGTGCGACTTTGCCACTTTATTTAGTGTGGGGAAATATTACAGTCTTTCTCCGCACCAAACTTCTGCAACGTATCTATTTAATTTAGTTCTTCTTCTTTCTCCCTTTCCTTCCTCCTCTCCCCCCTTCCATCTTCTGTCCTCTTTCTCTTCCCCTCTTCTTTCCTCTGGCTCCAACCTTCTCTTGGCCTCTTCTAGACCCTCTGTTCCCCTCCTCTACTTTTCCTCCCCTTCCCTCACCTCTCCTCTCCTCTCCCCCTTGCTCTCTTCTCTGAGTCTGGGTCTCACTATGTTGCTAGGACATGTCTTAAACTCTGCAGTGGTGTGGAGCTGTGTGCTGCCATGCCAACTTGAAGTTGGTAGTCACATGCCACTACCTCCAGAAAAGTCAGTTTCTTTCCAGAACCAGATTTAGTGTGTTTGTTGTTGCTTGCTTGTCTGCTTTGCTGTGGTGGTGCTATGGGTTGAACTTGGGAGATCATGCATGCCAGATAAGCATTTTAGCTCTGACCTACCCTCTGGTCCCATTTTGCTTTTTAGTGTTTAAAATGGTTTTACTAAGCTTTCCAGGACATCTCTCTTCCTCTCACTCCTGCTTTAGCCTCTAAGTAGCTCAGGTTACAGGTGTATGCTGTTGCACCTGGTCCCTCATCCTTCAAGTGTCCATTTCTTTATAAAATAAAAATTTAAATGAAACCACAACATTGCTAGGAAATACATTGACTCATTAGAGGGCTTTTCTCAGGGACGACAGGCATCTGTATGTCTCTGTGCAATTGCAAACTCAGAGTATCTCTTTTGCCTGATCTGTCTTGGCCCAGCTCATGTATCTCTGTATTTTCAGTCACTGAGTTCTGTTGTTTACATGAAGTGTTCATCAAATGTAGCGTCCAAGTGCAGCCTTTTTAAGACTTATGACTTTCACCCAAATGAAGCTGGCCTGAGCACCTCTCATTATTTGACTTAACCTTTAATGAGAGAACCAGCAAAGTGGCAAATCTGATTATCATAGAAGTATAGGAAAAGAATTATAGAGTTATATTCCAATTTTTTTCTAATATGAGATGAAATTTGTTTCATACCCCATAGGACTAGACTTACAACCTTTCATCTCTTGTAGACATTTGCAGCTATACTATGTAAAACTACAATTATAACGTTCTTAAGTAGGGGTCTGTGAAATGGTAGTTGTGTATGATATCATAAAAACATGCATGTATTTTTCTGCTATTTTTCAGGGTTGGGGTATTTTTTCTAAATAGTTATAATAATAAGACTTTACCCAAAGTACTATTTATCTTAGCAGAAGATTAAACAGGGTCTATGCTTCTTGTAGCTAAGTATCTACTTTCAGACCAGACTTATAACTGATACTGGATCCACTCGTAATCCAGTCTACATGGAATTGTTGAGGGTAAGGGGGTCTTTCCAGGATTGTGCTTCCTAGACACCAGGAATGATGTGAAGGGTTGCATACACATCTTAGTTTAATCTGTAAGCAATCACATAATCCTGTGATTATGTATTCTCACGTATTATTATCCTGTTTTGTAAGTGAAGTTGAAAATTTTAATCAAGCATACATCCGTAGCCAGTATGAAGTAGAATGATAGTCAGATTTGGGTTCTTCTATTCTCAACCACATCCTGTTACAGGGCTTCTCTAATCTTCAGTTCGCCTAAATGTTAAATGGCATCTCCGGCTCAGTACACAGATGCCTGGTTCTCATTTTGTTTAGATGATGAGGCTCTCACATGGAATGGTACTTTTTCCATTTAGGGGCATCTGAGATCAATGGCTTCACTGTTCCCCAGTCACTGAGCTAAAGTGTATGTTTTTAAGGAAACCAAACCATTCTGTTGAGGTTTTTCCCATCTCCCTTTAAGAAGTTGTCTTCTTTGTAACTTATTTATCTTTCTCTTCTGTCTTCTGGCCCCCAATGTGTCTTTAGGTGGGCTGGATCCTCTCCATCCTGGATGAGCTGCAACTGAGCCCGCAGCCTCCCGTGGGCGTCCTACCTCTGGGGACCGGGAATGACTTGGCTCGGACGCTCAACTGGGGAGGGGTAAGAACCAAGGTGGCCATGAACCCTAGTTTTCTTTGGTAACATCTCCAGTTTGAGACAGATGGGAACATTTAGGGCATGGCATGGAGCCAGACACTGGTGGCTCACACATGTCATCCCAGCTACTCAGGAAGCTGAGATCTGAGGATCACAGTTTAAGGCTAGCCCAGTCAAGAAAGTCTATGCAACTCTTTTGTCCAATAAACTACTCAGAAAAAGCCAGAAGTGGTGCTGTGGTTCAATGGTAGAGTGCCAGCCTTGAGAGCAAAGGTGATCAGGGATAGAAACCATGCCCCAAGTTCAAGAACTGCAACCCTAAGAAAAGAACGTGGTGGGAAGGTGAAGGGCGCAGGCTGGGACTTGTCAGATGGCCACTGAAACACACTGGGTGAATAGCCTCAAATCTGCATAGCAGACAACCTTGCATACTTGAATTCGTCTCAACCTTCAGCCATGGCTAGAACTGTTGATTTGTGGCTTAGATTTACAAGCCTCTGTTTGAGAGAGCTTTGACTTTATTTGAGCTTTGTATGTGATCACGGCCTTGGCTCTCTTTCCTTCTAGAAGCCACTTTTAGTTCAGCATAGAGGAAGCTGTTTTCCTGCCATGATCTTATTTATTTATCCATTTTATGGCACTAAGAGAGTAAGAAGGCACAAGACACTGAGATATCAACCTTTTAATCTGTTCATATGAGACCCGGGGCTGGGTTTATGTCCTATAAAAACTGATCTTCAGATGTTCAGCAGGTAGTAGACTGGTCTTTGGGTGAGATACTCTCCCACAGACTTTAGATTTGTTTAGCAAGCAATACATAGACATGTATTTACATGAAACAACTTAGTCTTATCAGTGTTAATACCTCACATCTAAGTCAACCCTTCTACTTGCTGTAATCATCATGATGTCAATCATGGAGCCTTCAGGAGGAAATGTCTCCAGAACAAGGTTGGTCCTCTATTCTCTGGGTCATGGAAGCATGATGTCCTCAAGCACAAACTGCACCAAGCACAAGAAATGGAATAACAATAGGAGAAGCTTCATTTAGTTAATTAATTTTCAGGTACTTATACAGAATGAATTCAGGTCAATACGTCAGTTCATGGGTATAATGCACCTTGATCAGAGCTGTCCCTTTCATAATAGAAGAATGTTCTGGACTGGAATCTTGGTCTGATTCTTCTTCTCTCTGCCACATAGGAGGAAGATTCTTCTTTATATTCAATAAAACTAGCTATACTGCTAGTTATTTATTGATATTGTAAAGGTGATATACAGAGGGGTTACGTAAGTCAGATAAACTCTACATTTCCTTTTAAACAATGGCACCCCTTCTCTTTTTCTCTCCCAGTTTTCCTCTCCCATCTCCATGCACAAAATGTATAGCTTATTTTCAACAAGGGGTCTGAAGGGTATTTCTGTGCTCTCCTTTATCTTGCCAAAGATGGGTAAATGAACAAACAAGACAAAAGTAACTAAAACCAGCATTAACTAATAATAATAATAATAACCTCTTATTTCCACATCTTGGAGCTCATAAATATTATATATGATCAGATGCACATAGCAAAGTGATCCAGACTTAAAGAAACATAGGTTGCATTGTTTTCCTCATTTGTAGTAACTACAATGTGTCTATAAATCTACAAGTGAATACACTGGATGGTAAAAAGAAAAAAAAATATGCTGGGACATGATTAATGATACAGGTCTCTAGGCATTCACACAGAGTGAGACCAAGAGGATAGTCTTAGGAGCCAGTTGCATAAGCATATTGGCTATACTGCTGTCTAATTCAGACCACAGTGTGTGTGTTTTCTGATTTTGTTTGCAGGGCTACACTGATGAACCTGTTTCTAAGATCCTTTGTCAAGTCGAAGATGGGACCATTGTGCAGCTGGACCGCTGGAATCTCCATGTGGAAAGAAACCCAGACCTGCCTCCTGAAGAACTTGAAGACGGCGTGTGTAAGGTTAGAATGTGTAAGGTTAGAAAGGCTTTCCTTGACTGCAAATACAACACTTCACCGAAATTCTTGGTTCTTAGTGCCGGCTTACTTTCTGATATCTTTTTGTAGGTGGCTGAATAGATATTCCCTCTATTATTTTCTACTTCTATTCTGTGATAATCTTCCCAAACCTTTGTGTGCATTAGAATTCCTCAGTTTGCTTTTTGAGGATGCACATTACCAAATCTATTCTCCAGAGATTCTGAATAAGGGCAAGCAGGGATCAAGTCTAGGTGGCTGTGTGTTAAATAGTATCTCTATGTTGGCCCACGCCATTTATGGAGGCCAAGATTTCACAGTGTTTCAGCCTTCAAATAGATTGGTTCCTGAATCATGTGAGACCCTGGGGCATTTATTCACCATTCATCTTGAGCCTGAACAATTATGGTAGATGCTCAAGTTTCTTATCTGGCTCAGGTGCTTGAATCCAACATAGTTTGGCTTGTCTCCATTGTCTTTTGTCTGTACTATGATTCTGAAATTAAAGTTTCTAGTAAATATCTCAGAGGCTCAGTTGAAGTTGAGTTCCTAATAGAGTAATGGTGTTTGAACAACAAGGCATATGATGATATTTTGAATTTGTGTTTTACTTTCATTTATAGACATTCAGTAGAGAACAACCGAAGTAGAAAGAGGAACACTGTATGGAAATTTCAAGGTCTTTCTCCTACTAAACTTGGAATAATTAAACCTAGAATACAAATTCGTACTAATTTTCATCTCAACTGTTTAGGAAATAGGGGAAAAAGGAAAAGAAAAACCTGATGCATCCAAGGAACCACATGCAGATTATGAGAAGACTAGGGAGATGGATTGGGGAGGAGATGAATAGGAAATTGAGGTGCATTTTCCTGGAAAATGTGAATGACTTAAATCAGTATAAATTGGGATATTATTTAGGGGATGGTGACCAGATGTTTTCCTTAGCTATCAGTGGATGTGAGGATATTGGAATCTTAGCCAAAAGAATGTAGATGGGAGAGTAGGAGTGCAGTTCTGGCTTTTGGCAAGATGAGTGCAGCTGTCTTTACTAAGGCCTGGTATTTTGTTTAAGTGCGGGAACTGGACATTTTCAAATATGAAGCCAAGAGAGTTGGACATGACTTTGGCATTGTTCAATGTGTTTAATTTCTGGCTGTGCGCTCTAGTTTGTTGAAACCATTTTGAAGGGCTGATTTGGCCTCTGAAATCATAATAAGCTCAGTCTCAGGAGGCTTCCATATCAACTCATTTCTTTCTTCCATTAGAGAACAAGGCACTCTCATTCCCTTCCTTCTGTGTTGATACCTTCCTTGCTCTCTTTTCTCAGTTCATTGTTCTCATAATGGAAGAGTAGTCTCCCTCCAATCAAACTGAGCATCTTCCATATCACAGAGCACTGTAATGAGCTTAACTTTGGAAACCCTGAGTGCTCATACACTTATTTCTGATAGCAGAAATGTACAGAGCAGTGTGGGATATAAACCTGAATATTATTAGGAATCATTATTACCTCTGCTTAATTTTGTCTTCCACTCAGGGTTGCAGAAGGACAAGTGCATTTTCCGCATTCTTCTCTCATGGCTGGAACATTAAACACAGCCTTTATGATCACATTAGCTTTGCAGTTTTCATGTGGGATTCTCAGTTGCACAGTTGCCACCATCACCAGCTTCTGACAGGAGCAGCCGGAGACACGGTGGACTGGGGAAAGGGAAATGGAAGCTTGCTTGTGAATCTGTGTGGTTGTCTGGATATTTCATGGATGGTAAAGATATCACTTTGACCAATCAAATGGAATCTCCAGATTATGTCTATATCTGTATATAGACATGCATCCATATCTATATTTATATACGTGCTGTTGTTCATTCTCTCCATATAATGCGTAACTGAATCAAATGGTTCACTCCCTTATTTTTCTCTCTTACTCTGTATTTCTTTCTCATTTTCTATTTGTACCAATACTGGGCTTGAATTTAGGACCTGGACACTGTCCTTTAGGTTTTGTGCTCAAGGCTGGCACTCTATCACTTAAACCTCAGCTCCACTTCCAGCTTTTTGATGAATTGTTGACAGAGTTTTGTGGTCTTTTCTACCTGGGCTGGCTTGTAGCTATAATCCTCAAACTTCAGCCTTCTGAGTAGCAAGGATTATGGGCTTGAGCTACCAGTGCCAAGCTTGCATTATTTTTTACATGAGTTTTGGTCAAAGAAAACTTTTTTTTTGTTTGTTTGTTTTTTGCCAGTCCTGGGCTTGAGCTCAGGGCCTGAGCACTGTCCTTGGACTTTCTCAAGGCTAGAGTTCTACCACTTGAGCCTCAGCACCACTTCTGGCTTTTTTTCTGTGTATGTGGTACCGAGGAATCGAACTCGTGTCTTCCTGCATGCTAGGCAAGCACTCAACCACTAGGCCAAACTCCCGGCCCCTGGTCAAAGAAAACTTTATATAGAATTAGAGTAAATTGATACTTTAAGTTATAAATTTCCTATCCTGAATATAAATTATTAAAAGGTATGTAACAGCTGATGAGGGGAATTAGACAAGATCCTTGCAGTTAGAATTATTTTTTACATTACTTAATAAGTCATTCTTTGTAATTATTATATATGTGCATCCTTCAGCTAGAAGTTTGTCATTACAACAACAACATGCACATCAATTTTTGTATTTGCAGCTCTTATACTAGTTGTAATTTGTGTGTGTGTGTGTGTGTGTGTGTGTGTGTGAGAGAGAGAGAGAGAGAGAGAGAGAGAGAGAGAGAGAGAGAGAGAGAGAGAGAGAGAGAGAGAGAGAGAGAGCGCGCACTAGTACCAGGGCCTTATGCTCTGCTCGTTTGACTTTTTTGCTCAAAGTCGGTCCTCTACTGCTTGAGCCATGCTGCCACTTGTAGCTTTGTACTGGTTAAGTGGAAATGAGAGTCTCACAGACTTTTCTGTTCTGTCTGGCTTTGTACTTTGATCCTCAGGTCTCAGTGCCCTAGTACAGACATGAACCACCAGTATCTCAATTGCCTTGCAATTCTTCAGATAGTTACTTGATACACGCATTCACTAATGAATTAATTCGAGAGACCTTGCGTTTTTCATATAAATACCTTCTTTATGATTTCTTCTCCTCCAGGCTGCCCCAGAGATAGGTGTCGGGCATTGGGTTTCATATATCCTGACTGGCTGTGTTCAACTTCATCTCTGTCTTTGTTTATCATTGCAGCTTCCTCTGAACGTTTTCAATAATTACTTCAGCCTTGGGTTTGATGCTCATGTCACACTGGAGTTCCATGAGTCCAGAGGTGAGGACTGCATTGCCTTTCCAGCCTGTAGGGAGCAGGTGGACAGCAAATTCCCTTCTGCTTGTCTACCATCAGCTGTTTGCAATGTGCTCACCTGGAGAGCTGGACTAGACAGGTGTTCACTGCAACTTGCAACCAATGGGATCTTGCTTCCTTAGTGTGTATGGATTTTTTTTTTGAAAAACAAAGGATAAGTCTACAGTACTTTTCAAGTATCAGGATCGTTAATTTATTCAGTTTGTCAGGAAATTGTAGTGAGTAAATTGCTAAGATAAGGAGACTTTTACTAGTTAGGATATGCCTAAGGTCACATACCATCGGTGCTTAAATTCCAATGCTTCATGAATGGAGTCATTGAAATATAACAGCATAAGCAAGCCTACACACAAGGAACAAAAGTAACAATGGAGTGATAATAGGTAGTTTAGGTAGAAAGAGCAGAGTGTGGTAATGGTAGTGATTGGATTCACTGGGTGAGAAAGAGATATGAATGAGATTGTTTATTTCTAGAACTAAAAGAGCTAGAATCAAATGAGTTTTGAAAAGAGAACAAGGTTTGAAAAAGAACTAAGGTGATGGCATGCAAATTTCTTTTCATCCAAATTTTCCTATGCCATTAAGTGCCTGTTCTGTCCAGTGGACACCAACATGACAGAAAGAGGATTTCTCATGAACAATATCCATACTGCCAAGGCATATTTATGCTGCTTTGAAAAGTAAGGAAGAACTTAAGAATAGTCTCAATTAAGTGGCAGAATCTCTCCCATGGTCTGCTTGAGATGGATCAGAGAGTACATGTTACCTGTGTTTCAGTTACAGACCAAAGGGCACATTTTAAAGGACAGATAACAGCAAGTCAGGAAGGCATAAAGGTTAAGTACACATAGGCACTCATCCTGTTTTTGGACAGGGTCACGGGGTAAATCTCTATAGGGACCATTTTCTATACCAAACAAAGCAAGCACTGAGGGTAGAAGCCTGATTAGTTGGGAAATCACAGAGAGAAAAGATAATGAAAGGACTGCCTTGATCCCAATATAGAAAACCACTTTCCCACACGCTTAGAGTTTAGATGATTAGATGGACTCCTGTTGGATCCAACAGTTTTAGTCTGTTGTTCTTCCTAAATTAAGGAGAGTTCATTTTGGAAATAGATATGAATTCAGTTTTCATCCATTCCTCATATTTTTAAGACACTCTGAATTTAGACTTCTTAGGTAGTAAGATCCATATGTGTCTTAACAATACTTGCAAAGTGATACTAGTACATGAATTTTCCAAAATAGGATTCTGGCATGAGAAGAGACCTAAATGAGTAAGTAGCACACAGTGAGTTTGTTCAAGTGATTTTGATATTTAGCTTAATTATTTGGAAAGTGATCCTAATGGTTCACTTCCCTGTACTATGATTAAATTTCTACATGTCATCATGAGGAAAATAGGTAAGACACTGAGGAAGAAAGACTATTTTTGGAAAATAATTGTTTTAAGGATAATATTATTCTTTGCTGTTATCTTAAGGCATGCATTATTTAAATTTGACTGGAATAAGTAAATGTCATAGGTGTATGGTCATGTACATAGTGTTATATGTATATGATTGTAAAACAACCTATTAATGGATGCCAGCATTCTTTGAATGGTTTTTTGCTGAGGCCTAATATGACAATACAGTCTGAAATGAAATTGCAAACATTTCCCCTGCACGTCAGAAAGAGCCTTGGAGGAAAATTAGCCACAGTGAACTGATCAGGGAGAATTTGGTTGATGGCACTTCTAGACCCAGTATATATGAGGGTGAGATACAGAGCAAAAATATCCTTACAACTGAATTGTGTTTATGATCCTAGGTTACAACAACTTAAGTACAATAATTGTTTAGTTAAGGGCATATAGTTACTCAAGGTACTTTTCAATTTTTTTTTCTGATTTCTGTTCTTTTCACCTTTACCTATAAATTTTATCTTACTGGTCAGAAAACCTGGAACTAATCTGTAAAAGGATGAGAAAAGAAGACATATAAGGCTAAATTTGCAATAAGTTTAAGTCATTTTTGGCAATGATTGGCTATTTTCCAACCAAGTCCACTTGTAGTGGAGGAGACTTATCAGATACAGTCATTTATAATTTGAGGTTTCCTGATAAAGCGTTGTAGAATTTGCTATAAAATACCTGGAGGGTAACTCAAAGTCTCATGAGGGCCATTGTGAAATAATGGTTTGGCTAGCATAGCCTAGTAGGGATTAGTGAAGAAAATGCAGTATATTAAGTTTGGAATTATGCCAGCTCATGTATGTGTATGGATAAGAAATATAAATCTTATGAAATTGGAATTAAAAAAATCTAACCACAAAAATTTCTTTTTGATACAGATGTGAAAATAGCCCATGGAAGAGCTAATTCTTGGTAGAATATTATATTGCATTTCTTTTAGAAGAGATAATTAAAGATGACATTTATTTTGAAGGATTTTCATTAGTTTCATTACCATGCAGATTCTTTGAGCATTAGACTTTTTCCTTCCCAGAAACTAAGGAAATACCTTAACATTTTGTTTGAATTTGTATAGAAAGAAGGAAAATTTGACAATTTGGATTTCTATATTTGATTAGAAAGAAAACATCCTTTACTGGGACATGGAAACGTATATCTCATTTTGCACAAAATGGCCAAACCATTCTCAGTTGAACTCTTGTGACTTTTGTATCAGAAACTACAGTGACTTGGGGCCAAATCTGGAGATTTAATGAGCTTGGTCATTTAATTGTCACTTTGGAATACTGCCCAGTATTTTCATCATTATGGAATTATCACACTGCTCGAGGGATCACATTGAGAGTATTCCAAAAACTAATACTTAACCATGTTAACAATGATTATGGCTTTCAGTGACAAAGTTAGGGTTCTCTCTGAATGAGATTATCACTTTTTGGACATGGATATTAAATGCTTTCAGTCTGAGATGGGATGCTTACATTTTACTGCCTCATTGAATTTATTATCCAGGAGAGTTGAACCTTGTGCTACAAAATGCAATTATGACTTAGGATTTGCCATTTCCATTGAATGTACAGAGACAGGCAGATCAGCACATCTCCAAGCATTGTGGATGTTTCATGATTCACACCATAAGAAACCCACAAATTTTGTGGGTTTCGTGTTACTCACAAAGGTTTGCTCTTTGCTGTCACTGCATGATTCTTGTCTAGGCACTGACTCCATGAGCACTGTCCACCTTGAAAGATACACCAGCTGTGGTTCTGTCTGAAGCTGTTTCTCTATCTAGATTTCCATTTCTTCTGTCCATGTACTACTTTCCACGCTACTTATGTGATTGTTCCTCCATGCATCTTATATATCTTTCAGCCTATGTAAAAGGATGCTTTGCTTCTCATGTTCCTCCATGCATCTTATATATCTTTCAGCCTATGTAAAAGGATGCTTTGCTTCTCATGATCAGAATTTGAGTGCCTTCTCCACAAGTTCTCCACGAAAGGAAAAGACCACAACTTATTTATATCTATATTACCTGTTCATAGCCCAGTGACTGGCTCAGTTCCTGTTACAATAACAGAATGTTTAGTTGTAGAAATAGCCCCATTGATCAAAGGAAAATGACAGTAGAACATAATATATGAGAACAAGTTTAGTAGTTTAGGCAGTAGTTTATATAAGCATTTTGAAGAACTGGTGGTAGAGAGAGAATACAGTGGAAAGTTCCAGAAAGTGCAAGGGGTAATGTGATGGGGAGATAAAAGTTTTAGTGCAGAGTATATAAGAAGTTGTTGAAAGTATTTCAGAGTGGAAGGAAAAGTACAGAGGAACAAGGGAGTTTGTCCTCAGGATGAGCAGTTAATATACACTGAATTTGGTATAGTTTTAGGAAAAAATGATGATGTTGGAAAAATATTTGTCATTAATGAGAGATGATCTTGAAGGGAATGATGTTGTAAACATTTACTGAGTAAATTGAAGACGACTCTGCTACTGGAGACACAGATTTAAAATAGAACAAGTATCCAGTAGAGAATATATGGGAGATGTGTGAATTGTGGAGAGTTCAAGTTGCATACTGATTTTTGATTAGCATGGTGTCACACTTTCTATTTATAAATGTCCTGGTCAGTGCCTCAGGCAAACTGGATATGACTTGGATTTCAGGTAAGAAGCTTAAATGAGAGTCAAAGAGGAGAGTGGTAAAAACAAAATTTATACTGAATTTATGTGTGCATGATTACATATTTTTAATAGCTGCTACTGAAATGACTCCAGTCTGAATTTTGAGTTATAGCTTTGCTTGTCAATCTAGAGAACTGGTTAAAAAATGTTCATATAGGTCCCATGATAAAGAATCCAGTTTTGGAAATTTGGAAATGCATTTTGCCACATGGCATGTACAACTGGGTTCTAGGTCAGTGTGTGTGAGAGTTCAAGGTAAGTTAGTGTGAGCTTCTTTTCACTTTTGGTATCTCATCAATGGGAATTTCAGCTACAATGAGTTGAAGTAAGGCAGAATGTGAATGTGCAACACATTTTAGCCAGTTTGGAGGCATACTTAAAACAGTGAAATGAGTAAAGGACAGAAGCCTCAGTAATCTTGTATTTGTTTACTAAAACTTGAGATTATGAGTTTCTTTATGCCGCTATTAATTTTATACTGTATATTTTCAGAAATGCAAGTAACCAGACATACTGATTCTGCAACTATGTAATCCACATTTTGGTGTAATTTGAATTTTTGAATGTGACAATGAAGAATGGTAGTTTATTTATCTTGTATTCCATCTACTTACTAAGTCATAAAAATACATATAATACTGAATTTCCATATGGAGTGGTGAAGAATAGAACTTTGACGTGATTCCACATAAATGTGGCTTATGAGCCCATTTATTATACATGTTATTTCATATAGGCTGTTAGTTCCCTATAAAGTTGGGCAAATAGGCTTTGCAATGATCCTAATGGTGTGTCACTTAACAAAATACTAAATATGTGAATATGTAAACAGTGCATCCATGAGCACCCTTTCATGAACTTGTGTTATTTGGGCTCTTGAGGAACTGGAAGTTGGGCTGAAAAATGTGCCATGAGTGTATCACTCTAGTGGGCTCTGGGAGAATGTGTTCATATTATTTCCTAGAGGGGAAAAAAGGGATGCGGTGTTTGTATGCCAGCCCTATAGGTAATCAAGCATATGAACAGCTCTTTGAGGTTTACATTATCAGTGGTCATTGAACATATAGTAATTTATATATATATATATATTACGTGGACACATTACATATGTTTTCAGCCAAATGTGGTCAAAATAAATAAAAATATGCTAAAAAATTAAAGCTGTACATTTCTGAGCACATGTTATGCAGTTCATTTGGTTCAGAGAAGCTCTCAGTTGGATCCTTGTTATCATCAATTGTGTTTAAACCATTGTGTGATCTGCTGACCATTTGACTGTCCTTACATGTGTAAAGATGTCTTCTTCAATGTAAATGATGCTCCCCCTAAAAGATAAAAGTTAAAGTGCTAAATTGGAAGGAAATAGTGAAATTTTTAAATCTATTGAAATTCGGCATGTGATGGGGAAAAAAATGAATCACACATCTCAAACTATCCAAATCCTCTGGTGTCTTGAGCACTCATGGTTTTTCTTTTCCTCAGCAGAAGTCTCTTTGGAACCATAAACCTGCACATATGAAGCATTAACTGTGTATGTTTTAGATGGCCAGAAATTTCAGCATTGATGCATGCTTGGAATGAAATTGCTGTGTGACTTAGTTATCTGTGTGCAGACCATAGGAACGGTGACTCAGACATATTGCATTCCCTGCCTTTTTGACAACACTTTTGTTAGGAAGAATATGTGACTGGCTGCTCAACGAAAGTTGTCTGTAGAGGCCCGGAGGGGGTAGAGGAATAAACTTAGACAGGAAATCTTTTAAAACAAGTAAATATGTTTTTGTTGGCCTCTGCTAAGACCTAGAGGTTGACAGCTGGACTGAAATAAATGTTTGAAGAGACTTAAAGATAAACAAGCAAAATGGTCTGCTGAAATTGAGGTTTTAGGATCCCCTTTCATATACCTAGCCCATATCACGCGGATATCTGTGATGTATAAGGGTGGGTCATATATTTAAGCAATTGTGTGGATCTTACCCAGAGCTCCATTGTCATTAGAAAGAGATTACATCACCAGATAAACCATTTAAGTGATTTAGATAATACAATTTGGGACATTTGAGCGAAGTGGATTCAGATGAGAATCTGGGCTTTTGTAATGATGCTATAATAAGACAAGACCTTCCAGGACTTTGGAGGGAGTACATCCGTTATTTTCTCAGAAGTTTGGCCTCCCTGGCAATTGCTATCTGGTGTTACACCTGTAGTTATATTGCTGTGTATGGCAAAATGACTTAATTGAAATGAATGTATCAGCAGAATGAAGATAAGAGGAGAGTGATGTATTATCCACATGGGCTAATGGCATCCATAGCTTGGTCTCTTAACCAGCAGAAGTGGAAGGCAGCGGGAAAGGCAGATACAGAGCACGATGACTTGGGATGGTCTTACTGATTTGACAATGAAGGGGAACAAGCCAAGGAGTGTAGATTACCTACGGAAGGGAGAATGCACTCCTGCCTAGGGAAAGAGAACTTGCATTCTCAAAGGGTTGGATCTTGCCAATGACCCAAGTGAGCTTGGAAGAGAATCTTTCCCAGAGCCTCTCAATAAGGGTCCCATATGGACCACTTTGATTTGGCCTTGTAATGCACTAATGAAGCAGTGTACCAGGAGACCCCAGTCCAAAAGTGTGGCCTTGAGAACTGTAAGGTACAGGCTATCATGTAATTACTTTCTCTGAATGGCTGATGGGAAATGACTGAATATTGCTCTTTGTTGGCTACTTATCTCTTGATTTCTTGTTTCCTAATTTCTGGAGGAAGTGGCCAAGCTCTAGTACTAAGTAGGACATCTTGCTTCTCTCTTAGCACTAGCTGATGTTTCTTTTCTTCTGAATGTAATGTTTGCTTGCAGTAGGTCAGATGTATGAATTGAAAAAGGATTTTATTGCCAAGGCAGGCTCCATCTGTGAATATAATGCATAGGTTTCTTATCCTTAAGGCCAAAGCATCCATATTCTTCTCTTACCTTTTACTTTCTTTTTTTCATAAATTTTTATTGTAATTAATAGAAGGGTTACATTATATTTGCCAGATAGAAGGTGCATTACTTCATATACATCGATACCCTTTCTCATGTCTTGGTCCCCATTTCCTTCCTCCCCACCCCCACCCCTCATCTGTTTTCCCCCCTTTCCTATCCAATTTCAAATAACAAAATACAAATATATACAATATATCAGATAACAAAGTGAAATACTGTACAAATATGAGATAACCAAGGGACAGCAAAAGAAATAAGAGATAACATAGTA
The DNA here is from genome assembly GCF_031878675.1 of Megascapheus bottae. Taxonomy (NCBI): domain Eukaryota; kingdom Metazoa; phylum Chordata; class Mammalia; order Rodentia; family Geomyidae; genus Megascapheus; species Megascapheus bottae. The sequence goes on along the minus strand of NC_143513.1, from coordinate 74,009,057 downwards.
CATTAAGGACAACAATCATTCATTATATGGCTTTTGTTTCTATATCCTAGAGGTCCTTTCATTTAGCATCATACTATATGGCCTTATGTATGTAGGTTTTGCGCTATTGCAAATCTCTGCTAGGAGAGCCCAAGGTTTCTACTGATTATGACAAATGAGGGAAACCATTGAGCCTATGTTCCTTTGAGTTTGGCTTACTTCACTTAATATGAGGTTTTCTAAGTCTTTTATCTTTTACTTTCTATGACTTTCTGAGACCTCTTAACTATCTTCATCTCAGTGTTTCAAATTGACTTACGTCAATGAATTTTACCTGGCTAAATTTACTCAGAAGTGACTGTTTTCAACAAATGTGTAAGTAAGTGAAATCACCCTCAAATTTTTAATTTTATTCTACAGTTGGAGGTCTTACAGGAAATCGTTTTCTTCAAAAAGGAACAAAAAGAACCCATCTCTTAAAAATTTAGAGATCACAGATAGTCTCTTAGAGAAATGAATATTTTCCAAGCCATAAATTCTAAACATATAAATGCTAATGGTTAACATCTGATTCATTTAATAGCTGTAGACATCAATGCCCTGAAAAAGTTCCATGCCAGAATTGTGGCTAGTATTTTCCATTTCTCATAACTTGCTAGCTAGAGCTGACCTTTTTTTTTACATTAGGACTTATGTACTTATGATAAATTATGTGGCCAAAAAAGTTCTCATTTTACCCCTGATTTTATAAAACAAGAAAGTTAATGCAACTGAAAATGAAAATGGAAGGAATCCAGCCAATCTGATTGAAAAAGAATCAAAACCCACATGTCACTCAACAGCCTCACAAATCCTAAGAAGACCTAAGAGAGAAAACTAGTTAGCTCTGGGCAAAAATGGAAATGAGGGGCAGAAAGCAATAAATACCATTTTAATCTTCTTCTTGTTTGCTTGCTTCTATAAAGTAATCTTTTATTTTGTTCCTAGAGTTCTTAGTTAAGTCAAACAGCGCCTGGGAAAGCTTTGAAATACAGGAACTGACCATTGGTTTAGGTAGTTCTCAAGAACCAATCTTCAAAAACATTACCTCATTACCTTTTCCTTTACTTTTGTACAACTCCTGGAGTTTAGACTAGAGTCTGGGTTTTGTCCTTAAGCATTTTGCTCAAAGCTAATACTCTGTCATTTGAGCCTCAGCTCCAACTGCCAGCTGTTTGACAGTCACTTGGAGATAAGAGTCTCTTGAACTGTCCTGCCTGAGCTGGCTTTGAACTGTGATCCCAGATCTTAGCCTCCTGAGTAGCTAGGATTATACATATGAGTCCCTGGCACCTGACTGACTTGATCTGATTTGGGTCTTCAATCTATATGCTATATAGGAACAAACTCTGAGTGGAGTTTCCCAGCTAGGATATTTGCTACAGTGAAATCATTCTTCAATCAGAACATTTACTGTAATAATCCAGATCAATACAGCATGCTATCTGTGGTGTGTGTGTGTGTGTGTGTGTGTGTGTGTGTGTGTGTGTGTGTGTGTTTCACTGATTTTCCAAGGCCTGATACCAAGGCTGGTCACCAGAAAAGAATAGATGGTAGTGCAGAGGTGTTGGGGATTTTTGTCTTGTTTTGTTGCAAATTGTGAAAAACAAGTTCTTTATTAATTTTGATTCAAATTCCTCCTATTTAGTTATAGTTGGAGCCTGCACGTGCGGTTTATGGAAGCCATACCTGTAGAAGTCAATAAAAATAAGCTGTGTTCTATGACTCACACATACAATCTTAGCTATTCCAGAGGCAGGAGTTGGGAGATTCATGGTTTGAAGCTAACTGGGCAAAATATAACAAGTTCCAATATCAACAGAGGATCCATTTTACATCTGGAATCCCAGTTTTCTAGGATGCATCTTCAGAATGAGGGTAGCCCAGAACCAGTCCTGCACAAAACGTGAGACATAATATCTGTAAAAATGGGGGGAAAAAGAAAGAAAACTAAAGCAGAAAAGATGGGAGGAATGACTCAGGTGGTAGAGCATCTGTTTAGGAAGTCCAAGACTCTGATTTCAAACCCTATCATACATCCTCCCCCCAAACTAAATGAAAATAGCAATGTCCTCTGCTTTCTCCCTTCTTTCCCTGTCATCCTTGCCCCAAATATGTGTCAACACACAATTTTACAGAGTCCAGAATATGGCAGTCTTGTGTGAACTTGGGAGTTACTGGAGAACTCAACCAGTTCTCCTTTCTAGACCCTGCATGCAGTCAGGCATTCTGATTCACTAGGTTAACATAGGGCCTTGATGGTTTGCACTCTTAGCAAGCTCCTTGCCAGTTCCAAGGCTGCCAGTGTGGAGCTAGTTTTTGTATTATTAGATAACCATACCTGTGCCACTGTGCCACTGTAGCATCTGGCCTGGAACTGAGAGAAAGGTCATTGCAAAATGGTCAGATTTGGTGGATTTTCAGGGTGGAGGGTGAGGGTGAGGCTGGCGCAATGTGGCCATTTAATGAGGTTCTTACAATAAGTCTACCTCTCCTCTTTTGCAGAAGCAAATCCAGAGAAATTCAATAGTCGCTTTCGTAATAAAATGTTTTATGCAGGGGTAAGTATGTTTTATTTTGTAATTATTACATATTATTTCATATTAATTACTCAGTATTATGAGTATGAAAGATGCTAATTGCATGAAAAGTAATAACACATACTTCAGATATTTATATTTATGAACCTACATAGGTATTATTTGATGTTTTCATTAAAAATATTAGTAAGGAAGGCTGTGCTTTCTGAAATTGTTAGAACGAATACTGTGTTGTTATAAATTCTCTTTGAAATTTTAAAATGTGTGTGTGTGTGTGTGTGTGTGTGTGTGTGTGAGGAGGGGTATACTTTTGCCAGTACTGGAGCTTGAACTCAGAGCCCAGATCCTGTCCCTTCAGTGTTTTGTGTATATGAACATGTTATTTTTAATAAAAGTGGTGTTCTACCACTTGAACCAAGCTCCATTTCTGTTTTTTCAGTGGTTAATTAGAGATATGAGTCTTACAGACTTTCTTATCCAAGCCGGCTTTGGACTGAGATCCACAGACCTCAGTCCTCTGAGTAACTAGGCGTCTAGGCAGTATTGATGCAAAAAAAGAAACTTCCTAAGGAATGGAAGGAATGAGGGAAGTAGGGAGAAATATCTATATGTATCTACATGTGTGTATAGATCTATCATCTATCTATCTATCTATCTATCTATCTATCTATCTATCTATCTATCTATCACAATCAAAAATAGCTTCTACAATGGGATTTATACACTGAGGCTGAAATGCAGTTTTGTAGAATATGAGGATTTTTTTAAATTCAAGGATGTATTAGAGTTGTTGGAGACTCCTTTCTTTTATAGTAACATCTTGAGGGGTGAGTAGAGATAGAGAAAAGAGCATATAAAATATTCATAAGGAGAGCACAATTTAAATGGATATCATTGTATGGAGGAGGGTCAAGATAATAGGGGTTAAGTGGGAAATTCTGGGCTGCATGTTATGGATAGACCTTCCCTTGGATCCTTGGGGTTATCTGCTTTCCCATCATTCTGCAATCTGAACTCTTATTACAGGTTTTAGTTTGACAACCAAGAGAAAGACTTTGATTGGTTAGCCATTGCTCTGCTTTACCTTGGAATCAACAAAAGGAGAGCTTATCTTATATTTTTGCTCAGTATGGCATCCTGGGTCACACTACCTAGAATGTAGAAGTGAAAATTTGGTAAAATCCTGTCATTAAGAATTGCTCTTTTCTTTATTTTCCTGTGGTATAGGCAGCCTTTTCTGATTTCCTGCAGAGAAGTTCTAGAGATCTTTCCAAACATGTTAAAGTTGTTGTAAGTATTGATTGCATCCACTGATTTCATTTGCATATGGATATCACATAAATATCTTCCTGAACATGACTGCACATACAGGACTAACATTACAGATGGAGTTTATCAAACCAACCGTTATGAATACTTATTACTCTGTATAGGACACTGTCTTAGTTGCTGGGAATATAGACTATAGAAAGGCTAAGAGTCATGCACAGTTTGTCCCTAGAGAAGGGCACACAGATCACTGCAGAATTGCCAGGTAGACATTCCTCAGCCATGTATGCAATATATGCTGGCACAGGGGAAACTCAGACGGTGATGAGATCCTAAAGACATTCCACCATGCAGTGACCATGCTGCTCTTGAAGTATAATCCCCTGCTTAGTAAACAAGTATCTTCAGGACTTGTGCAGAGTTCCCACTTAGAACAACAGTGCACTGCTTTTATTGTTGTGTGGTGATCCCTCTCCTGGCTGGTTAAAGATCCTCATCCCTAAATGAATGTCTCCTGCGATTTCTTCTTTCTGTTTAGATTTTTTGCACATTACCCTACTTTGAAATGAGAGAGGTAACTTTTATCTTTCTCTAGCTGATATATTCTAAAGCAGCATGAAATTAACTAAAGAAGGCAAAATGTTTCTTGAGTTAAACGAGTATTATTAGATACAGCTACATGAATAAATAAATAATAAAAGATGAAGAAAACTAATATATATAAAGGAATAGTAATGTACCAGTGCTTGTTTTGTTGGAATCATTGCCTAGATAGAGGAAATGTGATAAGTAGGAATAGAAATATATACACACATACATGTATATGTATGTGTGTATATATACTACAAAAACAGAAAAATACATGATATTAAGCTTGAGGATCATGATAAGGTACAAATAAAAGTCTGTAACCACCAGGGAAGAATATATGAGACAAAAATATCCTAAATCTGATGAAACCAGAGGCAAAGGCTTTCTCATTGATTGGAATAATTTGGGATGTATCTGATAGTGGAGGCGTAAAAACTGAAGTACTGCATTTTTTTTGCCTATCTCAGGGCTTGAATTCAGGGCCTGACTACTGTCTTTGGGCTTTCTCAAGGGTAGAGCTCTACCACCTGAGCCACAGCACCACTTCCAGCTTTTTCTATCTATGTGGTACCCAGGAATGGAACCCAGGTCTTTGTGCATGCTAGGCAAGCACTCTATCACTAGGCCAAACTCCCAGCTGAAGTATTGCATTTGTAAAGCTAGATAAAGATACATCATGGTCCATAGAACTGGAAAGGGTTTCATTTCTGTTAAAATGCTGGTCATTAAATATAAGTAACAATGATATTTTATTAAACTTGCCATTTTATTTTCCATCTCTTGTGAAGTCCAGCACAAAATAAATGTTACTATCCTTTCTAGTATTCTTTTCCCATTGGAAGAGTATCAGGAATGACTGCCAAGAGAGCAGTGAGTGCTGAGCAGAATCCACATTGTATGTCAATTCCAATCAAGTTAGCAGGAATGAAATTAAACCCCACATACGTCCTAATCACTATAGGATTTGTAACTCATACCTGACAGGCCTCTTGACGTTGCATGTCTCCTATTACATTCACTAAGGATAGGAAAGAGTTAGCAAAAAGGTCTATGTGGCAAAAAATCACTAGCAAAGATTAGATGATCAGCTAGAACATGTAATATTCCAGGTAGAATGTTGATGTGATCACGCATGTTTATCAAGGAGTAGAAGACTTTGAGAAATGAAGTGTGAAGATTTGGGACTGAGCCTTCCTTGGTATATGACTTTGGAGAAATAGTTCAGTCTTTTGGAGGAGTTGGTTTTCCTCATCTGTGGGGCAGGCACAACAAGAATATCTTTGAAAACAGCATGTGTGGACTGTCATGATGTGGCACAGATTCTTCTTCCTTGAAAGTGGTGTATGCTTTCCTGATGCACAGAATGAAAGATCAGCTGAGTGATTGGATGTTGTCTTAGTCCGCTTCTCATTCCTGTGACAGAATACTTGGAAATAAAGTATTACTCATTGTGGTTCATGCTGTCGGTGGTTTTATTTATTGGTGTGTGGTTTCAACATCCTGGGCTCTGCGGGGAGGCACAGCACTATGGTAGAAGAGTGTGGGAGAGTGAAGATTCCCATCTCATGGTGGCCAGGAAATAGGGTATGGGAAAGGATTTGAAAATAAGTTATACCCTTCCTAACCAGAGCACTCATGTTCTTCATCCTCTAGCGCAGGGCCCCATCCTCTTAGTCTGTTCAGCTGGATACACATGTATAAATTAATCCACTAGTGAATGCATCCATTTACTGAGGACCCACCAATCTTTGTGATCCAATCACCTTTCAGTTGTGCCACTATTTGTACTAAATCTTCAGTACATGAGCCATTTGTGGAAGCTTCCAGTCCCCCCAAAAATATATGTGTAGACAATAGATCCTTATATTTACTACACGGTAAAGTCAGGAGTTCAGATGCAGTAAAAATTTCCTAGAGATGGAAAATATTTATATTGAATACTGGTCCAAGAGAACAAAAAACAACACTAAATGTCCGCATACAGTACTATTTGCTTTGCTTTCCACATTATTATTTGATTTGTCACTATTTCAACTGTAAACAAGAACTTCTGCATGCAAATGTCTTCCACTGTGCGTGTTAGATAAGGGGGAAGACCTTGAAAACTGCCATTCCCCAGAACTGTACAGTTCAATATAATACTACACTAAAAGCTTTGTAGCATGTACTGTAGTTCAAGATCTATATCTTTATATAATTTGATGAGCTCCAAGAATCTCTCATATAGATCCTAGAATGACAAAGCAGAAAGCTCAAAAATAAAAATTATCCTGACCGATGGCAATTATTTCTGTCACAGCATTTTTCTGTAATACAGCAACTCTGTTTTATACTCTATTAATATGTCACATTCTACTTTTTGAAAGTTTTAGGTTGCTTATAACTCTTAACTTGGATAATTGAAAGTGTTACCTTCATTGCTGTAGTAAACTCCAAATTAGCTTCAAGTCTTTAAATAAATTGGGAGACTATGTTTGTTTAGTAGTCGAGGCTACCCTAAAAATGCCGTTGATTAGTATCTAGAATTTAATTCCCAACTGAATTGTATTTGAAAAAAAAAGACAAAACATTTCATTTATTTAGGATTGTGAGGCTTTCTGGAGACAGTTTTTCAGAATGCTGATGAAAACTAGGCTACATTAACCAGCCAGGAAAAGAAGGTACTTAGAAATGTCCTTGAATACTTGTTAAATCCTTACAGTTAAATTAAAATTTTACCTAAAAAAGTCCTTAAAATATTTAGTGTTAGAATGCTTAATTCCTTATTCCTGAAGAGAATATTATACAGAAATTAATGTATGAGGAAATCTTTAGCATATGAAGAAATGTCAAACCTTCCATAGAAGGTACAAAAGAATCTGTACTTAAGGTATGAGAAAATAGGGCTCTAGAAATCAAAGTCATGTCCAAACTCTGCAGAGTAGCTTAATCTGAGATGTGCCAGTCAAGTTGGTGAGAGCTTAAATTTGGAACAGCAAAGCAATTGTTAGTATTTTGTGATTTTTTTGGTCTCTTATTCAAATACATATTGTTCATCTGAATGACAGGTCTGATTAGATCTGACTACTAATTAGAGCTAAATCCCAGATTTCACCCTTTGGCCAAGATAAGATGATGCATTGGAGATGATACTAGTTTTTATTAGATTTTTTTCTCCAAATCTTGAAGATTCATACTTCTTGAAAATGGTTCCAAACATTTAACAGTTTCAGAACAAAAATGATCCCAAAAGCCCAGAAAGTGTTAAGTTCATGACTTCATTGAATCAAATTGTTTTAGTGACCAATTGTCAGGATAATGTATAGAGAGGTTGCAGCTATATTCATCAGGTAGTGGGTTTATTACTTCTCGAATCTTGATACCCCTTCTCATGTTTTTGCCCCCTTTCCCACTCCTCTCCTCCTCCCAGTCTTGTTCTTTTATTTTTTTAAGGGTTTCGATGTCTTTTAGTAGTGATATTATGTGCCTAAACAGCTAATCATAATTCAAGGTTAACAGTAACATATTTCTGTTGATTGTGAGAACAGGGAATATATTTAGTAAAATGGTTGGTTAATTTTATAGTTTTAAAGCACATGTTGCACTCTAGGTATCGCCCTTAGGAGAGAACAATAACCAGCATGAATTTTCAATCATGGCAACTCCGTTCACCTCAGCAAAGTTAGGGGGCTGGGGAAGGGTTATGGTATGCACTGTTGTCCACCAAGCTATATTTGAACTTTTAAGAGTTGTGACTACTTCAAACCCCTTCTTTTTATTTCTGGTTTGATTGTTGCAGTGTGATGGGACAGATCTCACCCCAAAGATTCAGGAACTGAAGTTCCAGTGTATAGTATTTTTAAATATACCCAGGTAAGCTCTGTTAATATTGTTTTCATGGGTTGGTGAGAACTTTGTTTAACTAGATGGCATCTTTTCATAACAGAATTATTTCAGCCATAACCAAGAAATGGTTTAATCTTGAATGGCTTAATCAAGGTTTTCTAGGTCTCTCTTTTTTTTGTTTCTTTACCTGCTTCATTTCCTTGCTTCCCTGTGGTAGGTGGTTTTATGTGTGATATGACATTCCTGGTCTACCCTTGAGAAATTCACGCAAGCTCTTTTGATTGGAAGATTTCCATTTAATACTCAGTTACTGCCCCAGTCCCTCTGCACCACTTCCAATGAGAAATGAGAATTTCATTGACTGTTCTCAGTCAATGCTAGATGACTGCTTTGGAAAAAAAAACAGTTAATGGAGCATTTTCTAGCCAGGACGTCAGATCTCTTTGGTATTATTTCATACCCCAGGAGAAAGGAATACTTAGACTCAACTTGTCTCAAAGTGAGCACATTACCTCAATAGCATAAAATTAGATCCCAGGATCCCATGCCAAGATTTTGGAGGGGATGGATATATATACCCCTTTGTTACTTGCCCACTAAATGACTGAGACATGAAACCCACAAATAAGCTCTACTCAGACTGAATTGAATTAAAATGAGAGTTCTGTGTAAATTTATGTCTAGGAAAACATCACCTAGTGTCTTGATTATTCCTGGCAGTGCTCAGTGTAGTCAGTTGCAATCCTATTCCAGAGCTGGCTTTGGCTTAGATTCACTAGAAAGTCTAGGTTCTTAAAAAACGGTGGCTTAGACCTTACTATTAGTTTTCTCTTTCCTTTTCCCTTCTTTTCCATCCCCTCTTTTTTAAATTTTCTTCTGTTACTTTTCTAATTTCCTTTTCTCTCCTCTCCCTCCCTCTTTCCTTTCATCCTTCCCTCCTTCCTTTTCCTCACTCCCCTCCCTACCTTCCTGCTCCTCTAACAAGATCTCACTTTGTAGTGTCTTGACCTCTCAGTTTTCTTATTTGCATTCACCACCACATCTTGAAAATTTCATTTCCTGCATTTGTTTTAGCTCTCCTGATTTCTCTCTGCCTTTGTTACTTTTTTTTTTTTGGTGGACGTTTGTCTTAGCTGTCTATATAATGGTAATCATTATCTCTGTCTTTCTCTTTTCTGCTTACATGACTAATTCTTCCTTCAAGCATAAATTAGGAATCTACCAACAGATAATTCATCTCTTACCATAGAAGGCAGACAAATGTGAATCCTAGAATGGTGAGAAATGTGAATAAATAATGAATTAGGAGAATATTGGGCATCATGGAATATGGAAGGTCTGCTGTGAGATTATGGTTCATGTTGATATGATATCTTAAAGAAAAGTCCATTTTCTTTCTTATGGAAAGATGTATACCAAGGATATAAAGCTTTTTATATTTAATCAACTTGTAGTTGAACCACAATCAGTTGGTTTACTTAAATTTATTTTTACAATGATACATAAGTGGAAAGAAGCTATACATAATCTGGGTAAATAGGTGAGTTTTTAATTCATGTATGTTTTTCTGAAGTTGTACATTTATCCCTGGTGGGCATGAGAACGAGCTGCCTGAACATACTGGTTCGGACCTTGTCTTGCAGATATTGTGCGGGCACAATGCCCTGGGGAAACCCGGGAGATCACCATGACTTTGAACCCCAGCGTCACGACGATGGATACATTGAAGTCATTGGGTTTACCATGGCCTCTTTGGTGAGAAATATAGCTTTTATTAAAATATACACAAGTCACTTTTGGAGTTTATCCACACATACCACAGGATCATTTTTTTCATTTCGTTTCACTTTTTATTATTCTTAAATAGTTGTGCCAAAGAATTACCATTCCACAAATCAGCTTATGAATAGAAAACTTCATTTGATGTGATCTTTTCTTCGGCTTTCCCATTTATAAACTTGGTTCAAAAGGCAGTTGCTTAGGAAAGCATGAACAGGTTTTATGTCTTGCTGAAAACTGGTGTGTATTTGTTTGAACTTCAAAAATAAGTGAGTTTTGTTTGGCACTTTTCCTGATTAACCTTTAGAAGAATAAAACCTTCTTATGTCAAGAACAAGCACCAGGCTACTGAAATGCCCCAATACTGACATAAAAAATCATAGCATTTGATACTGCCTTGGGTCACTGAGGACTTGAATGTTGAAGGCTAAAAGAAATTGGTTATTTTTGTCTAATATTGTCTTGGTTATTTATTCATGAGATGAGCATATCCATCTTAAACAATTTGCATATGGAACGACATCATTATTCTGACCTTAGTGAATATTCTGTTGCTTTGTATTGAGGTCACCTTGTATTTAGCATTGTTTGCTTATCTTAAAATATGAATATTTTTAGTCAACACAGATTGTGACTCAGAATTCTCATCTATTATTAAATGAAGAGGGGCCAAGTAAAATTATACTTACCATTTTATTTTGTATAAATCAGGCTATACTATCGCTTAAGCAAATCAAAATGAATCTTCTACTTGTAATCTTTGAATAGTACCTGGTTTGTGTGATCCTTTATGTAGGAAGACATTAAGGTTGTTGTTATTATGATGAACAAACAAAAGCAGATCTTCTTTAAGCCATCTTGTAAATGACAAATGACTTCCTCAGTCCTTCCAGTTAGCAAAGTTTAACAATATCACCTGCTGTCATTATGGCTAGACCTATTGCTGAATTTGCAATTGCCTTTGTTAGAACTGCCATCCCTAGACATAAGTAGTTGTGATGGTACAAAAAAAATCACTGGATTGAACAATCAATCTGCAATATGTGCTTTTATGTCATATCCAGTGATGTCCCTCTCTGCACTGGCTATATATTAATAAAGAAAAGTTGGGATGACCTCTTTCTCTGCACTGCAGCTTACCAGTATCCTAGCAGCAGGAAGTGCTCTGTGCTAATTGCAGGTGATGACATGGCAAAGAGCAAGTAGGATTAACTTTTCAAAGAATGCATACAAGGGAGAACTTTTGGTGACAAAATGACTGTCATCGTTCATGGATGGAGATGCAGACAAGGCAGAAACAGAGCTCCCTTGAGAGACAGGTGGGGCAGCATCAGACTTGTGCTTGAATATCAGTGTAGGAGACAGCCTGCCTTAAGAGGGCTGATAGATGAATGGCCCTGCTGGCCTTAGTGTCCAGCTGAAAAAATAAGGTCTGGAAGACTTATGCAAGAAAGTGGGGATGACAATGAGAAGGCCCCATGAGTAGAAGAGAGGTTCTCTGCATAGTTATGTCACTGTGCAGGGTAAAGGAAGGAGGCTGATCAGTAAGTCCTGAGGATTGAGTATATGCAGACGGGCTAAAGATGAATGCATTAAGGAGAACTTTCAAAACCTGAAAAAGGAAGCTAAAGCAGAACTGAGGAAGTGGAATAACCTTCCCTGCTCCTCGATTAGAAGAATTAACATTGTGAAAATGGCAATTCTGCCAAGGGCTATCTACAAACTGAATGCAATACCCATCAATATCCCAATGTCATTCTTTAATGAAATAGAGGAAGCAATCAAAAAAACCACATGGAATAATAAAAGACCTCATATAGAAAAAAACAATCCTTAGCAGAAATAACAGTGCTGGAAGGATTTCAATACCAAACTTTAGACTCTTATTACAGAGCTATAATAGTCAAAACAGCTTGGTACTGGCATAAGAACAGGCCTGAGGGCAAATGGAATAGAATTGAAGACTCAGAAATCCACCCACAGAGCAATGGCCACCTAATATTTGATAAGGGAGCCAAAAAGATAGCATAGAAGAAAGAGAGCCTCTTCAATAAGGGGGTACAGGCAGAATTGGTTAAGCACCTGCAGAAAACTAAAGTTGGGTCCTTATAGGTCACCCTGCACCAGATTTAATTTCAAATGGATCAAAGACCTTGAGGTAAAAGCAGATACCCTGAAAACTTTACAAGAAGGAATAGGAGATACACTAGGTATACTTGACGCAGGTCGAAACTTTCTTAACAAAGACCCAAAACCCAACAAATTAAAGAAAGTTTGGACAAATGGGACTGCATTAAACTGCAGAGCTTCAGTATGGTGAAGGACCTAGCTAGCAAGTTAAATAGAAAGCTCACAAGAGTGAGAGAAGATCTTCACTAGCCATAAAACAGACAAGGGCCTCATATCTAAAATATATCTACAGCTCAAAAAATTGCATCTCTCATAAACAAATCCTCAAAGAAACAGCCATCCCATTAAAAGGTAGGCTAAGGACTTAAAGAGTGGCTTCTCTGAAGAAGAAATAAGAATGGCTTATAGACACATGAAAAAATGCTCAACATGTCTGGACATAAAAGAAATGCAAATCAAAACAACATTGAGATTCCACATCACTCCAGTTAGAATGACCGTTATCAAGAAATCTAATAACAGCAGATGCTGGTGGGTAAAGTATTACACTGTTGGTAGTGTAAATTTGTTCAACCAGAATGGAAGGCAGTATGGCAATTCCTCAAAAGACTAAACATAGAGCTACCTTATGACCTAGAAATCCCACTCCTTGGTATTTACTACCCAAATGTCCAGAAACAAGGACATATTAAAGTTACTACTAGCACAATGATGCTCATTGAAGCATTATTTACCATAACTAAGATATGGAACCAACCCGATGCCCCTCAGTAGATGAATGGATCAAGAAGATGTGGTATTTATACACAATGGAGTTCTATGCTGCCATAAAAAAATGACATTGCCTGATTCGTAGAAGACTATGAAAAGGTCATATTAGGTGAAGCAAGCCAGACCCAAAGGAACATAGGCTGCATGGTTTCCCTCATCTGTAATAATTAGTACACATCTAGGATTCTTCTAGAAAAGGATCACAGTAGCTCAAAAGCTATGTACTTATGGTCACACAGCATGAGACTAAACAAAATGAACTCTAGTATATGGAAAAAAAGAGGTTTATCTTTGTGATTGTTGTTCTCAATGTGCTATGTGCAGTTATTTCTCTTTTTTTCCCTTATGGTTAATCTCATGTGGTTATTGTATCTGATTTTGTTACCTTGTGTATTGTATACATTCATTCATTTATTTGAAATAGGGAAGGGGAGGGGGGAAAACAAGATGATTGGGAGGGGATAAAGGTAGGAAAAGGGGGACAAAACCATGAGAAGGGGTATCAATATTCAAGAAGTAATGCACTCACTACCTGATGTATATAACTGTATCCCCTCTATACATTATCCCAAAAATAAAATTTTAAAAAATGATGAATGCATTACACAATGTAGAAAATATAAGAGCCTATTACAAAAGAAATCAATGCCGTTCTGTATATTTTAAGTCTGAAATCTCAGTAAGACATCTAAGGAAACCTGAAAATGTACATTTGAGATGTATGTTAGAACACAGCTTTTTAGATGGACGTTTTCATCTCTCGTCTTCTATCATTAATGGAGAACAGGAAGAAATACTAGCAGGTAGGATTTTGCTAAGAGCAAATGGGCTATTTAAATTATGCCAATGATATTTTTCTTTCTATATCAATACATGACATATACACAAACTAGCATCCAATGGGTGATGGCATCTCCCAATGTCAGGTCTCTAGAATGTTTGCAACGTAGAACATGTTATCTTACAAGCTGGGCAGAAGCGATGCAGAGTTGTAATTCTTGCTACATGGCAGGCATAGCTGGGAGGAAGATTTCACCTAGTTGAAGCTGACCTAGATCCTACCTGAGAAAGAAATGAAGCCAGAGGGCTGAGAATGTGGCTCACCTGGCAGAACAGCGCTTAGCACGCACAAAGGCCTGAATTCAACCCCAGTACCTCCACCAACAAAAACCATCCTATCACAGAAAGCTGGAATCACATGTAGTTTAAGCTGTATGGATGGATGGTCTTGAGCATCCTGTGCTCTAAGTAGTGCTGGCATCTATTTCCCTATTTCCTTACATAGTTAACCTTATTACTAACATAGCAGTATGGCCCTGTATTTTTCCCATTCAAAAATTATGTTTAGTTCTACAATTTTTTCCTCCTCCTCCTCCTCCTCCTCCTCCTCCTCCTCCTCCTCCTCCTCCTCCTCCTCCTCCTTCAACTCTGGACCTGGGCACTGTCCCTGAGCTCTTCAGCTCAAAGCTAGTATTCTATCACTTTGAGCCACAGCACAACTTCTGTTTTTTTTTTGTTTGTTTGTTTTGTTTTTTCTGGTGGTTAATTGGAGATAAGAGTCCAGTGGACTTCCTTTCCCAGGATGGCTTTGAACTGTGATTCGCACATCTCAGCCTCTTAGTAGCAAGGATTACAGGCGTAAGCTACCAGTGCTGGGCTAGTTCTACAATTTTCTATAACATTTCTAAGAAGGTAAATTACATGAAATCCAAGCATCCATTTAAAAGGATAATTTAAACAGAAAAATGCTCTTATCTAAGTATATGGCTGTATTTATTGAGTTTAAAAATAGTTTCCGTGTAATTCAAAAATATAAATGGTAATCAAGCTTCTTAGCAACAAATTATTTTTCTTGAAAACTGACATATCAGAAGTAATTAAGGACTGTATACTTTCAAGATCATGAAATCAACTAATAATTTTTTTACATGGCATACAATTTAAGTAAAATTCAAACACAAACAAAATTAGAGAGGCTGAGGAATAGAACTTGTAAATAGAATTATTGGAATAAGAAAAAAGGGAATTTCTTTTAGATTTTTTTATCATGTAATTTCAAACTTCAAAGCAAAAGTCTTCAATTCATTATATTGATTGAAATGCATTCCTACTAATTAAAATGATTCTTTACTAGGCCCTGGGTGCCTCGATTGCTTTTTAAGATTTTCCACAGGCTGTAATCAGGCATTGTAATTTGTATTTATTTCTGAACAA
This sequence comes from Megascapheus bottae, assembly GCF_031878675.1. NCBI lineage: Eukaryota > Metazoa > Chordata > Mammalia > Rodentia > Geomyidae > Megascapheus > Megascapheus bottae. Next base: position 73,993,920 of record NC_143513.1, on the reverse strand, counting down.
TTTTCAGCCATTATAGTTGTGAAAGGTTCTTTCATGTTGAGTCTGTTTCTAAGTAATTTAGAACTTTTCAAGACAGTTCAAAGCATTATTCAGATGGAGGAAATGGAAGCCTAAATTGCCATTCAGCATGACATCTAAGGATTCTAGTCTCATAAACTTTAAAGAAAGCACATCCATCTTTTTGTTAATTGAAATTAGGATGTGTGAGTTCTCTTGCATTTATGAATTAGAAAAGCAAAAGGCCATTCAGAGAGGAAAAAAAATTCCTTGGAGCAATTCCCATGGTTGAGCTCCTGGGTTATATATAAAAATGTAATGCTAAATGTTTAGTTACTCTGATAACACATGGAAATTGAAGAACTAAGATAAAAATATTGTATAGAATCACATGACTCATAAATTCTGATAATATTATGGAATGATTATTTTCAGTAGCTTAATTTTATGTCTTAAAACATATATAAATCATATTATCATAACTAAAACCTGTACTACAAATGGCCACTAACCCTTTCCTTGTATGAGCACATCCCAAATTATATAATAATTTTTCCTTTATGAAACTTCTAGGTTTCTGATGTTGGTGTTATAAATATGCTATAATTAATATAATTGCTTATAAACCTCTATGCACATTGCAAATTATTTTCCTATGACAGTTCCCCAGGAAAGAAATTAGTGGTTCAATAACATATTTTAAAGCCTATTAATAAAAATCATAAAACTTTTCCAGATATTTTATACTGTTTACTTACCCCAAAGTAATTTACAGAATGCCTGAGTGAAAACTAACTTAAATTTTCAGCATGCAGATGTTAAGCATGTATTAATAGACAGAGAAGAATGCATAAAGTAGTTATATATGTCTTATAAACTTATTAAAATCCCTAGAACAGATAATTATATCTTGCTAAATGATAAATCTATTTTTATTATCATATCTAAATGTCTCAAAATAATTTAGGTTTGGGGCTGGGAGTGGTAGAGTGCACGAAGCATGCATGAACACCTGGGTTTGATTCTTGGAACCACATACATAGAAAAAAAAAAGCTGGAAGTGGCGCTGTGGCTCAGGTGGTAGAGTTCTACCTTTGAGAAAGCACAAGAACAGTTTCAGGCCCTGAGTTTAAGGCCTAGGACTGGCAAAAATAAATAAATAAATAAATAAGTAAGTAAGTAAGTAAGTAAATAAATAAATAAATAAATAAGCTAGGATTCGCATAAGCTAATACATCGAGTAAACAGAAGATACATTCTTGGAAGAGTTAACTTTTTTCTTTTCTTTTTTTTGCTAGTCCTGGGTCTTGAACTCAAGGCCTAGGCACTGTCTCTGAACTTCTTTTACTCACATTTAGCATCCTACCATTTGAGCTTCTGGCCTGTTCTGTTTATGTGGTACTGAGAAATCAAACCCAGGGCTTCATTCATGCTAGGCAAGCACTCTACCATTAAACCACATTTCCAGCCCACAGTTAATATTTTTTGAAGACTCATTTACTGCAAATGCATTGTTAGTGTGTGCTTTTTCATGTATGTGTTCTTAAATTTTCTCTTGATGCCATACTTTTTAGACATTTTCATGAATATCTGTCTTGTAAAGTAGGCTTAGTTTGTCTTGGAAATTTTTGTGTAATTCTTGGGAATTCTGATTATTCTATGTTTGAGAAGATGTCCATTTATCCTTTCTTCTTGAAACTCTCTGGTTCTGGCTTTTATATGTAAGTGATTCGTATCAGAATAATTTTTTTTTGCCAGTCCTGGGCTTGAGCTCAGGGCCTGAACACTGTCCTTGGATGTTCTCAAGGCTAGAGCTCTACCACTTGAGCCTCAGCACCACTTCCAGCTTTTTTTGTATGTATGTGGTACCGAGGAATTGAACCCAGGTCTTCTTGCACGCTAGGCAAGCACTCTACCACTAGGCCAAACTCCCGGCCCTGTATCAGTATAATTTTATGCATTGTTTTAAGACAGTTTTCCATTCACTTTAAACATTTTAGCAAGGATTTATTCTTGGTGTTACAGTGTAAAACTAGAGAAATAGAAAAAGAGAAACATTGTTCCTTATGTAAGAAATGGGAGTTAAAGACCCCAAATGATGTTTCTTTAAATAAATATATATATGCATATATATATTATTATGTGTGTGTGTGTGTGTGTGTGTGTGTGTGTGTGTACGTGTACCAGGCTTGAATTTTCTGTCTTGTGCTTTTTTGACCATAGCTTAAACTTTACATATATATATATATATAGTAATTAATAGAAGGGTTACATTATATTCACCAGATGGAAGGTGTGTTACTTCACAAACCTTGATAACTTTTCTCATGTCTTAGTCCCCATTTCTCTACCCCTGCCCCCATCTTATGTTCCCCCTTCCCTATCCTACTTCAAATAAACAAATAAACATATATACAGTATGCCAGATAACAAGGTAAGATACTATAACAATATGAGAATAACTAAGAGACAACAAAAGAAATGAGAAATAACATAGTACATTAAGAACAATCTCACATTATATGGCTTCTGTTTCCATAACTTGGAGGTCCTTCCATTTAGCCTCACCCTATATGGCCTTATGTATCTAGTTAAACTTTACTTCTTGAGTCACTCCTCCAGTGTGGCAATTTTTTTTTCTGTTATCACCTGCCTCTGCTCTTCCTTGGCTTGTTCTGAGTTCATGGCCAGTCTGACAGACAATGTTCTGATTGTTCTAACTTCGTAGTAGGTCTTCAGTCTGACAATATAAATCATTCCACATTGTCTTCTGTGAGTGTTATTATTCTTCTAAGGTCTTCTTCATTTTCCTATTAGCTTTAAAATGTTTATCAATATCTACCAAAATTTCTCAGAGTTTGAATAGGGACTGTACTGACTATGCAAATAAACTATGGGAGAATTCAGATATTAATAGCAAAACTGAATAGTTTATTCTAGGAGCAGGGTATATTTTCCATTTATTTAGGTATTATTCATGTTTAATTTCTCTCATTCATATTTGTTACTTTATTACAGTTTCCATATTCTTTTCACACCCTTTTCTCCCACATCTTTTGTTAAATTGGTTCTCAAGAATGAAATGATTTAATGCTGTTTTAATTATTACTGGTATTTAGAAACAATGTGTATTTGTGTTATGACTTGCCTAAATTCACTTTAGTTATAGTAGCTTTTTGTAAATTTCTGAAGTTTTCTTACATACAGTGTCATGTTGTTTATGGGTAAAGAGAGTTTTGCTAGTTTTTTTGTGGTCATTATTTTTCTTTCTCTCTCCTTCCTTCCTTCCTTCCTTCCTTCCTTCCTTCCTTCCTTCCTTCCTTCCTTCCTTCCTTCCTTCCTTCCTTGCCCCTCTCCCTCCCTTTCTCCCTATAGTTCTTTTTTTACTCAAGGCTACTGCTCTACCAGTTGAACCACAGTGCCACTTTCAACATGTTTTGTGATTAATGGAGATAAGAATCTCTCAGACATTTTTGCCCAGGCTGGCTTTGAACCATAATCCTCAGATCTCTCAGCCTCCTGAGTAGCTAGGATTACAGGCATGAGCCACCAGCACCCAGCTTTCTTACCTATTAAACTGGCAAGTGCTTTCAATAAGATGCTGAACAAGAATCTCCCTGAATCTGAACCAAGATAAGAATAAACATATTATCATTATTGAGTCTGAGAGATATGATATATTTATCTGGCATAATATGTTTTACAAATGTACTTCTTCTCCTTAAAGAATTTTTACTCCTAGTTCCTCAAGAACTTTTGAACACAAATGAGTGTTGTATTGAATCAAATTCTTTTTAAAATCTACACAAGCGACACACAGTTTTTTGCTGTTGTTTTTTTTTTTTGCTGTACTTTGCTTACATCATAAAATTTATTCACTTAACAAGTTTTATGCTGCTGAGCGTTGGTGGCTTATGTCTGCTACTCAAGAGGCTGAGATCTCAGAATATCCATTTGGGAACCTCACTGGCTGACAATCTGAGGGACTCGTAGCTCTGACTAACCAGCAGAACAAAACAGTAGTGGAAGCACAACTCAAGTGATAGAGCACCAGCCTTGAGCAAAAAGAAAAACAAAAACAAAAAAGCAAGTAAGAGCTTGAGGCCCTGAGTTCAAGTCCACACACACACACACACACACACACACACACACACACAAATGTATACCTCATTGAAATTTTTTAAAAGAGCACTTCTTGTGATGTGTTTTTAATTCCTATGTTCTATTTAGTAATATTTTCTTAAGTATTTTAGTTATAATTATGAAAAATACTGGTTAATAATTTCTGTTAATATCATAGTTGAACTTGCAAGCTGCTCTGCTGCTCCCATAAATGGAGACAATAATTTGTATTCTGTTCTATTTTCTGAAACATTTTATGCATTGACTCCTAGCTACTTTTGAGGCTACTAGCAAAAAGGTTTTGGCTTAAGACCGGTTAGAGCAGAACAATTCATGAGACCTTTATTTAAAAAAATCACCAGCAAATGTAAGGTGATAGAACCACCAACAGAGCAAATGTGATGTCCTGAGTTCAAACTCCAGGACTTCCATAAAAAAGAATTTAGAATACTAGTATTGTTTTTTCTAACATATTCCATAAGACTTCCTAACAAATCATTTGACTTTCAATTTTCTTTGTGACAATAGATACAGATTTTTTTTCAGATTTTTAATTTATTGTTGGGTTTTTATTCTCTTAAGTTTGGAAGGAAATATAACATTTCGTTATTCTTTCACTGTCTACAAACAGCCCCCCTTCCATTTCTGAGATAGGTTATTCACTAGCCATGTTTTGTCTTAATTCTGTTTTACTTTCTTAATTTGTGTTCTTCATTTCCATGTGTCTTACTTTTACATGCAATATGTAACCTCTAAAATAGCATGTTATTGTTTTGATTGATTTTTTGGTTTATCTTGTTTTCTTTTAAAGAAATTAAAATATGAGAGAAAAATCTATAGTCATTGTCTTTGCATTCACCATTTCCAGAATTCTTTGTTCCTTCTGTCAGATCAAGTTTCTGTGTGGTATCACTTTGCTTGGTTTTGTAGGATTGCCTTATGGTATTTCTTATAACAAAGGTCTACTTGCAACAAATTAGTTTCAGTTTTATTCTGCAGAAAAAAATTTCTTTCACACAGAGTTCTTGAATGCCATTTTCAGAGATAACAAAATTCTGAGTTGATGAGTTAGTTCTTTGCTCAGCAATTTGACGCTATTTCATTGTCTTCTAGCCTCCGTAATTTGTGAAGAAAATCAAGTATTATTTTGCATCAGTATTCTCCTGGATATATTGCGCCTTTTCCTTCTCTGCTTTTGAAACCGTTTTTTTTTTTTAAACTTTACCGTTAATGCTTTTATGGTTATCGTACGTTCCCAAGTCTTCTGTGAAAGAATGGCAGAGACTGGCCAAGAACAACACATATGTGTTGTTTTTCATCTGTGAGCACAGAAATCTGAAGTGAACAGACCAAATTCGGATCCTTCTCCAGATTCTATGGGGAAGTCTGTTTCCTTGTCTTTTCCAGCTTCCACAGACTGGCGATATTCTGTGACACTCTAACCTGTGTCTTGTCACATCATCATCTTCTCTTTGACCCTGTTGCCTCTCAGTTTCCTAGTCAAGGGGCTCTGTGATTGCCTTGGGTGCCTTCAATTATCCTGGTTGACTTTCCTATTTCCATACCTTATTTTATTCACTCCTTAAAAATGTGCTTTTGCTTTGTATAATTTTTATGCATTCTGAGAATTAGAATGGGAGCATCTGTTTGGTTTCTTTGTATTTAGCCTGCTTTAGATTAATTGATATTGAATTTGAACATTAATTTTCTTTTGAACAAATTTGGGATTTTTTTTGCCAGTCCCTGGGCTTGAACTCAGGACCTGGGCACTGTCCTTGGACACTTTTTGCTCAAGGCTAGTGCTCTGTCACTTGAGTCACAGCACCACTTCTCTCTTTTTCTGTGTATGTAGTACCGAGGAATTGAACCCAGGGCTTCATGCATGCTAGGTGAGTGCACTCTACCACTAGGCTACACTTCGGGCCCAAATTTGGGATATTTTTGTCCATGTCTTGTCTACTCTTTTATCAACTGCATTCCCGTGTATTCAATTACATCTATTTAAAGCATTTCAGTGATCACTTACCATTGTCTCATAGGCCATGGAATAAAATAAAATATTTCTTTCTCTTTTTTTGACATGGTAATTTCTTTCGATCTGCTTTCATCCTCCATGACCTGTGTTTTCTGCTATGTCCAATTTGCTCTTAAGTCCATCCTGTGATCATTTCATTTCCCCTCATTATTGATCATATCTTCTTTCATGTCTAGTCCCATTGCTTATGAGCTGATTAGATGAATTAGAGTGCAATGTAGGTTATATTTTATGGTTAGCCCATATGTGCTGTTCTAGCATTACATATTCTTCAGTTCTCCACTTCTTTGACAAGATAAAAAATGCCTACTATAAGGGATAAAATTGCTCCTAGGCTAGCTTTCATAACTAATAGGTTATGTTTCTCCTCAGATTTACAGTTCTTAGCCCATTACTCTAGGATACATTATTAATTCTCTACTATTCTAACTGTGAAGATACTGTAGAGGAATGATTATTTAAATAGCTTTAAAGCAGAGATCTCCCCTGCCTTTCTCCATTAAATCCTAGGCTAATGGTGAACCACTTACTATGAAATCGAATCTGCCCTCTTTTTTTCTCCTATTCCTCTTGAGTTGTAATGAATTTGTCACATTGATAGGAGCTAGAGATCTCTATTGAACAAAGATGGCAAAGATGCATACATACAGGTAATCTCAGTGAGAAGAGCTGTTTCTGTTTCTGTACATGTTCAGTTCTTGATAATGTTAAAAAGCACATGTGAGATTATTCAATAGTTGTTCAGATTTATCTGTACAATGTTTAGAAGGTCCTTCTTTTTTCATTTTAGTGCTATTATTTGCTACTATTTTATTATGATCATTAAGTAGTTGTAAAAGAGTTTTCAGTTCAAAAGTCAGTTTATGAGTAACGTATCTTGATGGATAGCACCCCTTTCCTCCTCTCCCCCCATCTTTCCTAACTCAAGCCACGTGGCTCCATTTTCACATATGTACATTGCATTTCATAACTGTATTCTCTCGCTCTTCTTCTCTCCATTTATCTGCTCCCTACCCTATCCCTTCCTCTTTTATCCCTTCCACTTGACTGTACACCATGTCTGGATATTGTTACCGTGACTGCTATAGTTCAGAAAGGTGATCTACATGGGATGAAGTTGTGTTTCAGAGCCAGAAGTTGTAGGATTATAGGTACAACCTAGAATCGGAATATAAAAGAGATCACAGCCACATATGAAAATCACTTTATGTGTAAAGAAACTGAATCTGTGGAACTATTTTTGCTACAAATATTGACTCATATGGGCAATGATTGAGTAGTTGTACCCATAGTTATTAGAGCACCTGCATATTTATCATAGTGGAAGTTTAATTATGTCCATGTCTAGATCTTAATTTCGATAAAATGGGAAAAGAAAACCAGTAAGTCTTAAGGACATAGCTTCATGACAATAAAAGAGCTCACAAAAACTCGTGAAGTCAAGTATGAATTAGCCGATCATGTGCCAATACCAATTATTCATGTAATATTTCTCCTCTCGGTAACTAGCATAGTACACCAGAAAGAAAAAATGCTGCATGAAGTCATTTTATGGAGGGTCTTTAATCCAGGAAGTTTGTTATAGGATGTTAGAAGACTAGAAATAGAACTGCCATTAGATTCAGAGCTCATCATCATCAACTGCAGAAATTCCCTGTTACTTCTAGTGCTAGAAAGAGAAAGCAGTCCAAGCTACAAGACAGAGCTGGAGACTTCGACTTGACCACCCTCAGATGCTCGTTGATCAGCTGGCTCTCAGGGTTGTGAGGAAGGAGCTAGAGTTCTGGAGAAGAGAATCTCCCCACAAGAAGTGTAGCCGCTGCTGGGTCTGCATGTGTGAGCTGGAATATGGAGACAGAAGGTGTCTGGGAAGGGCCCTCTCCCCTGCCAGTGGGAAATGACAGCACACAGTAGAACTGGTCATGGCTGGATACATGCTGGGGAAAAAAAAGAGTGTTCTATGCTGTGACAAAGTATGATCACCAGTTTATGAAGAAAGACTATTTATTTTAGCAAACTATTTAGAAGGTTTTAGTTCCTTTTGATGTTGGATATTCCATTTGGGTCTGTGCAAATGGGATCACAGTTTGAGGTCAGCCTGAGTGGGGAAGAAAAAAAACAACAATTCAAGAGATCTCAATTGGTACCAAGGTATATTGATACAAAACTGTTATTCCAGCGATTTGAGATATTGTGGTCGGGAGGATTGTGGGTCTGGGACCTCCATGGTATAAAAATCTTTGAGACTCAATGTCAGTGGAAAAAGTTGTAGGTGGCCCAACTGTCCTTTTAGCACTGGTAGGAAGTTTAAATACAATCTTGTTCCAACACACAAAAAAACGCTGGAAGAGTGGCTTAGTGGTAGAGTGCCTGCCTAATAATAAGCATGAGGCCCTTAGTTTCTAACCCACCATTATCAAAAAGGAAAAACAAGAAAACAAAAGGATTTTATATAGGGGATTGTAAATGTTGTTTAGGCTGAGCTTTTCTTTTCTTGGTTTGCGCTTATCTGGTCTTGTTATTTCAGAAATAATAGAATCATATTTTCTAAAGAAACTTGTATAAACTAGACACTGTCTTTTGTTAAAAGTTAATGAAGGCTAACTTGAACATTTTGCCTGCTTGATATTGTCAGGGAGTGTGGATTTAGTGAAAGGAATAAATTTTGATGACTTTCAACTTTTAAAATAGTTTTGTACATTCGATTTTATATATGTTACTCCAAAATATACAAGTTTTTTTTTCAGAAAATTCTGTTATGTTGATTGTCCTCTATACTATCTTTCTGAACTTTTTGTTATTTCCCCAACTCTCTACGCTATAATTAGATATCACTCATGAAACATATTATTTTTGTTGTTGTTGAATCTTCTAAGGATTTTGTTAATCTTTAAAATAGATTTTAGTAGTGCTGATTATCTCTGTTGTTTATGAATGATGGGGTTTCAATTCAGTGTTTACATAATGCTTTACCATTTGAAACATATATCCAGCCCAGCCTTTTGCTGGATTCTCATGGACTTTTCTGCATGGTCTGATCTAAAACTTCTAGCCCCTGGATCTTAGCCTTCAGACTACAGGAGTGAGACTGACCCCACTCTCCTCTTAATTATTTTGTATGTCATTGACTTCTGGCTTTTGTTACTCTTATGCAAATTTGTTGATCTTAAAAGCAGAGTTTTAATATTGATTTCAGTATCCCTGTTGTAGGTACAAGAGGTAAATCGAATCTAGCTCTTACAATATTTGACTTGATCTTCAAAATGACTTTACTTTTCAGAATTATTTTAACTGACATAATTTTGTACTCACTTTTCTTATGCATGCTAGAAATAGCTATAGTAGTGTTAGGTGAAAAGGAAAAGCCCATCAGGCTTGGAAAATAGCCAAGGGAGGCCTGTAGATATAAGAATTGATATATCCAATTTATAAGTAGGTAAACTATGTGCTTTATATTCCTCCTGTTCTTTTTGTTGTGTTGACTATTTCAGGAGAGTAGATAACACAGAGGAAAACCTTTGTCTTTAACTACTACATGTGAATTCAACTTAACATATATCAATGGGAACTTATGCTAACGCTTGTCAAAAGCTTTGAATATCTAACGATTGGTTTGGGATTCCTAAGATAGAGATACTATAGATTTGGGGTGGTTACAAAGGCTCTTTGGTTTCTAGCTTCCTTCAACAACAGGGACTAACTCCTGGGTCCCCTCCAACTTGTTTCGACAGGCCGCCTTGCAAGTCGGGGGCCACGGAGAAAGGCTTCATCAGTGTCGAGAAGTGATGCTGTTGACGTACAAGTCCATTCCCATGCAGGTGGACGGGGAGCCCTGTAGGCTGGCGCCAGCTATGATTCGGATCTCCTTAAGGAATCAGGCGAACATGGTGCAAAAGAGCAAGAGGAGAACGTCTATGCCCTTACTCAATGAGTGAGTCCGAGCCTTGCCTACTGGGTTCACACAAAGGCCTGGGGGAGCAGATTTCAGAGCATGCGCATGATCTGGGGACCTCACTGTGCAAGGCAGGGGAGAAAAAGCCAAGGAAGGTCAGTTATTTTTTTGGTCTCTCTCATGGGAACTTCCTCCACCATGCATTTGTTTCTTTACATGTGGTGTAGAGTTGCTTGCCCTTCTTTTCAGAGATGTTTGTTGGATGTGAGATCAATGAGGCTTTTTTTAACTAACCACCTGGGTGTATACATCTGTATGGAGACTTGAGAAATATCAAGAGGGCTTCTAGGAAGGTATGCTGTGTCCAGAGGAAGTATTCTTTCGCTGTAGACCTTTCCTGAGTGTCTATTGGAGAAATGGAGATTCTGCAGTAGGAGGTTGGCTGAACTGGTCTGTGGCTCATGCCTGTTTGCATGTTGTCTTTTACTCATAGCCCCTTTCCAAGTCCTTCTCTTTTGGAATCCTTTGTCCTCAAGTGCTTCAAATCCATTTTGCCTTCCTGTCATTTGGATCCATTCTTCTACTAAATACTGGGCATCTTTCCAGGACTCTTTTTCTTTCTTTCTTTCTTTCTTTCTTTCTTTCTTCCTTTCTTTCTTTCTTTCTTTCTTTCTTTCTTTCTTTCTTTCTTTCTTTCTTTCTTTCTCTCTCTCTCTCTCTCTTTCTTTCTTTCTTTCTTTCTTTCTTTCTTTCGGTATTTTCATAAACTGATTTGAGGTAAGGCACTGAAAAAAGAACTTCAAATATGTATTTATTTGCTATCTCTCCATTTGGGAGATTTGATTGTCTCTCTGAGCTTGGAGACATGGCTAGAGAAAAGAATGGAATCTGAGTCATCTTTTTGAGGAGTTTCTGGGTCGTGTCCCTAAACCTAAAGCCATTGCCTTGGGTTATTCTCTGTCTCAGTGAAGGACTCTCAAAGGTGCTCCTCCTGTCTGTACTCAGTGATGCCACCGATTGTACTGAATGGCTGACTTCCTCCATCTGCAGAAGTTCCAAGAATAATCAGTGATGCAGGTGCCATAGCTTCTGTCACCTCTCTGTGGTGGCAGATGCGAAGGAACCATGTCAGATAGTACTCTCCATGTGTTTTAGTTTTGGCCTCTGCTTCTACATCTGAGGCTGGGGTGAGAGGCCCTTCTTTTCCTTCTCTTCCTGAGTCTGGATGCCCTGTTGGTTTCCAGAACTATTGCTGCGTCATATAGTTCTAGCTCTATTCATGTTTTGCAGCTAGCGAAACGCCTGGATCATCGCTGATGCTTTCCATCTGTGCTACCTCTTTCTTTTTCTAGGTTGAACAAGCAGTGGCAGGGTTTGTGTTTTACCAAGGTGGATTTCGTCAGCTGTGGGATTGGTTCAACAGATTCCTCAAGAAATGTTAGTCATGAACCATTGGTGTGACAGCAGTCAATGAACTAATAAATGAAGAGCTACTTCTTGAGTTGTACTGTAGTCTATGGGGTGGGGTCATTTGTAGATAGTCTACTAGGAACACATAATGAAGCCCCAGGTTTTGTGATCTATAAGCCAAGAGCCCCTGGTCTCATGCCATTCTTAGACATGACAGTATTTTATAGTATTTTTGTTTTCAACAGCTTGTGTTCAGTAAGCATTTATAGTAACTACATTGTTGAGAATTTACTTGAGCCACTCTAAAATAAATTTTAATAGGGTCTTTCTGGTTGCTATTCTCATGGCACCTTAGATATATAATATAATTTCTCTTTTCGTTTCCTTTTTTTTTTTTTTGGTTGGTCATGGGACTTGAACTATGGGCCTGGTATTGTCCCTGAGCAATTCAGCTCAAGACTACTGCCCTACCTCTTTTTTAATTTTCATTTTATTTTTTATTGTCTGGGTGATGTATAGAGGGGTTACAGTTACATTTGCCAGATAGTAGGTGCATTACTTCTCACATATTGATACCCCTTCCCCGCCTTGTCCCCATTTCCCTCCTCCCAACCCCTCCCAATCATCTTGTTTTCCTCCCTTCCCTTTCCTATTTCAAATAAACAAATAAGCATATATACAATATACCAGGTAACAAAATCAGATACAGTAACTATGAGATTAACCAAATGGAAACAAAAGAGAAGAGAAATAGCATAATACATTAAGAACAATAATCACACAAGATAAAGCTCTTGTTTCCATATCCTAGAGATCCTTTCATTTAGTCTCATCTTATATGACCTTATGTACCTAGGTTTTGCACTAGGAGTCTCCTCTGCTAGGAGAGTCCTAAATGTGTACTAATTATTACAAATGAAGGAAACCACTGAGCCTATGTTCCTTTGGGTCTGGCTTACTTTAGTTAATATAATTTTTTCCAAGTCTTTCCATTTTCTTACAAATGAAGTGATGTCATACTTTCTGATGGCTTCATAGAATTCTATTGTGTATAAGTACAACATCGTCTTGATCCAATCATTTGCGGAGACTAGCCTACCTCTTAAGCCACAGCACCACTTCCTAATGCAATTCCTTGTACTTGGCTGTGAATGTGTTCTAGGAAGTTTCTCAGCTCAAAACTTCCCAAAGGGGACAGTTGTGTCCCCAACATAGCAACCTCAAGCCCTGTGAGAGACTAGTGCAACTGTGAAAAGTAGGATACATTTCCCTTGTCAAAAATTAGTTCACAAATCTTCAAAACCAATTCATATTTTATTAATGCACACAAAAAACTATTGTTCAACATTACATGGAAAGCTGGGCATGGTGGCAGATGTCTATAATCCCAGCTATGAAGAAGGCAGCGATAAGAAGATTTTGAGTCTAGCCTTGAGAAACCAGTCTCAAAACCAGAATACAAACAAAAGAGCTGGTGGTGCAGCTCTAGTCTTAGCATGCTTAGCTGGTATATGCTACCCCCTGAGCTCAGTCAACATAACGGTACAACAAACAAACAAACAAATGGTACAACAAGAAATCAGTGTATTTGGAGAAGATCAGTCAAAGAGCATATTTTCTAAATGAAGACAAGAATCTAATAAGACTTGTCAGGGAAATCTCAGTTTCATTCACTGTGATCTTATTCACACTCTGAAGTTGGTTGGAGTGTTGGTATTTCCCTAAAAAAATCCCTTGTTTTGAAATCTAACCTCCTTCATGACATTTCTGAGTCACCTTAAAAGTGGAAGATCATTTTGCCTCTAAAATGTCTTCTTCAACTTGCTGGTACTCGTAGCTCTTCTCTGTTTCGGCCATCAAGTAAAGTTGACTGTTCTAAGAAAGAAAGAGATACTTTAAAAGATAACATTTCATTTCCCACTTTCCTTTCTTAATGCTTTCCCTCCTTTATTCCCATCCTTGTCTTTTATTTTAAAACTAACACTCTTTCATCTTCTTATCTTCTTTCTTCCTAGAGGGGAACCAAGCTTTAAAATGTCTTTAGAGTTTTACCTGGAAGATTGTGTGTGTGTGTGTGTGTGTGTGTGTGTGTGTGTGTGTGTGTGTGTGTGTCCGTGTCTGTGCCTACATCTGTGTTCGCACTAAGGTGAGGGTAGCTGTTCAATTCCTATTAGGGTCCTTTGCATGGAACTCATTTCAGTGTGAGGCTTACCGTGGTTGATATCGTTACCTTGTTATCTCACACTTCTCAATCTGCCATTAACTCTTTTTTTTTTTTGCCAGTCCTGGGCTTGAGCTCAGGGCCTGAGCACTGTCCTTGGACTTTCTCAAGGCTAGAGCTCTACCACTTGAGCCTTCAGGCTTTTTTCTATGTATGTGGTACCAAGGAATCGAACCCAGGTCTTCATGCATGCTAGGCAAGTACTTTAACCACTAGGCCAAAGTCCGGGCCCCATGCCATTAACTCTTCCATTTGCCTTTCCTCCTCATCACCAACATGAGTCTATTCCCTCCACGTCTATATGGATGGAGTGTCCATCCTCTCATTGACCATTCCCTGGACCCTGGAGTCATCTCTCCCTCCTCCACTTCTGCACATCCAGCAGACTAGCTAGCACATTTTTCTCAGCACATTTTTAGTTAATCTCTTAAATCTAGAACTCTCACACCCTCTATACTGTGCTAGTAAAAGAGCTCTTGTTGAAGCCAGGGGCTGGTAGGAAAGGTTATGAGACTCTTCACCCCAGTTAATCAACACAAATATAGAAGTGGAGCTGTGACTCAAGTGGTAAAATACCAGCCTTGAACGAAAAAAGTGAAGGGATAGAGTCCGGGCCCTGAGTTCAAGCACCAGAACCAGTACAGTCAAACAATAATTAGCTTATGGTGAAATGTGGTATGAACTTCTTTTTAGCAGTAATTCCTAAAATAGTCTCATAATTTATTTTCCTGCTGTCCCTCTCTCTCCTGCTACTGCCTCTCTCACCATCTGTTTTTCCAAGATAGGAGATAGAAAGGCTTTGCAGGCCTTTTAGACCATTTCCTTCTTCATCTTCATTTCCTGTACTCCAGGAAAAACCACCATTGCTGAGCAGTGACCTGTCCACTTTGTCTTCATGCTTGTTTAGCTGTTGAATGCTGTAATTACAGAGACTTCCACCTCCACTTTTCATATGTGTACCCTGCTCATTTCGCAAGACTCCACTGAAATATGACTTCCTCTAAGCATCTTCTGTCGAGTTCTAGTTCTTAGATGCCCTTCCTGGTATTGCCACAGCCCTCTCCATTGTGACTGTCTCACCGTTTATCAAGATAGTAGGTTGCTCATCCACTTGGCTCTCCTATCTGCTCCAGGAGAGCCTAGGGTATTTCTCTGTGGGTTTCCAGGGCCTGCTATCCTTGGAACACAGTTATATGGTGAATCAGTGACTCACAAATGGATCCAATTTCCAATACTATCTCTGCCACATTTCTCAGAAACTGTGACTGAAGTAACAGAAATCGAAAATGTCACAAATCTAACAATATTATGCTTGGATCATATTTTATTAGATGATAAATGTTGAATTATTTTAAGATATGGCTCCCAGAGATAGCCAGAGTTCCCATAAGAAATAGTTCAGGACTAAGCTTTCATAATATCACTCAATCTTCACTATGAAAAAAAAAATTCTTAGCTTCTAATCCCATTTTCATTAAAATAGAGACTAAAACGTTCCATTACTTCATTGTGTATTTACAAGCTCTGAATAGGCCCAGGAGTGTAACTTACTTTATCATGAAATATGAATCTAAAGGGAATATGAAACTCTGGCATCTTTTACCTAAAAGTTGATAGAGGAGATTTCTCTGGGTTTGTACCCATAGGAACATGGCAGTCAGACATATTTAGCTATGTTCTCTATGGCAAGGAACCTCTGCTAGAAATCAAAGTACAAGGGAGATCTTTAGCTTTCTGTTACCCTTCAATTCACTAGCAATGAACACTTGAATGGAAAAGTTGCTGGTTTTTATCCCAACATAAGATTTCTAATTTAGCAGAGAGATCTGAGTGTTAGACCTCTTGCAGGTGCAAACTGTTCAAATAAGACCAGAGAGGACAATGATGGAGAGTCGACTGGAGAGTTGAGGTATGGGTGGTTTTGATTTTGGACTCAGCGTCTGAGGAAATTTCTCTTCACATGGATGAGGTTCAGCTTTCTTGGCAAGACCTCCGGATCTCTTCCAAAGCCTTGATTGTTGAGCTGAAGGAAGTTTTGTTGCGTGCCTCTTTTGATGATGTCTTGCCTTGGGGTGCCAGCCTTTCTGTAGAATCTAGGAGTCATGGAAGCTAGGTGAAAAGATTGCATCAAGCAGGGTCTAGCAGGTGCTTTCTGCAGCCCGTCTTCCAGCACTGGTCCCGCCCTGTGGTCTGTGGCTTGCCTGGACCCAATCCCTTCCGTGTGTCCTGTTGGCTTTGTTGTTGTCACTGGCTTTTTTGGATTATTTCTGTGGCTGGCTTGATTTCCACCCCCCTTCCATTTCTTTTCAGTCACTGTTAGTGATACGCTCATTTAATTTCTGTTTAAACTTTGTGTGTCTCTTTTCTCTCCCCGGCTTGGTCCTTGTCTGTCCACGCTGTCCTGCTGTCTCCGCTGCTCATTCCCTGCTGCCTCTAGCATCCACCAGGTGCAAGCTGCCGACCTGCGGCGCGTGTCCGCCCCACCCGGGTCCTTCACCATGTGAGTACAGTACCATTCTCTTTTTACATTTGGTGTCCAACCTCCTCTTCTCCTCAGGGATGCTTCCTCTCCACAGGCCTGCTGCTCACACAGAGACGCCAACTCACTACAAGGGCACTCGTGTCCCCCTTTCTGATCTGAAAGGAAGTTGTGGAGTTTTTGATGCTCTCAATGGCTCCATCCTCTTAAGAGTTGGCAGCGTTACGTGTTGATGAGACACTTTCAGGCCCACGGGTGCATGGGCTGATATAATATTCTAGGTTATGCACTGGTTTGTGGGAGAAGGTTGACCATATGAAGAGAGAGACCATGCGAGTACTTGTAACTCAGGGGTGAGTTGGAGGGAGTGCTTTCAAGTGTGTGATTTATGGAGTAACTCTTACATTTTGTGTGCATGTACTGGCATATTAATGGGCTGAGAATTCACAGATTGTTATCTAGTTAGAAAAATGTATTTGAATGCATAGGAGTTTTATGCTACAGGTACACCTGGATATTATATTTTTCCTGATAAGGGCAAACAATTTTATTTTCATTTATTTATTTATTTAGGATGTTATTTGGGGGAGATTTTAGTGCTATTTTTTCCCATGGTCTTTCTCTCCTATGGCTCTGTATGCTTGTAATAGGTCATAGACTGGGATATAAACTCAGGCAACTTGGCTTCAGATTTCAGGCCTTTAATAATTTGCAGTTTTACACGTTTCGTTTTATTGTGCCGTAGACTTATGGGATGTTATATATAGTAAGTATTGTTCCATTTACTTATGTCCTCATAACAACATGTGAGAAATCATGCTATGTAGAATATACTTATCTAACATTTATTAGCTTCTAGAATTATCCTTAGTTAATTGTGCATAGGGTTTTCAATTCCATGTGTCAGTTTCTAAGTACACTGCCACTTTCTCAGTGTCTCCCGTCAGCATTCTCCCCAATCTCTCCCAACCCCACCCATGCCCTCAACTTAACTAGTTCCCTTTTCATGGATGAACGTTAAACCTTTCACATACTGTTACATGTGCTTTAGATATGTATATGGTAGCTAATTTCCTCTCTCTGCCACATGATGAGGTCATATGATCTATGGTGTGCATGTGAAGACTCTGATTTCAGAAATGTTGAATAAGTTCCCCCGTATTCCAAAGCTAATAAGTCATAGACTGAGATTCGAATTCAAGTAATTTGGCTACAGAATTCATGCTTTTAATACTGTATAGTCTTGTCCCTTTCATTTATCAGGTTCCTATGTACTCGTTGAGGCTCATTTGAGTGAGTACCACTGCAAAGAATTCTTTCTTGATTCTAGGAGTCATAATTAATTATGTTCTGTCTGGAGTTCATTACTGATAAATCTATTGTAGTTCTTAAAGTTCAATTTGGTATTCATTATATGGACTCTTCCTTGGTATCTAGAATACTCATTGACAATACGTTCCTATGAATCTTTGTGTCTCTAGCCCTGCTCATAGGTCTTAATACAAAGTGTTGTGAAATCAAGCAATATTTGGTTAGTTGACAGAATAAATAAACAGAATACATATATAAATAAAATGATGTTCACTGCAATGTAGTGATTAGTTATCTAAATCTTACTTATAGTCTTCTCTTAAGGAAGAGATACACACCACACACACACACACACACACACACACACACACACACACACACACACACACACTTTTGCTGGTCCTGGTGCTTGAACTCAGGGCTTGGGAATTGTCCCTGAACCTCTTTGTGCTCAAAGCTAGCACTCTGCCACTTATGCCACAGGGATACTTCCAGCTTTTTCTGAGTAGTTTATTCGAAATGTGTCTCATGGACTTTGCCCATGCTGACTTCAAACCATCATCCTCAGATGTCAGCCTCCTGAGTAGCTACTGGCATGAGCCACTGGTGCCAGGCTTCAAGATGTATATTTATTGAGAAATATTTATTTTGCTATGGGTAGAATCAAACACTGTTTTGGATGCATGTGTAGTGGTATTTTTCATGCATGGAGCTTATAACCGAGCTGTCTAAAATCAGTATGGAAATAACATTTCATTTCCAATTTGGAGTTTGAGCAAAACCTCTTAGTTGGTGTGAGTCGCCAATCAGGAATCCTGTCTTGGGGGGGGAGGTCAACTTATTCCATATGAAATCTTACCTGCTTGCTTCCTGGGCAGGAAGGAAGAGGAGGAGGAAAGGGAGAGTGCAGACTTCTGGTATAAGAGCAAGAAGTGGCCCTGGAAATCACTATCCTGATGTAGGCTTGTGGAATCCATCTTTAGAACACTTTGGACAGGTCTTAGCTGCTTTGGCATCTGACTGGGTCACTACCCATTTCATTATAGAGGAAAGGGGTGGTGGCTTCCTCTGTGCTGGTCTAGTCCAGGTGGTCAGGGGCTTTGCTTTGATCAGAACTTGGAGCTTGACTTCCCACTGTCTATAGGAAGAGGAAAGTGTTTTAATTTCATCTACCCACTGACTGTCTTCTGGGGTCTGCAGAAAAAGGAAGGGTGTTATTCCTATCTAGACTTTTCCCTTCTTGTCTCCTTCATAGCTGCCTGTTATTGGGTGTACCATTTCCTTTGTCTTTCCCTCATCAAAATGAAATAATAGGATCCATTTATACTTAGTCCCTCCCTACCCATCTTCCAGCAAACACTTGTGTGCTTACTTCAGATACCAGGTACTCTAATGGAGACTGAAGATATAGAGACCAGAAAGCTAAATTCTGCCCTAGTGACATGAATGCAGTAGGAATAGGCCTAATTGAGTTGCCTAAAATCCAATTATGAAACAATATGTCGAGCATCAAAAAAGAGATTCTGGTTTCTCCATCCATATAAATGACCTTTTACTAAGCTTTGGTTACATGGGCTTTTATTTAATTGGCACTTAAAACACATATGCAATAATACTGGCTTTTCTGCTAGTCCATTCCTATGACTACCACCTTAACCAGGAAACAGATCAGCTTATCACCCTGACAATTCTACCTTCTAATCTACTGATAATCATTTCTCTCTCAGTGCTGAAACTCTGCTAACCAGTATTCAGAATTCACATAGAAACCGCACAATCTGCAGCCCATTTTAGCTGCTTTCTTTGACTCACCGTAACATCATTGACATTTATCTATGCGGCTACATGAATGAATCATTTGTTGATTTTCATTGCTGAGCTATATTTATTAATTGTATGGGTATTCCCCTGTGTTTTTACGTCTACCTACTGCAGACCATCTGGATCTTTTCTAGCTGTGATTGTGAGGGAGCTGTTCTAACACTGATGGACAGGTAGTATGTAAATACAACTTCTGTTGCACATAGATGTCTATTATTCTAGTACTGTAGTTTGTTGAAAAGATTATTTTTATTCCATTGGGTTGCTTTTCAATTTCTCAAAAATAAAAATTAATTGGATGTTTACACACACAAGTATCTTATGGGTTTCTATACTATTTTGTATTGTGTTCTATGTGTTGATGATTTTGATGCCTTTATGTTTTGCAATCAGGCAAGTTTATTTCCACAAATTTATTCTCCATTCTCAAGCTTGTCATAGGTATTTGGATTCATCCTTTTATGCACATTCTTAGAATCAACTACTTTGTCTGAAAAAATACTACTAAGATTTTAGCTGAAATTGCATTAAATCTGTAGACCAGATTGGAAAATATATACATTTTCATTGTATTAAAACCTCCAACTTTGGCCAGGAGTGTAGCCTAGCATGCACGAAGCCCTGGGTTTGATTTCTTGGTACCACATACACAGAGAAATCCAGAAGTGGTGCTGTGGCTCAAGTGGTAGAGCACTAGCCTTGAGAAAGCTCAAGGACAGTGCCCAGGTCCTGAGTTCAAGCTGCAGGACTGGAAACTAGAAGATCAAAATCTCCAAGTCATCAATGCTGTATGTTTCTCCATTTTACTGTATGTTTCTCCTCCTCTATCATTTAGTAGTTTTCAACAAGCCAATTTGTAAATACTTTCTTAGATCTGACTCTACCTATTCCTCTTTTTTGTGAAACACTTTAAAAATAGCCATTTTGAATTTCTCATTGAGTGTATAAAGTATGTGTTCTTCTTTTTGGTTCTAGTTTGGTTGTGCCATTCAGATTTCCTACACAGTAAAATATCTGTGAATTGGAGTAATTCTCTTTCTTATGTGAATACCTTGTATTTATCTTTTGCAATCTTTCCTCAGCTAGGATTCCTATAAGAGGCTGAACACAGGAGAGAATGGACATTTTTGCCTCACCTCCGATGTTACAGGGAAACATTCTCTTTGTCACCATTATACTGATTGTTAATTGTAGGTATGTCAAAATATTTCATCAGCATAGCTGGAAATTATCAGGACATTATTTGTTCTTGAAATCTTTGTTAGAATTTGACAGTAAAACCATGCGGGATTTACGATTTCTCCTTCAGTACTGTCTTAACTATAGATTTAATTCCCAGGAATTTGATCAGTAATTATCTAGCTTACATTGGCTGGGATTGGTGGTTTGTAAAATAGTTGTACAGTATTTATGAAGAGTTTAATCATTTTGCCTTAGTGGGTAGCTAATGTATGCAGAATTCATGGTAGTATTTTCTTATCTGTTCAATGTTTTTGGCATCTGTAATGATAGTGTCTTCTCACTCTCTCCCTTTTCTCTCTCTCTCCCTCCCTCCCTCCCACTCTCCCTCCATGTTAGCAATTTGTATCGTTTTCAGATTTGTTGCTCTCCAATAGATATTCATCAGTTTTATTGATTTTTTTTGTAAGCCCTGACTTTTGGCTTCAGTGTTGTTTTTTTTTTCATTTTTTTTTCTGTTTGCAATTTGATATCTACCTTTCATTAGTTCCTTCTTTTTCTTGTTTTGAGTTTATTTTGTTGAACTGCCATCCAGCCCTCGCCCCCCACCTCCAGTTCTTTAAGATCAAAGTTATTCATTTGCTTTTGTAGGCAATTAATTTAGCTGAGATTAGGCCACAAATCTGAGCACCCTTTGCAGATTCGTGGCCACACTATTAGCTTTCTTTTCATTGCTTTTCCATGATCTTTTATCTGCCTGGCCTAGTGTGTTCATACCATTCACTGGTAGGGGACTGGGCAGGATCTACCATGTAGTTCAGTTTTGAAATCATGATATTTGGGATTTCATACATATATTTCCAACCCAGAGACAACTGCCCCCACCCTCATCACTAAACAGCTTTATCTTGTGATTTTGGGTTTCTCCCTACCTTTGATCATCTCAAATACTTTCTGGCTTTGTATTCTTGTTTGGTGGTACTGGGACTTGAATTCAGGTCTTTGTGTTAGTCAAGTATTCTACAACTTGAGCCATATCCCTAGCCCTATTTGGTTTTAGTTATTTTTCATTTAGGGTCTGAGTTCTTACCCAGGGCTGGTCTTGGACCATGATCCTCACACTTCTCTTCTGTGGAGCTGGGATTACAGGCATCTACTATCACATATGGTCTTATTTGCTGGCTTTCCGTTAGCCTTTCAGTGGGAAAACTACAGGTTTAGTTCCTTCCCTCAGTCACCTCCTTCTCATAATGGTGTTTGTTTCATGTGATAAAAAAGAGATACAATAGAAAGATAAAGGTAAGCAATGATAGCCAGTTGCACAGGAAAGAAACATCCCTGATTTCTACTATTAGCAATTTTAGACATCTGAATACCTTTGTCACTGTGACCAGCGTGGGGAAGATTGAGTGCTGAGATGTGAGGAAAAAATGAGAAGAGAAATAAAGGAGGAAAGGCAGAGATTTCCCCAGTGTCTCAGCATTGCAGGGGTTTTCTTTTTTGAACTCCGCCCATAGCCTAGGGATTCTCCCTGCTGGCTCCTGGGCTCCGGGGCTGTGTGATGTGGAGTCCTGGACAGGATCTTTCAGAGGCAGGGAGGCAGGGGATCACACCAACAGTGGGATGGCAGTTCTCACCATGGTTTCTGTCCCCATTCTTACTATTCTGCTATTACTTACTTTCCAAACTCCTCAACAAGCTACTTTATCAATTCTATCTATGGCTATACTCAATGGGAAGTATACAATACCCAGATCCACATCTTCTCCAGGCCCTTCCAAACACAGGACTAGAGTTTTACACTTACTGCACTACTCAGTGAGTCCCAGAGCCAAAATCAGCAAAGCAACAGTGCAAAGACCAGTGCACTTCACCTGCCCTCAGAGTAGTATGCTACATGTCATATCCATCTTGCATGGCAGACAAAATTCAAGCATTTTACAGGGAATGGCCCAATACTAAATTGTGTATGTTTGTACATTACCTGAGGGAGGGCAGAGCTCAACCTATATCCCAGGGGAAATGCATACATTGTCCTATTTGGCTTTCTTGAATAGGATTGAGAATTCCAAAATCATTTTTAGTAAATGAAGGCTCCTTGGTAATGGGAGAAAGCAAGCTAATTTTTACTGCAACAGCACAGGAAATGTTTTTAATATGCCAGTCTTTTTAAAGGTTCTATGTCTAGTTGAGGTTAAGAATTTTTATTGTTCAAAAAGTAAAGATACAGACCTAGAGAACCTTCCATCTTCATGATGGAAGTGAACAAACTAGCACCAGGTTGTTGAACATGGGTGTACTTCTGGCCCAGGAAGTAAACTTGTGGATTCTTTGAAGTGACTGCTGAAACTCTATAATTCTCTTCTCCAACTAGAGACCTCAACATTTTTGTCCTAACAAATTTTCTTAAATTTGTGCCATATGTTATAAAAAAATCTGTTTATTTGATACTGACCCTGTAATTAGAAAACACAACTTGAAAAGTTTTTCCTTGTCCTTTCTTCTATAAACTCCAGTGTACCACAACCTAAATTTATCAGGAAGTAAACAACAACAGCAACAACAACAAACCACTGCCAAAGTAAATATCTGCATGGATGCCTTTATAAGCCACAAAGCTTTCCTCTGAGGGAGTTCAGACATTGCCAGACATGGTTTGATTCCATGATTAAAGCAAATGCACAAACGTTCCTGAGTGCCTCAAGATGAATGGCAGTTGAGCTTTTAGATGTGTGCTTCATGTTAGGGGTGTTAAATGTAAGATCCAGGTCCAGACTTGTGGATTATTATACATCAGTGCTAGAATCTCTGAGCTATGAAGCCCTGTCTGGTTTATAGATTATAATTTTTTATAGCAGCTTAGAATTAAAAAAACCAGGGGGCCGGGAGTTTGGCCTAGTGGTAAAGAGCTTGCCTAGCATGCACAAAGACCCGGGTTCAATTCCTTGGTACCACATACTTAGAAAAAGCCGGAAGTGGTGCTAAGGCTCAAGTGGTAGAGCTCTAGCCCTGAGAAAAATCCAAGGACAGTGCTCAGGCCCTGAGCTTAAGCGCAGGACAGGCAAAAAAACCAAAACAAACAAACAAACAAACAAAAAAACAGTTTTGAAGATACCAAAAGGGCTAGGTACTCTATTGTAGTTAGGTTTGTTATTCATACTTCTTTTACTTTTTTTATATTTCTATGTGATGATCTCTCAGATTAGAGGGATTTCTTTTTAATTTTCTACATTTCCAGATTGGTTTTTAATGAATGAACAATATTTTTGTAAAAGTAAAAAAAAACGCAAAATGGGTCCTGCAGTTTGGCTTAGTGGTAGAGAGCTTGCCTAGCATGCATGAAGACCCACGTTCGATTCCTTGGTACCACATACATAGAAAAAAGCCAGAAGTAGTGCTGAGGCTCAAGTGGTAGAGCTCTAGCCTTGAGAAAGTCCAAGGACAGTGCTCAGGCCCTGAGTTCAAGCCCAGGACTGGCAAAAAAAAAAAGCAAAACGATTTTTTTTAAGAATGGCAAAGAATTTGCATGTTCATAGAATGGAGAGAAATACTTTAGTCCTGAACCAGATTGTTCAGACCCTGGAACACAAAACTATTTACTCTCTTAACTTCTACAGGAAAAAAATCTAAGCTTTGCTCATCTTTAACTTTTCCTTCTTCTCTCTCCCCAGACACTAGCATTTTCCACAGTCTTACTAGTGATTTCACTTCTACTATCTACAGATTCCTATCAGTCTTCCTTTTTCTCTTTGCCAGTCTTCTCTGCTGTTGCCATAAACAAATGCACTGAATGGAAGATTTGAAAGAGAATAGCTATTTCTTATTCCTCTCTTATTATTTCCAGTCTGAAGCCTATATTGCAACTCAGACAAGAGTTTCATTTTTCATTGTTGTGCGATGTGAGCTGCCCCAGTGAGTTCCTGTTTCTGCCAGAGCTTCATCCCACTCAGAGAGATCTTAGGGACATCAAGAAAAGCAGCAGGTCTCTGACTGGAGCCGCAAGATAGAATACAAGTCTCTGATTGGAGTATCCCCTTCACTCCGGTGGCAATGTGTTTACATTTTTGAGCAGTCCGTGGAGCCCAGTCCCGTGTTTGTCTGGGCAGGAGTGGGGCTGATCGTGCTGTCGTTTGGTGCTTCCATTTGAAAAGATACTTTTTAAAACCACAGCAGACTCTTGGGATTCCCAATATCTCTGAAGTTCTTTTATGGTTAAATTTCAGGGTACAATCCCATGAGAATTTCCCCAGGAGGCTCTAAACACAGAATATGCATGGCTTATTATGGGGCATGGCAGATTAGTTCTTGGTCCTAGGTACTGAGCAGGAGGCTAAATCCTGTCTTGCTTAGGTAAACTTAGTTTAACGTCTTACTATCTGCAAGAACCCAAGTATGAATTACCTACATGAACATGTAGCATTGTGATCAACTTAACACCCTGATAAATGCAGTGAAAAGAATTTTATTCTCATTCTGTAGATGAGAAGATTACGACAAGAAATGGAAGGAACATTTGCTTGCGAGCAGTACTGTATAAATTGACAATGTTTGGTTTAAAAGTCAACGTCTACTTTGAAGATAGCATTTAAGCCTTTCAACTGAACCTTCCACACAAACTCTCTTCATTTTCTTTCCTGTGTGCAAAACAATTTTACATACAGGATTTATGTATTCTAATCAAACCCTGCTACGTAAACTTTAGAAAAATTTGGGGGTTTGAGTAGCTTGGAATTCACTTTTGAGCATTTCAAATGTGCGAATCTTTGGTGTTACTGGGTTTGAAGTTCAAGTGTTATCATAAGAAAAAAAATTCAGAATGACACTCAGTTAAAAATAAATCCTAGCAGAGCTAAAGAATTTAGAATATCTTTTAGACGTGTTAGCAGCGGAGTTCTGTCTAAAACAGGTTTATCAGGAAGGTTGGTGCCTGCTTCTCAGCGCACAATGTTTTGTGTTCTTCTCATAGCAACACAGCACACTTACATAACGGCACCAACCAGTAAGCACTGCCTACACATTTAGAATTATTTCTTGTTGCTCTTAAGATTTATTTTTGATGCATTATTCATGTCTGAGTAGGTGTGCAGAAAGTCTTACAACTCAGCACTTTCTGCAGAATAAAAGGTCACTTGAAGAGTGAAGCAAGTATTTGCGGCTGGCTTTGTTAGTCTGTGGAGGATGGGCAGTCCTTGTCAAGGTGAGATTTGAGGCAAAGAAGAAAAGCTGGAAGGAGAAAGAGTTTCCCTAGATGTTCTGTGGTAGGGAAAAAGGAAGGAAAAGAATTTATTTTTTCCAGTCCAGGGGCTTGAACTCAGGGTCTAGGCAATGTCCTTGGGTTTTCTCAAGTCTAAAGCTCTACCACGTGAGCCACAGCACCACTTCTGGCTTTTTCTATGTATGTGGTACCAAGGAATCAAACCCAGGTCTTCGTGCATACTAGGTAAGCACTCTACCACCAGGCCAAACTCCCAGCCCTCGCTTGCTCTTCTTCTACCATTATATAATTTTTTTTTGTCTTGAACTCTGGGCCTGGGCACTGTCCCTGAGCTCTTCAGCTTAAGGTTACCACCCTACTTCTTGAGCCACAGCACCACTTTTTTTCTAGTGGTTAATTGGAGATAAGAGTCTCATGGTCTTTAGTCCCCTGGCTGGCCTTGAACCTTGATCCTCAAATCTCAGCCTCCTGAGTAGCTAGGATTACAGGTGTGAGCCACCACACAGACCTTATAATTTCTTTTTGTAAACACAAATTATAGTATTGTGAATTATTTTCAGTGCCTTAGGACAAAGTGCCTCAGGACAGCATCAAGTCTGAGAGGAAAGTACAGTCAAGGTTGGTTTCCCAGTCCTGTCTCCTTGGCTCCAGGATGGCTGTCTTTCCCAAATCTTCATCTGGTCTTCTCTCAGGTTATGTTTGTGGCCAAATTTCTTCCTTTGTTTGTGTGTGACTGTGGCAGTACCTAGGCTTGACATTCAGGGCTTAGGTGCTATTCTTTAGCTTTTTTGCTCAAGGCTGGTACTTTGTCATTTGAGCCACAGCTCCACTCTGAGATTTTCTGGGTGGTTTACTAGAGATAAGAGTCTGGGGCTGGTAAGGCTGGGAGTTTGGCCTAGTGGTAGAGTGCTTGCCTAGCAGGCACGAAGACCCAGGTTCAAATCTTTGGTACCCCATACATAGAAAAATCCAGAGGTGGTGTTGTGGCTCAATTGGTAGAGCTCTAGCCTTGAGAAAGCCCAAGGGCAGTGTTCATGCCCTGAGTTCAAACCCAGGACTTCAAAAAAAAAATAGAGTCTTGGGCTGGTTCCCAACCAAAATCCTCAGATTTCAACCACTGGCATCAGATAGTAGTCTGATTATATTAGGATCACCCTAGTGATTTCTTTTAACTTAATTATGTTGCTAAAGACATTATCCTCAAATGTAGTCATGTCCATGAAGACCTGTGGGTTAAAACTGAATCATACCAGTTTTGGGAGAATACAACTTAGTGCAAAGGACCACGAAACAGAATACATTTTAGGGGTGTGTGTGTGTGTGTGTTTGTGTACATTACAAGTTGTTTGAATATTGACCTTTGCTTATAATATTAGTCTTAATAATTTAATTCTTGAGAATGTTTATTTTTAAAGGGCATAAGGGGAATTGAAATTACCTTTTACTTTTAGTTAGATTTCCAATATTAATTTTATGAAATACAGTAAGGTTGTTGACTTCTTTGGCTCAGAATTTATTTTTTCTAAATTAAAGTAGCTGAGCAATATGTTCTTAAAATTTTTACTTCAATCCTGAAATCCCAAAGCATTACCATAATGAAAAACACAGGAACACAAGCAGTTTAAGTGGAAAAGAAAGGGTACTTTTGCTGGCCTTCATGAATAAACCATGTACTTAGAAATGGCTACTTTACCCCAGAAACAAAGTCTAGATTGTTGTTAATGTATTTGTTGAATTTAGAGAAGAAAAATAGAACTGTTTCTTAACTGACTTTAATACTGTAATAATAACCTATTATTTTCTGATGCAGAGTGGGAAGAACAAATCAACAGCAAAGAAATCTAGACACTTGTTTTAAGTGTTTTAGGACTGTGTTTATGTTGGGTTACTTTGCTATAGTGACAATGAATTGCAAGGTACATTTCATTTGTGAGTTTCAATTTAATTATATCAATTCAGTTGAGCTTTCCTCATCTGTCATAACACTTTGAAATACTTGTATGAAATGAAAAGTCTACATTTTAAAAGGCATAATAAGAAAATCTTTGTTGATGCTGCATTTAATTAATCCCTAGAATGCATCACCACATTTTATGTCAGAAAATGAACATCTGAAAATGAGTTCTGTGGGTTCCTAAGTTATGACTAACACATTTGACTAAAATAGAAATGTTTTTGGAAGCATTATGAATAAAACAAAAATGCCAAAGCTTTGTCCTACAGAGACTTACAGTTTCCTTGATTTACTCATAATTAACTGTTTGTATCTTCCTTTTCTCAAAAGAGAGATGAATTTATATCCTCCACTTGGGATGTATCTTTTGGCCTAATGATATTTTGTCACTTCGACAAAGCTAAATACTTGTATATTTCCTGGAGAGAATGTTATTGACTGACAAACACATTAGGATTCTGCCCTTGTAAAGATGTGATCCACAGCCAAGGAGGGGCCTGGGGGGGCGGCAGTGGCTCACGCCTGTGATCCTAGCTACTCAGGAGGGTGAGATCTGAGAATCAAGGTTCGAAGCCAGCCTGGACACAAAAGGACCTGAGACTCTTCTCTCCAATTAACCTCTAGGAAATGGGAAGTGGGGCTTGGCTCAGGGACAATACCCAGGGCCAGAGGTAGGACAGTAGCCTTGAGCTGAAGAGCTCAAGGACAGCACCCAGGCCAAGTTCAAGCCCTATGACAAAAAAAAAAAAAGATGGGATCTATTTATGTGAGAGATGAAAGAGATGGACACACATAAGTGCCCCCAGGGGATTGTCACATACTATTATGACATCACCAGTAAAACCTTCTTTTGCTTCCTTTTCCATTTTTCTCCATTTCTGATATTACTAAAGTTATCCGTATTTATTGTTTTTCAGTCATCATCTAAGTATCCTATTATTCCATACTTAAAGTTATAGTTTATGACAGTCCCCCCAATTTTGCTATTAAAATTTGCAATAGTTATAAATAGCAATTCAGTAATAATTATTATTGATTAGCAATTGATGTACGACTTTTACCAGTTCCATTCTGGAAATGTGTCATTATTGTGTTCATCCTTTCATGGACCAGTCAGAAATTAGAACAAGATGATAAGGAGTCTCCACAAAATTAGCAAACATGGCTGAGCAGGAAAGGTAGGTCACGTTAAAGGAATTGGAAATTCTCTCTTCTTTTGGATTTCTGATGAAGAAATATGGACTAGGAGGAGATTCTGGAGGACTCAGGTTGATCTGGCTGTGGGTCAGTGAATAAGAATGGGAAGTCATTTCTCTCCAAACCCTAGCATAGCTCAAAGAATTCAGGACTTCAGCAAACAATTCTCCACCTAGAGAAGAGAAATGATTCAAAACAAACAAGATAAAAGTAGTAGTTACCACCAATTTAGCCCAAACTAATTTTCTAAATATTTTCTTTCTCTAATACTCAGATTTTTGAAGATGGTATAGATCATTTTATGTGGAAAGCAAAAGAAAATATTTCTTATATAATGTTATTTATTGTCAGGCTAATATATACGTCTTATTTTCTTCATCTAGAATAAAATGAGTCTATTTCCTAGGAGCACAGATCTCTCATACCATTTGCACAGTTAACTTACAATGGGAACACATGTTGTAGCCCATACATTCCATTCTTTCCTGGCCAAATTGTGTCACAGTGTTCCCTGAGATAGGTATATCCATCGGTCTTCCACTATAATCACAGTTCCAGAAGGAGGCTAACTATATAAAGAAAGGAGGTTTATTTAGAAGCTAAAGGTCCAAACAGCATGACTCAGGCTTTGGTGAAGCCTCTGGTAGCTGGATCATTACCAGTCGGGTGGCAGTGGCAGGTGTATGAGGACATAGCATACAGAAGTGACATCACATACAAAAAGCAGGCAGGAGAGCCAGAAACCTGCAATTGTTTTCAAGGACAGCAACCCTGAGTGATCTGAGGATTCCTTCTAGCACTTGCTAGAGCCCATCTCCTCTCACAGCCATATCAAAGGCCAAATCTTGACATAAAGCCTATGGAAAATAATGACCAGTCATCTGACAGCCATGTTTGTTTCTACTGCATTACTGCTTTCTGATTTTGTCTAACTGCTTTGGTTCGGTGTTTTGACTTCCAAAAATTCTAAATTCTTGATTCTGTTCTTTTGTGTGTCAGGGGGGGGTCATGGGGCTTGAACTCTGAACCTGAGATCTGCAGCTCAAGGCTACTTCTCCACCCCTAGAGCCACAGCCCCACTTCCCCTAGGGATTAATTGGAGTCTCCAGGTCTTTAGTACCCAGGCTGGCTTTGAACCATAATCCTCATATCTTAGCCTCTTGAGTAGCTAGGATTATAGGAGTGAGCCACCATGCCAGCTCTGACTCTTTTCCTTTTGGCTTATAGATGTACCAAATGTTCTAATTTAAAACTTATTACTGTCTATGTGGTGCTTATTTGTAAAAACACACCACACACACACACACACACACACAAAGGTTTTAATGTTAAGCAGATGTACTCACTCCAGTGTCACTTCTGGATTTATTGATACATGGAGAAACTAGAGAAGGGACACCTGACAGCAGCTGTAAGCCCAGTTCCAGTATCCTTCCTGACGCGTTTGTAAGGCTGTACCTGGTTTTTCCTGCAAACTACAAAAGAAAATCATAACACTTTCTCTACATTCCTCCCCAGTATATTTTCAATGAATAATACATTTATCAATTGAAAACAAAAGCTGGATACTAAAACCATTTGAGAAGGTAGCTCACATGAAGATTTTGAGCATATAAATACCGTGAGGCATCTTTACCTTTTAAATAAGTAGATATTAAAACCTGGAGATGAACATGTGTACCTCTTTGAATACAGGAGACCTAGAGTTGTTCTGATGCCTTGAAAACCTTAATTTCTGTCTAATTTGCGCAAGTCAAGGACTCTTCTTTCCATTGGAAGTAATGATAAAGGGATTTTCCTTAAGACAGAGTAACAGAAGAACTCTGTGTGCTAGAAGTACTTCAGATTAGCATTTTATGGAAGAGGCTTTAGACCCTTTTTAATAACAAGGAAGCCAGTATTACATGAATTTGTTTGTCATTATGGAAATTACTTTCTCAATATGACAGAAGACATAGATTAAATTTGTATGTAGCATGCTGATGTCGGGACTTAAACTTAGGACTTCACACTCTTACTCTGTTTTTACTCTACCATTTAAACTTCTCTTCCGTCTTTGGTTTTTGCTGGTAAATGGGAGATGGAATCTCAGGGACTTTTCCACTTTTCAAGGCTGGCTTCGAAATGAAATCTTTCAGTTCTCAGCCTCTTGAGTAGCAAGGATTACAGTCTTGGTCCACTTATGCCCAACAATGGATTGCATTCTTTACTTGTCTCCATCTCCAGTGTAGGTTCATGCCAGTGCCCTGCATGCACAGATTTTCCTACAAAAATTCATATTCCTTCTATCTTAAAATTCCCCTATGTTGGTTCTGCTTTATCTTTCACCTGCATTTGTCTAGTGGTTATCTCTTTGAGCATGGAAAAATATGTAAAAAAGTTTGAGGGATGATTTGAAGATATTTTTATCAAAGATGGAAGTCTCTAGTTGGCAACCAAATAAACAGCAGGGAAGGGGACTCCATTACAGGTAGGAATACTTTTCTATTGAAAGGCCAGCCAAAGAATTTACTCTGTCTATGAAGGGAGTACCACAGGATGATATGTAGGCATTAAGATTATTTTAGGTATTGGTGTTAGTCCAAGGAGTTGATTTTTCCTTTTATAAATTTTTAAACAAAAAAAATCATCTTCAAGTAGTTGTGTACAAAGGGATTTCACTTCAATGTGACAATTTATGAGTGCAGTGTAACGCCATCAGTGTCACCCCTCCATTGTTCTTTCCTTTCTCTGAACCAAGTCCTGTGGGCTAGTTTCCATTCTGGCCATGGATACATAACACAGGTCATTCATGATTGGATGAGGTAAGAAATGTAGACAGCTTTTTTCCCCCTATGGCAATATTTGAACAGTCGATAACACAGGTTGAATATCTGCCTCATATGTAAACATATCTTGGAAGATAGAAGAAAAGAAGAATTGGATGTTTTATCCTTGAAGAGCTTATGGTTTACCTAGTAGAAGGAAGCAAATCAAATATTATATTGTGTGATGAAATTTTCAGGTCTAGAAGCCCAGTTAGTCCAGGAATGAGATTGAAGTTCAGTCTGTAGGGGATTCAGTGGAGGGAACAAAGAAGCAGTGATATACTGAAAGTTCTTCAGAGAAGAATTAATTGCAAGGGGAAGAATGTAGGATAGAGCAGGACACTAATAGCTCATGCCTGTAATCTTATCTATTCAGGAGACTGAAACTGAGAATCAGCTTCCAAGCCATCATCCAGGGAAGAAAGATCCATCAGATTCATATCTTCCATTACCCACCAAAAAAGCTTAAAGTGGAGGTGTAGTTCAATGCCAGCCTTAAACAAGCAAAGGGAGAGTACCTAGGTCCTGAGTTCAAGCCCCCAGTAGGGAGTGGATAGGACTGGGAGGGAGAAGAAGAAGGAACTACTTACTAAAAGTGTAGCTGAGAAACTTGGAAGAGTGTTTTGAACTGAAATCTGAGAGAAAAGAACTTCTGGGAGCAGAGTTAAAACCCAGTGTGGAATGTTGAGATGGGTGAACTAAGGATGCTGACATGTGAACTGAACGTGTGAAGTCAAGGAAACAGAGAAAGTGAGGATAAGGTACTATCTAAGGAGAGGACTCTGTGATCGTTCATGGTGATTGGTTGGCATGGCTCCAAGAGGGAAAGTTTCCAGAATAAGCTGAAGGAGTCAAGGATAGTTGGACACACACACACACACACACACACACACACACACACGTGTTTGTGAAACATCAACCAGGTTTTTGGCCCATTTCTTGTCCTTGAAAGCAAAAATGATGTGTTTGTTCTACTTGTCTAGAAACCTGCCGAGTTCACAGAGCCAAAACTCTGTTGTTCTTAACCTCTGTTTCCCCTTTATGTGCCTTGAGCATGATACTGAGCAGAACAGGCAGCCTTTAAGACCATGTGGCCATTTACTTAATAGCATCGTCATTTCTCACACATTTCAAATGCATCAGCATTTATTATACATTTCCATAGAAGCATAAAACCATTCAATACAATTTGTATGTAGAGATCTTCAGAAAAATCTAAATATTAAGTGTTATTTCAATCCCTATCATCAATGCTTCTTGATATATTATTCTTACCATCTATTTTTAATCCATCAGCCATCAAGTTAGCACTTTGTTTCTTTGATTTGGGTTTAGAGTTTGTACTTAAAATTTGCACACTGATTTGCCATTATTTGTTGTGACAGATGAGCTCTGTGACTTAAAACCTACTACTCACCAAAGTAGAGTAGAGAGAGCTGGTGGCTCACGCCTGTAATCCTAGCTACTCAGGAGGCAGATCTGAGGATCGTGGTTCAAAGCCAGTGAAGGAAGGATAGTTTGTGAGACTTATCTCCAATAAACTACTCCGCAAAAGCCAAAAGTGGCACTGTGGTTCAGGTGGCAGAGTGCTAGCCTTGAGCACAAAGAAGCTCAGGATAGCAGGCTCTGAGTTCAAGACTCAGGCAGAGAGGGGCTGGGAAGAAGGGAGGAAGGGAAGGAGAGAGAGAGAGACAGGGGGAATTTTCAGTTGCTTAAGGCAGTTTGAACAGAAAGTATACCACATATCCATTCTTTTAAGATCTTATAGGAAAATCTGGTAGAAGATCTGTATTGAAAATTAGTAAGCCATAATAGCATTTTCGTCATCTCAGCAATGGAGGTCTTAAAGACTAAGAATTTACTGGAATGAATAGCCCATAAAGATTTTCCCAGAAAAACACCAGGTAGTTTGATCATGTGACTACCCAGTGCTAAAGTGATTGTGGTTTATTCTTCTCAAGATTCAAAAACTGCTGTGAGATTTATTTATATTCCTGAGGTATTATTTTCTATGCCAGGCAGAAGACAATTGAACGATGAGTATTCTGTTTGACTTTGACAGGTGTCAGAAACTCATTTTAAATTTCTTTTTCAGAACCCTTAATTCTACTTGGTTTTATCGATAACATGTTTTATGTTTTATTTATAACATAGCCTCCATGGCTTTGTATAGGTTATTTTCAGTGGCAGCTCAAAAATGTAACTGAACAGTTTCAAAGAAGTTGCTAAAAGAAAGTATTGATGGTAATGACATTTTAATAAGGCTCTGCTATAGCTGATGTGAGAACGTACTGATGTTTAGGGTTTAGGGCTATTTAATTGGAGAGCTAGTAGTCCTGAAATGGATGTTTTTTTTAGGTAAGGTCATCTACTTGATATGAGTCCTTTCTTTTTTCCTTTGGTTTGTGGGAATCCTACTAGCGGTAAATGCAGGAGAATGAGCATACATCAGTAGATGGACCTCCTTTTTCAGAGATCAAAGGGCAGAAATGGACAGCCCAATCACAGTTCCCTCTGGGCTCAGAAAGAAAAGTCACTGGACAGCATCTCCAAGAAGCTCCAGAACCAAAATATACCCAAGCCCCAGGGCTAGATAAAAATCATATAGGAATTTGACTTGTTCACTTTTTGTTTTACCGGTAGTCCATAGACATTTCTTGTCAACAAACATGGATAAGGTGCTATTTTTGGCGCTGGAGTTGCAAAGAAGCAAGGAGAAGAGAATCTTTCGTGTGGGGAATTCACACAAGCAATTAGTATTGGAATCATAGTTTGTTTGTAACATAATGGCCAACCCCAGTGGATATTAAAGATTCATTAGAAACTCACTTTATTACAGCTACATTATGATTAGGCTCTCATACTTGTGTTACCTGGAAGAATTTTAGACAATTTGTTATGGTTATTGAGTCATACCCAGGGGAAGAAAGAAGGAGTTGTGATGCTTTTATGTCTTGTAAGGGAAAACCAACTCTCTCTCTAACAAATGTCTTGTGAAATTATGATTCCTCATAAAACCAATAAATTTACCCAGTGAGGATGTTGTATATTGAACCATTTATATTAAAAAGATAGTTACAAAATATAGAATAATTCTTTAACTTTAAGGGTCTGTTGCAAAAAGCAACATACAGAAGGATTTATATTCTTAATATTAAGTAAAATATCTGCCTTCTTTTTCAGGAGAGAAATGGCTACATGATTCTAAGTCTTGTTTCTCTACAGATTCTCAATATGTTAAAGTCTGCTACTTGATAATTCCAGTTGCAGCTCTAGTTTCAACTATAGTATTATGTAGGACTAAATTTTTTTAAATTAGGGCTAGCTTAGTGGTAGAACATTTGTGAGACCTTTGGTTCTGTCCTCCTCCTCATCTTCAAAAGAAATTGACTTGTAGAGAAAGCATTAAGGTCCAATAATAGTAGTAATGGAAAATAATATTTTTGAAGATTTCCTGTTTACCAGGACTAAGGTGACTGCCATATGCGCATCATCTCATTCGGTGCCCAAATTCCTAGTGTTTGTCCCATTGGAGGTCAGAAAATGGCTAAGGAGGATCTTTAGAGTTCACAAAATCAAATGTAAATTAAATGATAAACGTTTGCATAGGAACTAAGATATTTTTTTCTGATTATACCTCTTTACCTACTTTGCTGTATTTTCTGAGTATGAGAGGGTACTGCTCCCAGATAATTTATGTTTTTCAATGACAGAAGGACTAGAGGTGTCAGAATGTGGTGCAAGGGAACCAAAGTCATAAATGTGTCTCTCCTTCCTCCAGGACAGCAGACCTTCGCAAAAAAACAATCCAGTGAGAACCTAAGGCTTTCATTAGGCTGAGGGAAACTGTTCAAAAAACAGTTGGTCTAGTGTGGGGGTTGGGAGAATAAGAATATGGGGGGGATTTGAATGGAATGAACTGTAATTCTGCACAGGGACAATTGAAAGGAATCATAGAACAACGTCTATGAAAGAGAAGTCTATGGCAAGAGTGAGGTGTAAACCAAATGGAAGCGAGCAATCAGTGGTGAGAAAGGCAGGGTGACTCTCCCCCTTCCCTGTACCACTTCAAGACAACAGGTGTGCACTCTATGGAGAAGAAAAACAAGGAATTCTTGGAGAGAGACCTCACTCCCTGTGACCTGGGGTGGGGGCATTTGGGAATGAAGTCCAGAGACATGAAGTTCTTCCCTATGTGGGGAGCTCAGATGCAGTGATGCAGAAGAAATGAGTGGGGCGAGGTTGGGTTGAAGCCACAGAACGAAGTTCACAGATTGCTGAATCGCTTCCAGGACAGCCAAGTGGCTCCATGGCAGTCAATATGCCAATAGCCTCAGGTACACACTTGGCTTGGAGGCAGATTTGTTTTCACTTAGGTTGTTAGTCTCTTCTCTGCTCCGCTAACTTCCCTGCAAAATGTAATTTTAGAAAACTAATGGTGATGCTATTCCCCAGACTCTAAAAGAAGAGCTTTGTCATCATCCACCTTTAGCCAGCCATTAATAGGACACTAATGTATTTTGACATGAGGGCAGAGAATTGAATTCCTTGGCTTTCATTTAATCTCTGCACTCCATCCCCCCCCCCCCCCTGTATTTTAGCTGTCTGCTTTGGAGTTACTAAATAGCTTTGTAAGAGACAAGGTGGGAGGAGATCCAGGGGTATGACAGGTCACCAGCCAGGCCAACTTCCCTCAGTTTGCTGTCAGCATTGTCCTCAACCATCCCAGCATGAGCTCTCAGTCGTCCCTGACATCAGACAGCAGCACAAGTTTTCAGAATAATTACTGCAATTATATTGGCTAATGTCTGTTGGGCATTTACTACACGTCAAGCATGTTGCCAAAGAAGGTCCCATGTCCCGACTTCCTGAATTCTCACCCTGTCCCTGTGAGGCATTTTCCTTGTGAGGAAGCTCAAACCCTGAATTTCCTAATTAACCAGCAACTCCAAGAACTCCAAATCCAGTCAAGCCAATTAAGAGCCTGAATTCTTTTATTCAGCTTTTGAAGTTAGAATGTAATTTTATCCAAAGATAAAACCATAGGAAGGGGTAACAATGCTCAAAAGTCATGTACTCATTACCTTATGAAAATAACTGTAACCCCTCTATATATCACCCTGACAAATAAAATAAAAAAGGGTACACCAAAGTTGCATATATTTTCATTTTTAAAAGTCATGACTAGACATATGAAGATTTTGAACTACATTTTTTCTTGTGTATATTTTTATTTGTGTTGCTATGATGTATCCACGATTATTACAAAATTGAGACTCTATCAAGAATAAGACATGTTTATTCAAATACTCTATCCCTACTGCTTTTTTGAACTTCACAAGTTTGTACAAGGGAATTATACATTAACATCTCCATCCTTCAATTATTCTCCCCTATATTCCTTCTCCTCAAACTTAATTCCTATTTCCCAATTCTTTTGTCACCTATGTACATTGAGTGTCTGGCTGTATTGTTCCTCTCTTCTGCTTTTCATTCTTGCTTCGAACTACTTTGCCTCATTCACCTTTATAGTTCACAAAGGAATTAGATGATGAATTCCCTGGTTTGGAGATGGGCCCAACTGGGGTAACCTTTGATAGAAAACAAAAACACTGGGCAGCTTAGTCACAAAGCATTGGTTTAAGAAAGGTGCTAACAGTCGGGTAAGGTAGCTGGATATGTTGTAGGTTATTGCATTTTATTTTATTTGGTGAACTCAGGGCCTGGGAACTGTCTGTGAACTCTTTTGCTCAAGGCTAGCACTCTATTACTTTAAACCACATCTCCACTTCTGGTTTTCTGGTGGCACATTGGAGATAAGTCTTACAGACTTTCCTGCTCAGGCAGGCCTTAAACTACAATCCTCAGATCTCAGCCTCCTGAGTAGCAAGGATTGCAGGTGTGAGCCACTGGCACCCAGCTTGTTATAGGGCAGTAAGAGGTGAGCTGACAGCAAGAGGAAGGTGGATTGGTAAGAATGTTAAGTGCTTGTTAGTAAGAATCCATTTTCCTATTTTAAGTAGCTGGTTATTCCAGAGATGAAGTAAAAAGATATGAATTAATTAGGGACCTAAAATTCTTTATGTAAATGGAAGGTCCTCTGTTATCCCTTGTATGTCCCCTGGATGCCCAGAGAAGACTGGCGAGAGTCAGAAGACAATCATGGGAATCTTGGAGGTAGAAGCAAGTGGACAGGGAGCAGATATTGAGACAGGTGATTCACATGGGGATATTCAAAGGCAGGAGAGCTTCTGCCAATTGGGAATGGGACTGGTCTGCATCCTTCTCTGAATCCTGTTTCCCACCTGAAAACTGGTTCCTCCATGAGGCCTCTAGGCTCGCTACCTCTAGTCCATTGGAAAACTCAGCGTCATTAGCTGTGCTGTTGTCTGGAAGAATGGATGAGTAGAACTCATTCAACCTTGCTTTCCTCTTCTCCCATTATTTCTCCTTATCTGCTAAGTTAGCTTGACAATATTTGCTAATTTCGGTCTTTGGAAATCACTTGAGTGAACTTGGAAAGTCAGGAATCAGGTGCCTGGATGCCCAGAGAAGACTGGCGAGAGTCAGAAGACAATCATGGGAATCTTGGAGGTAGAAGCAAGTGGACAGGGAGCAGATATTGAGACAGGTGATTCACATGGGGATATTCAAAGGCAGGAGAGCTTCTGCCAATTGGGAATGGGACTGGTCTGCATCCTTCTCTGAATCCTGTTTCCCACCTGAAAACTGGTTCCTCCATGAGGCCTCTAGGCTCGCTACCTCTAGTCCATTGGAAAACTCAGCGTCATTAGCTGTGCTGTTGTCTGGAAGAATGGATGAGTAGAACTCATTCAACCTTGCTTTCCTCTTCTCCCATTATTTCTCCTTATCTGCTAAGTTAGCTTGACAATATTTGCTAATTTCGGTCTTTGGAAATCACTTGAGTGAACTTGGAAAGTCAGGAATCAGGTGCCTTTATTTTTCTTTTGCCAGTCCTGGACTTGAGTTCAGGGCCTGAGCTCTGTCCTTGGACTTTTTCAAGGCTAGAGCTCTACCACTTGAGCCTCAGCACCACTTCCAGCTTTTTTCTATGTATGTGGTACCAAGGAGTCAAATCCAGGTCTTTGTGCATGCTAAGGCAAGCACTCTACCACTAGGCCAAACTCCTGGCCCTGAGATGACCTTATTTTGTCAGGAAGTACCTGGATAGAATCTTCTGCATTCATGTTGTTAAATACTAAAAATTGCTCCTGACCACTCACATCTAACAGTGTTTTTATTAAAACTTTTTATTGACACTGAGTTTTTGCATCATATTTCACATACCATGTTCTACAAACAAGTATTCAAGAAAAAAATCTCTATATCCAATCACTGGCACATAAATTTAAGAACATAATTAAAATTAAGTAGAGTCTTTATATGTCATAAATCACATATCAATCCATACATCAATTTATGTCTATAGAATATCTATACTGTCATAGACCTATCTGTCTATATGGGTATATATATCTCCAAATTCCTATCAATGACCTTGAGTAATGGAGTATTGAGTAATCCCTCTTGTACTGTTTGCATCTAAAATCCAATATCAAGGAGACCATATATTTTTGTTTCTTTCATCTTGTCTTATCTCACTCAACATGATTTGCTCTAGTTTCATCCACTTCCCAGTGAATGCCATTATTTTATCTTGTCTGTTGGCTATGTAGAATTCCATTGTGTATATATACCACATTTTCTGTATCCATTCATCTGCAGTAGGGCATCTGGGTTGTTTCCATCGCTTGGCTATTGTGAATAGTGCAGAGATGAACATAGCTGAGCAGGTGTCCTTATCATATCTTGGGTTATGATGTTCAGGATAGATGCCCAGAAGTGGTTTGGTGGGATTGTAGGAAAGGTCTATTTTCAGTTAAGAAACCTCCACACTGCCTTCCAAAGTGGCTGTGCTAGTTTACATTCCCACCAGCAGTGCAGTAGGGTTCCTTTTTCTCCACAACCCGTCAGCATCTGTCATTGTTTGAGTTCAGAATATTGGTCATTCTGATAGGTGTAAGATGGTATCTCAGGGTTGTTTTTATTTGCATTTTCTTTATGACCATGGATGATGAGCATTTTCTCATATATTTCTTTGCCATTTTTACCTCTTCCTCTGAGAAATCTCTTTAGTTTCCTTGCCCATTTAGTGATTGTTTTGTAAGGTTTGTAATAGTATATTTTTTGCTCTAATTCTTACCATTTAGTTTAGACTGGCATGCTTAAATATAATATAATATAAACATATATAAATATATAAAATATAATTTATAGAAATATAAATAATATATATAACTATAATATATTATATATAATTTCTCTAAAAATGAAGATGCTCAATGCAAATTAACTCCCAGCTCCTACCACACAGAGATAATCACTTGCAACAGTTGTCAACATTTCTGCAGACATTTCCCTTATGTATACTAACTCTTAAATTCTACCATTTACATGCAGGAACTTTTTCCATACATAAATTTCCATGATAGGTTGTTCACTTTATAGTCTGTTGTAGGCAGGCTTCCCTCTAAATAAATATTCATCTACATGTCCATTTATGATATCTGTCTCAGTTCTCTTTTTTATTATTTATTTTTATTAAATTGTTGTACAAAGAGTTTTGATGCTGGTAGTTATAAGTACAGTGCATCTTGGTCCACAGTCCTCACCCCTTCCGTTGTTTATTGATAGAGAACGGAATCTAAGCACCGAATAGAGATTATCTGACCCTGACAATCATCTGATTTTCTGACTTTGCTGTTTAAAATCGTGGGATTCTTGACATTTATTTGTGGACCAGAGAGGCTCAGCTTCTCAAAGAGACATTATATAAACGTGGAGGACAAAACTGCTGTAAGTGAAGACTGACTCTCTGCTTCCAAATCTGTGAGTCAGCAGCTCCATGGCCTTAAAAAGATTCGGCCCTTCTGGACCTCAGTTTCCTTTTTGTGAAATGCTATTAGGTATGCATGATACTTACATAGACTAGCTCAGTTTTATTCCTCTGCACCTCATCAGCAAACAGAATAGTACCAATGCAGAGGAGACAGCCTACAAACACACCGCACACTTGGAGTGACGGACCAGCCAGCCACTGAGTAGGTCTTCCATTTTCCCCTCCCCACAGCCATCTCTGTGGTTTCTCACTGGCTTGTTTTTAATTCAGTGAACCACAGGCAGTTCTACTATCAACAATATTACTTTGAATTTGTGTACTTATATTTACATTTTGAATAATTTAAAATGTATGCATGTATAAGAGCGCGAGAAATTTGCACACATTTATAGCTGTAGGTGTTATTTTTAAGAAAGTACAGTTGAAGTCTATAAAGAGGCAGGTACGAT
Organism: Megascapheus bottae; assembly: GCF_031878675.1. Lineage (NCBI taxonomy): Eukaryota > Metazoa > Chordata > Mammalia > Rodentia > Geomyidae > Megascapheus > Megascapheus bottae. Next base: position 73,952,911 of record NC_143513.1, on the reverse strand, counting down.
ATTTAGCTCTGAAATGAAATTTTGCATAATTGTTCTTTTTTCCACTCACTTTTTCGGGGTTGTAATGAAATGAAATGATACATGTCCCTTTTTTTTTTCTCTTCCTTTTGCTGTTTCTCTTTCCCTTCCTCAAACATTATTTCTTCTTTCTAGCCATTCTTTTATCCTCTCTCCTTTCTTTCTTATATCCTTCCCCTTTCTGGTGTCTTATTATCATTTAATATAAAAATGAACAAAAGCATCTGCCTTCTAGTAGAGAAAATTTTCTCAACCAATAAAGTCTAAGGATAAAATGGCCTTCAAAGAGAAGGAGGAATTGCATTCTGGTAATAGACTGAAGAAATGCATTGGCTGCAGTGGAAATAATGAAAAAAAAAGGTATTTCATTCACCTCATGCCTAGACTAAACTACTTTGAAAATGTGATTTAAGAAAAATTGAAGTAATCTATAGACATTCTGAAGTTGAACGAGATGCTCTAGTAAGTTTAGTTTTATGATATGTCCTGGACCAGGTTAGCTTGATTTAATCTTAGTAAAATACTTCATCCTCTTCTTAATGAAAATATAATCTATATCTAATTTTTCATAGTATTATGTCACTCAGAGAAATCTTCATTGTCAGCATTTTATAACATGCTTCATTGACATCCTTCTATAGGGGAGAGCTATTTTTAGGTTAGTCCTAGGTATTTTGGATTCTTAATCTGCAGTTTCAGCTGGTTTTTCTGTTTCTTCTAATGATTAGGCCATCATTAAATCATGTTTGACTACTTTAGATTTATTTACTATAGTTCTTGGTTAATTCCAGCCCACTTCTTACTATTTTAGCAATCTCTGCTTCATATATAACAAAATATATGATTTCATTAACATTTTAAAAGAAATGAATACTATGTATAACTTGCCAGTAAATGGTATTTTTTTTTGCTTATAGCCATGTTCTTATGTAAACTCTGAAGTTATTTGGTTTCTAGAGAAGCATTCTCCTGACCATTGTTGTATTTCAGCAAACAACCCAAAACTATGGATGAAATGTGAATCTTTATTCTAAACTACAAGAAACATTCTTGCTCCACGTCCTTCCAGGTACATGATTCCCAATCGTAGTCTCCTTTGAATCTGACCACTGGTTCTTGTTTTTGCAGTCCCCAGTCTGTCCCAGATCGTTTGAGGATCCGGGTGAACAAAATCAGTTTGCAAGACTATGAAGGATTCCACTATGACAAGGAGAAACTTCGAGAAGCTTGTAAGTTTCAAGTGCCTGTCAGATTTCAGGGGATCATCTGACCTTCAACTTCTTGATCAAGCTTGATTAGAGGGATGGATTCATTAGTCCTTGTGTTTGAAAATGTAGCTCAAAAAGTGAAGAAAGAACCGGTTCATGGCCTAGTAGAGTGTTTGTCTAGCATGCGCAAAGACCCAGGTTTGATTACTCAGTACCACATAGAAAAAAGCCAGAAGTGGTGCTGTGGCTCAAGTGGTGGAGCTCTAGACTTGAAAAAAGCCAAGGACAGTGCTCAGACCCTGGATTCATGCCCCAGAGTGGCTCCCCCCAAAAAAAACATGAATAGGAAGAGAAAGAGAGTAACATGGGAATATTAGTATATGGGCTGAATGAAAAGGCTGCAGAGAAAGAAAGAATCTAAGCATTCTGCTGTGGATATTGCAGCTGGAACTCTCAGCTTATGCACCACTTTCATCTCAGCTTCAGGTGCAGTGTGCAAAGCAGAATTCTGGTGGTGTAGTAACAATAATATCCAGGAGCTTTTGTGCCAAAAAGAAGTCTCTTCCCAGAGCCTGCATTGGCACAGAATTCTCTCACTCTTAGGTAGCTCTGGAAAAACTGCCCACAGAAGGTACTGCCATTATTTCTAGCTACACTGCTGGTCATGGTAGGTTGAATTATTGGTAATGAAAGGTCACTATTGCTGAACTCTCAAATTGTATTTTCTATGTATCCCTTTGAACACACAGCTTAATTGTAATTTTGCCTCGTCAATCATTATTTATGTTTGCATTCTGGCCCCTATTTTATATCCATTTCTATACCATAGACCAGGAGAAATTAAAATCCTGGATGATCTAGATATTAACATCTTATTTGTAGGTATCTGAGAATAATAAGATCAAAGAAAGTAGGAAAATGTAATTATAAGAGAACATGCTAAGAAGGAGCTTTATATAGAATCAAAGATTCATTAATCTAAACCTCATTTGGGCCACATTGCTCCTGAAGGAGGTGTGGAAGAAGCAATGGGTTAAAATAGTCAGGCATGGAGGTGTGTCAGCATTTGATTTCTGGGTTCTGATTCTCCAGTCTCATCATATATGATCATCTAGAAATGCAAGGGAAGTCTCGCTGTGTACAGAGCATTTGCTATCCAAAGTTGGCAGTGAGTAAAGGTCCTTTTCCCTGGAGGCCCCATCATTGAATTTTCTGGAAAGTTCTGTGCAAAAGCTTCAGTTTCTCAGTTCCCTCTCTGCTTCAATTTCTGCTATCCTTCTGGTTGTTTTCCTTTTCTTTCTTGTCATCCTCCACTTCTGTCCTTCACTTCTATCTAATTTCCTCTGGTGGGAAAATGTGAGTTGAAGGAGAAGAGGAACTTGAATCTCTGCTTTTCTTCTTTCTGTTAACCACTTTTTAAATTTTCTAATGTGAATAAGATGATTGTAAATGACATATAAGCACACAACCTAATTTTGAACACAGAGTGATGTACATGCATTTTGAACAGTAGCTTGGTGTAAATTAAGACTTTCAGAAAATATTAATTATGTAAAAAGCAGTACATGCTCTTTCTTTGTTTCAAACTTCCATATAATAAGAAACAGGTGATAGTTCACAAATAATATTTTCTGGCCTACCATAGACTGAAGGAAATTAGGAGAAGGGAATCAGATACATTTGAAAGTTTTTGGCTGACGTGAGATTTGAGGCTTATCTGTGGCTCTCAGTTATCTGTTCCATCTTCTCTCTACTGGCAAATGCTTTCCTCATCCTATTTCAATAAAACTTCCATGTGAGGAAATTTATTAAATGCTGAGAAATGGCTTGGGATAAATTGCCCAATATAAATTTGTTGCGAACAAATAAGCACTGAAAGAGAGAGTAATAAGGAGTCAGTCTAAAGATCTGAATTTGGAGGAAACTACATTGTCATTTGTATGTGAAAGTTGCTGATTCAGACATTGTTCTTTTAATATATGATGTTGATGTTTCTCTCTTTTGGTTGCTCTTGCAGAATTTGGCTTTTGAGGTAACAACATTTTCTTTACCCTTGCTCTTTTGCCTGGCTCCAACTTGCAACAGACTACAAATTCCTAGGGAAGCTGAAAGCTCAAATTAAATAGAAGAGCATAAGCCAGTTCAAGCCCATATGTGAACTGCATGCCAAGAAAGGTGTTCTTTCAGAACCATTAATTAAATAATGTTCCCAGAACACATCTAGATAAAAGGGTACCTAGGTGTAATACACTGTGACCTGTGTCCCAGAAGAACAAGGAAGTGAGTCTGCTCAGACCATTTATCTGTTGTCACCAAAGTTTGAATTAGAGCTGTGTGTTGTGTGTTACTGGATTTTCTTTTGTTTGAAATAGTTTTCCTTTCTGTGTGGCATACCCCAGGAGTTTATTCAAGCATACTGTGGCTGTTTGCCATGCCATTTGCTTCACTGCTGTTCAAATGTCTGGCTGGTTGTCCCCATCGGATTTACATAAGCTTGAGTGGTGGTGGTAAGGTAAATCTCTGCTTCTACCTGTAATGGAATCCAGGATGGCAGCCCCTTTGATTGCTTTCCTTATTTCATTCTTCAGAAAGAAGCTGCATATTCCCAATCCCCTTCTATCAAGCTCCATCTTCCCCAGGGACATCCCCTAACAGAGAAGCAAGGAGACAGCCAGAGCTTTGAGAAACTCTCCTTCAGCTTTCACAGATAATGTCAGAATGACGTATTTAGAGTTTCCCTCACTGGCTGTGATTTGTCAGTCCTCTAGTTAATCGACATTATGTGTGGGGGCGGGGGAGTCTATTGCATGAAAAAGGCAAAATATAAGGCGAGAGAATGTGTATGTGTCCACATTAAAAACAATTGTTAAAGCATATCTAGAATAATGATGACAGAATAATCATGGGTCTTTTCTAGAGTAAGTAATCATCAAATCTGGCATGGGATATTCAACTTTGTGATATTTCTAGCTCCAAAAGGTCTTCATTAGGATAGCATATGCTTGAATACAGAAACTTATCAAGATGCAAGAGAACAAAATGAAGCTTCACTTTGCTTCTGACATTAACTAACTCTGCTCCTGGATTGACTGATAATTGATCAGAGTCTAGGGACTCAAGCACAAATCAGTTTGAACTCAACTGAAAATAGTTGTGAAGATAGGTGGGCCTGCCATTAATTGTACATGAACATAGTATTCACCAGTGCTTCTATGTACATTGTCTTAGTATGATGAATATTCTCTGGATGTATGTAATACACAGTGTCCAATTCCTTATTCTATTGGTTGAGAAGAATGAGAGTGCAATTAAACATAGAGCTTTTGGCTCTGTGGCGCTTCCTTGATAAGCAGTTGAGTAGCAAACTCAAAGCTGTTTGTTTTTGAATCTTACTTGCTATCCCAGCAAAGTCATCTCATTTCCCTAATGATCACGTCTCATGAGAATACAATTGCTACCTCTTAGTGCGTGGAGGGTTAAATGTAATGGAAGATGTGAAGGTGCTGAATCTCAGTCAGGCACATGAGCACACTCCACCAAGGTAGAAGCAGTGCAGAGGGTAGCTACAAGTTGTTCAAGGGCTCTTCTGTCACCTGTCATGGTCCCACCTGTACGTCTAGACAGCCAAGTCCACAGTAGGCTGGCTTCACACAAACTGCTCTCCACCACCCTTCGAATCTTTATTTCAACAGGAGAATAGGAGAATTCAAAATAGTAGAATTGAACACTAGAATTCAACAGTGGAATTCAAAACAATATAATTCTCTGTGTCTCTCTGTCTCTGTCTCTGTCTCTGTCTCTGTCTCTGTCTCTCTCTCTCTCTCTCTCTACACACACACACACACACACATATAGTTATCTTACGGCAGATTAGTTCTAGGACCACTGCAGATACATACCCAAATACACAGATTCTCCAATTTTCTAAATAATTATATGCAGAGTAGTTTGTATATAACTTGAATACGCACTACCATCAAGAGGTTACTTAGGATATAAAGTATACTGCAGGGGCCGGGAGTTTGGCCTTGTGGTAGAGTGCTTGCCTAGCATGCATGAAGACCAGGGTTCCATTCCTTGGTACAACATACATAGAAAAAAAGCCGGAAGTGGAGCTGAGGCTCAAGTGGTAGAGCTCTAGCCTTGAGAAAGTCCAAGGACAGTGCTCAGGCCCTGAGCTCAAGCCCAGGACTGGCAAAAAAATAAATAAATAAAGTATAATGCAAATGTAATGCAAATTATTATTATGCTAAATTTTTAAATGGATAGTAGTAAGAAAGAGAGGACATGTCAGTACATTTTTTAAAAAATCTGTTTGAGGAGTTAAATGATCATTAGTTAACATCTGCAGGGCATTGTTCAACTACTGTGGGTTTTTAGAAATACTTTGATATTTGAATTTACAAGAGAATTCACCCATTGGTGAAGTTAACACTATCCTGACTCAATCAGCAGCCAGAAGGCCCATCAATTGGAGATCTAACTTTAATCACGTGAATTCTTTGGGGAGATACTTCATATCCAAACAACAAGCACTTAGTAAAGTTGGTATTTGCTACCACTTTCAATTGTCTGTTTTCACCCTTGCTTACTCTGTTCTTTGGAGTATAATTCACATTCAAAAATGGAGAAGATGGAGCACTGGTGTGTCCTTGTTGCCACTTTCCATATTTGACTTTCATATAATCAGATAAATATGTATAGGTGGTAGAACAATTCAGTTGTCATGCAGTCATACTTTCAGCAACAGAAAACACACATCCAGTTCTTCCTGTGAGCAAACAATGGCTGGAATACAAACAAAACAGAATTAGTCATCCATTTACCAGTGCTTTTTTTAAGTGCAGATAAATGTGCAAGAGGTGTGGAAACATCATGCATAACTTTTTCCCCCCTAACAAATATTATTTAAATAATGGAAGGAAGAGATAAAAAATATCCTGAATGAGACAACCAGTATAATACTGGCATGTGACCTTAACAGTGCCTTTGTGGTCTTCAGGTATTGTCAGGATTACAGGCCTGGAGTGAAAAACTCAGTACTACAATGAAGGAAGGAAAGAAGGAAGGAAGGAAAGAAGGAAGGAAGGAAGGAAGGAAGGAAGGAAGGAAGGAAGGAAGGAAGGAAGGAAAGAAGGAAGGAAGGAAGGAAGGAAGGAAGGAAGGAAGGAAGGAAGGAAGGAAGGAAGAAAGAAGAGAAAGATGGAGAAGGGGAGAAAGGATGGGAAAAGAAAGTAAGGAAGGAACGAATGAACCAACCTTGTAGAAACTGAATAGGATTTAAATCTTCACTCTGATTTGTTTGCTCAATAGAGATTTCACTCATAATGAGTCCGAGCTTTAAAAATTCCTGTTAGTGAATTTATTTCCAGAGTTTGCTAAAGACACAGATTTTTGTTTTTATTGATTGCTTCCTTTAAAATTGAATTGTTTCCCCTCACTTAAGTTTTTACAAGGGTAAGAATAGATTTACATGCTTTTAGGGTTGCTTTCTCAAGTTTGTTTTTGTTTTGTTTTGTTCTTTTGCTAGCTGTAGGGCTTGAACTCAGGGCCTGAGCATTGTCCTTGGGCTTTCCTCAAGACTGGAACTCTTCCACTTGAGTCACAGCACCACTTCCAGCTTTTTTTCTCTGTATGTGGTACTGAGGAATCGAACCCCGGTCTTCATGCATGCTAGGCAAACACTCTACCACTAGGCTAAACTCCCGTCCTGGCTTTCTCAAGTTTCATACCAGAGATTAAAAGAAATTTGATGGAGTTCAAAACTCAAACTTTGTAGAGAACCTGCTAGTATTTTCTAGAAATCACACCCCAGAAGCCACACACTCCAGAGGAAGGGAATGAAAATGACACAGCTTCCTTTTATCTTTGAGTGGCATTGTAAATTAACTATGGATGGGAAGCTAGGGAATGCAAACTCTGGAATCATTTTTAATCACAAGAAACCAGAGGCTGTAGATTCTTTGACAGACCCCAGGTGTGGCATGGCACTATAAAGATTTTAGGATGTTTCATTTCCTTTTGTATGCTGATCTGCTTATTAGGTGCTCCTGGCTGCTTCCAGGTGAGTGATGGGCAGTTAATGATGGTAGGTTGTTAGAAAGCATGCCTGTGGCTCAAACATGAGAAAGCTTGATCGAAGTATTTCCAATTGAGTTTCTCTCATTATTATTATTATTATTATTATTATTATTATTATTATTATTATCAGCCACTAAGTAGGAATTTAGTCCTTGATAACCTTGGTGTGTTTCAAGATAATGAGGTAAAATAGGAAGATTCCATTTGTGCCTACCAATCTTTTTTTTTTTAAGGGCATTTCCTGCTTCTTCTTTTCTTGCTTTTTTTACCTTTAGTGCCTAATACACATCATATCTTTGACTTCTTCCATAGTGCTAAAGCCATAGCTTACAAAGCAGATCCTTCTTAGGTTTCTATCAATATTATCTTTTACTTAGCAAAATATTTGCCCATAGCAAACAAATGCCAGTTTCCTTTGGAGTTTGAACTTATTGGCTCACATTCCACCACAAAGACAGAAAGGTCAGCCTTATTTTACAGCTATTTAAAAAATAGGAGGGCTGGGAACATGTCCCAGTGGTATAGTGCTTGCCTAGCATGCATGAAGCCCTTGCTTTGATTCTTACTACCACATACACAGAAAAAGCCAAAAGTGGTGCTATGGCCCAAGTAATGGAGCTCTCACCTTGAGAAAGCCCAAGGACAGTGTCCAGGCCCTGAGTTCAGGCCCCAGGATTGGCAAAAAAAAAATAGGTTCTTATTTATGTCCCAGGCACATGACTAGCTAGTAATCTGCCATTTTGGTCTTCCTGTATATAGGTTCCGGGTTGACAGGCACGTGCCATCTTATCCAGATTCTCTTTGGGAAGAGAAAGTCTCTCAGACTTTTCTGCCTGGGTGGGCCTGCAACTGTAAGCCTCCTAATCTCAGTTTTACAAGTATCTTAGGCTAACAGAGGAGGTGTGCCCAGCTATGGATTGAAAAGGGGAAGTAAGGACATTTCTGTCTGGGTTGCTCTCAAATGATGTTCCTTCTACCCTGAGCCTCCCCCATAGCTAGGAAGCATGGTGTGAACCACTGATGGCTAGTAGAATATAACTCTCCAGAAGAAAGTAAATGAAATGGACAGAGTTCTATATAGCCATTCCACCTGACTGTCCTGTCTAATTCTTCCTAATTTCTCCTGATATTAACATCTAGTAGTTCAGTGCATTTCATTATGGGGTCCTATAATGCTATGAGATTTCACAAATGTATAATGATATAAGTCTTGCAAAATCAGAATCGTTTCACTGCTAAAAATATGCGATGCTGTACTTTATTTTATGTGCTATACCTCAAAAAAATGGCTCTTCATTTTCCTAACTTCTGGCATTTGTCAATCCTATTTTCTTCATCCTTCTGCCTTTTCTTAGAATGTCATGTAGTTGGAATTATAAACCATGTGCTCTTTACTCAGATTAGCATCATTCCCTTAGCATAATGTATTTAAAATTCTTTTTATTGATTGATCACTGATTTTTCTGTTTTCTGTAATATTCCTTTGCATTGGACTCAAACTCAAGTTCAGTGGGTGCTCTTTTGTTTTACCTCCTGAAGGAAAGGTTGATTTGTGTTTTAATCCAAGTTTTGGTAATTATTTTTCAAAGAATACTGTAAATATTCATGTGCAAATTTTTGCATGGATGTAATTTCCAGCTCAGTTAGGTGAATACAAAGGACTAGGAGGCTGGACTCCAAGGTAGCAGTATGTTTAATTTTGTAAAATGAAACAAAAAAAAATCCTTCCATGGTGCCTCCTAAAGTGGTGTCCCATTTTGTACTCTCAGCAGCCTTTGACCAAGGCTTCACATCCATCTCAGTAGTCGATATCATTAGCTCAGCATTATCATCAGTGTGTAGTGGCTCTCATTGTTTTCATTTGCAATTCTCTAATCACAGACTATACTGAGCCCCTTTTGGTATTCTTTGCCTTTAGTTTCTTGGGGGAGGAGGAGGGCCTATAAATGTTCAGACCTTTTGCTCACTAGTATCTCACTTTGTTATCTGATATATTGGATTTATTTGTATTTGATTATTTGAAATTGGATAGGGAAGGGGGGAAAACCAAGACGGGGGTGGGGTGGGGTGGAGGGGAGGGTAATGGGGACCAAGACATGTGAAACGGTATCAATATATGTGAATTAATGCACCTTCTGTCTGGCAAATATGTAACCCTTTTATTAATTACAATAAAAAATATATAGTCTGTAGTTAAAAAAAAAGTTACCTCTCCTAATTGAAATTTAAGGGCTTCGTGTATTTTTTGATCCTCTTACTTCTTTTATCAAATGTGCATTTTGCAGTTTCCTTCCAGTCTATGTGTTTTTATTTTTTATGTGTTTATGATAGCACAGGTGTTTTCATTTTAATGAAGTCTAATTTGTTTATTTTTTCATGAGTTATGCTTTTGATGCCTTATCTATAATGTCATTGCCTCATACAAGATTCCTTAGTTTGCTGCCTGTGTTATTTTCTGAAGAATAGCTTTGTTTAGTTGTGGTTGTTTTCCACTCTGTTGAGGTTTTATTTTCATTTTTTGACTAGTCCTGGGGCTTGAACTCAAGGTCTGGTCACTGTCCTTAAGATTTCTCAAGGCTAGCACTCTGCCACCTGAGCCACAACATTTCTAGCTTTTTCTGGTATGTGGTACCGAGGAATCAAACCAGGCAAGCATTCTACCACTAAGCCACATTCCTAGCCCTGGTTTTTTTTTATTTTCTTATTTTAATACTACATAGATTTGGTTAAAAGATATCAATTGCTTAAACTCTACTGTTGATAAATGAATCAGAAATTCTGCCACAGGATACATTGATTGTAAGATTACTATCTGTATTTTGATAGTTTCCCCTACTGAATTTCCTTTTTCATTTCATGCCTTCTTTTTTTGTGGGAAGAAGACAGAGCTGGCCTTTGAACTCCAGGCCTTGTACTTGGTAGGGAGAAGTTCTACCATTTGAGCCATGCTTCTGTTTTAGTTATTTCTTGAACAGGATCTCACTTTTGTATTGTATAGCCTTGCTGGGACTGTAATTCTATTTATGTTTCCTGCATAAATGCTAGGATAACAGACATGAATCTGTCAGTTTTTTTATTGGTTGAGATGGGAGATTTGTGAACTTGGAACATAAGCTGGCTATGAGCCATGGTTCTCCTGATCTCTGTCTCCTAAGTATCGAGTGTTACAGGCATGTTCACTGTATTTGGTCATTTTTGTCTCTATTATGATTGCTCCCTGCAGAAAGTGTTAACTTATGTTTTAAGCTTCACAAAGTTTCTGTGATTCTATTATTTTTATGAGTCTCTTTAGAAGGGAAAACCCTAATCTTACAAACACATGTGGTTTCTGAGTTTTTCTCTAAGGAATCACACCTTCTTTTTAATGATCCCACTGAAGACAGTTTTGTTGGTGCCTTGAATAAGTGAAGGGCCCCATTTAACTGCAATCCTGTTTTAGCAAGAGCTGCACTATAGCAGTAAAAGTGTCAGACAATTAAATCCTTTTTTTTGTTCCCACACTTAGCTCTCAACTCTTTATTTCCACCGTGATATCTTGTTCAACACATCACTGTACCTTGTAGAGCATGAATTAACTGCTGTTTCCTCCTTTTTATAAATCCCATTATCAGCTTCACAAGAACTTGGTGTTAGGGGTGGCTCATTCTTGCTTGGCTCCAAGAGCATTTCCTTTTTTTTTTTTTTGCCAGTCCTGGATTTGAGCTCAAGGCCTGAGCACTGTCCTTGGACTTTCTCAATGCTAGCGCTCTACCACTTGAGCCTCAGCACCACTTCTGGCTTTTTTTCTATATATGTGGTACCTAGGAATGGAACCCGGGTCTTCGTGCATGCTAGGCAAGCACTCTACCACTAGGCCAAACTCCTGGTCCCCAAGAGCATTTCCTATGTCACAAAACAGTTGGCCGTGATTCCCTTTATGCCCTCTGTAAGTTCCTTAGGTTCTTTTGTTGATTTGCTTTGGTGTTAGAAGCTTTGGTGCAGTTATCTGCTATGAGGTTCCTCACATGTGGTCTGCTGAAATCTCTTTGAGGATTTATGAATGGCCAGCACTGTACAAGTTCGTACTAGACTTGGGAGGAAAATGTGATGAATCTAATAAGGCTTAGAGGAGAATTTAAAGGAAGGATTAGCTCTCAGTGTGTGTATTGCTGGCATTGATTTTATCTTCACAGATTGGCATTGTGGTTTTACTCACATAAGTCTTTCACACTGCATTGCCAAAGAATCAAGAACAACCAGGCTCAATAGTATCTAATGATAGCCAGGTGTTAGCCACTCATCCCTGTAATCCTAGCTTCTCAGAAAGCTGAGATGTGAAAATCGAGGTCTAAAGCCAGCCTGGTCAGGAAAGTCTATGAGACTCTTACCTCTAGAAAACTACCAAAAAGTCCAAAGTGAAGCTATAGCTCAAGTAGTAGAGTGCTCACATTTAGGAGCGCGCACACACACACACACACACACACACACACACACACACACAATCTGTAATTATGATATTTAGAATATTAAATACTATATATTCTAAACATAGTAGTTAAATATAGTACTTAATGTTTAAGAATAAACATTACAATGAATGGTATGAGAATAATCATTATAATAAACCTACCAAATGATAATGTTGGATATCAGTAACATAACTGAAACTGATGCCCAGACAACAATAAAAAAAATCCCTAGGAAACACATGTGAATATTTTGTTCATCTATTCCAATGAGCTTTCATGGCTGCATGGAATTGTTTTATATTTAGTTTATGTCAACAGTCCATTAGCTTTTCAGTTCAATATTGGAAATTCTCTTGTGTAGTTTGAATAGGAAAATCAGTCATGTGATTTTTCCATCTAATTTTTATTGAAATCTGATATACTCTCATGTCTACCGATCCCAAAATGATTGGCATCTGCTCATATTACATTTCATTATGAATTAAACAGCAGTCATCTAAATTCTTATGGAGCACAATTCTAGGATGCTGGATTCCCAGGCTGCAAGGCCCTCAGAAGCTGGGCTATTGGAAAGGGAGACAAGTGAATAGACATTGAAAGGGCCCCACACCCCTGCCATGTAAATGTCACTTAGAGCTTCTCTGTTCAATTGTCCTACTCCTTTCTCCAGTCCAAATATACAGATCTTTTCCCTAGAAACACACACACACACACACACACACACACACACACACACACACACAGAGAAAGAAAGATAAAAGTCTGTTCTATGCTGGCGTGGCTGAAACGACTTTAGCCACCTGACTTCTCTCAGTGCTACTCCTATAATTCTTTAGATCTGGCCTCAGAGCACTGTGCTTATTGCGCTTATGCAGTGTGCACCTAGCTGAGCCCATCATCCAGGAACTCATGAAGTTGCATGAATAATCTCCATCCACTGTGGACTTTGGCACAATCATGGGTCAGCATGGTCTTAGGTTGATTCATAATACAGCCTGCTTTAGTGATCCCCGAGAAGGGGGGTTAGTGCACCCCAGAGTTGATCTTCCTTTAAATAATGGATTCACTTCAGAAAAGCTTTTGTCATTTTCATCACCCTCTTGGTCTTTGCAAAACATTATCTCAGCTTTTTTAAAAAACACTCTAGGTATCTTTTAGTGTAGCCAAATTTTTGTCTTTAACATGTTAAATAACTCATTCTATGTGTACAGGGTGATTCTGCTTAGCATTTATGGTGAAACACGTATTTTAAAAGTTGTTTTTGAACATTATCTTTTATCTCATCTATGCTTCAAATTTTCCCTGTGTGCTTGAATTTCCTGAAGATGACTAGTGTTAATTTATGCAGTATTTTGGCATAAATGTGCAAAATATGCTTAAGTAGTCCTAACTTCAAGTACAAATGAAAAATTAATTAGTAAATACTGTTGGCATTTTATTCCAAACATTAAATCAAGAGCATGTGTGCATAAAATGTACCAAAACTTCTCATTGCTTCCATTTAATTGTAATCTTGATCATGTGGCATATACACAAACAGAAATAGGGAAAGGAGATTAGTGGAGGTCAGAGTCAATGCTGAGAAGGATCCAGGACAGGACTTATGTTTTGGCTGGTAATAAGTAATTTCTGCATGATTTCTTCAAGGTTGAGGATCAGAAGTTAACTCTGTAATTTCTTGAGTATTTCATTGTTTTGAGGGCTTTCTTCTTGATTTTTAGATGGCTACCTTATTTCTGTGTATGTAAATAATAATGAGAGTTCTCTATGGAAATAAAGATGTTAGAATATGTAGATAAATAAGAAGAGGTCTATGGTGTGATGGGATTGGCTCCTGCAAGTAAAAGCCGGGTAGAATATTATGCCATCTGCAAACTGGGTAAACAGGAAAATGTTGAGGCTATATCAGTCTGGGTCCACAGACCCGAGAACGAGATGAGCTGATAGTGTATGTCCCAGCATAAGGTGGGGGCCTGAAAACTGGGTTGAGGATGGACTATCATGGATATAAGAACATAAAAGGCCAGAAAATGAAGAACTATGAATGACCTCTGCAGACTCAGTGCTAGAATTCAATCTTCCACACGTTCTTTGCCTCAGTCCAAAATATAAATTCTCATTTCTTTCAGAAACATCCTCACAGTCAGAAATAATGTGGGCATCCTTAGTCCAGTCAAACATGTTAGATTGTGTGTGTGTGTGTGTTGATTTTTAAATTTTATTGTAAAGGTGACATATCAATATGTAAGTCAGATCATGCCTATATTTCCTCCCTCCCTCACTCCCTGCTGACTTCCTCCCCCGCAAAGTTGTATAGTTCATTTTCATAGCTGAATTGATTCAGCCTTTATCTCAATTTCTGTGTTTCTCCTTCCCCTCCCCAAATCAGATAAGCTTACATACAAAATGAGTACAGAAACATAAACAGTAACAAAAGAAGGGGGAAAGAAGTAAAAAAAAAATCTACAAATAGTACAATATAAAAAGAAAAATGCGGGCCGGGAGTTTGGCCTAGTGGTAGAGTGCTTGTCTAGCATGCATGAAGACCTGGGTTCAATTCCCGGTACCACATACATAGCAAAAAGCCGGAAGTGGTGCTGTGGCTCAAGTGGTAGAGCTCTAGCCTTGAGAAAGTCCAAGGACAGTGCTCAAGCCCTGAGCCCAAGCCCAGGACTGGCAAAAAAAAATGCAATTTTATTTTATTGTCATGGTGATGTACACAGTGGTTACAGTTACATATGTAATGAGTACATATTTAAAATGCTAATCGTAACATCACCTTGATTAGGAAGTAGAACAAATACCTCCTTCGTCCCTCTTGTTTTGAGATAACTATTTTATGCTGATTTTCATATTTGCTGTTCTCTTGATATATTTACCTCCTGTACATGTATCCCTAAACCAGATAGTGAATGATTCTGGAAAATTTGGAAGCAAAGTCCAAAGCCCTTGTGCAAAGAACACAAAGCCATTGAATCATTTTGAGATTGAAACTCCCACAAGTGCCCCAAATGATCTCTGGTCCTAGGCTCACTTCAGCTTCTCTCAAGGTTACCTATGGCCATTCTGAGAGGATTGAGTGGACAAGGTGATAATTGAGTCCTGGGAAGTGTTTGGAAGGTGTTAGCATGGGATCTACAAATCACTGGAAATATTGTTAGAAAGGACAGCTGAATTTTTCTGCTTTACTCTAGTCTAACACCTGTTCTGTAGAATAGGTTGAAGCTGAACGTTTCTGGAATGATATAGTGCTATTATATATAGTCGCATATCATTATGTATACATCTACATATACATGTGCAACTGATGCAGGATTTCCTATGCATTTTAATCTTTGGTTAGAAAAATAGCTCAATTAGAGTTTTGAGAATCTCAGTGATGACAGTTTTTTGGCACATCTGCCTCAGGAGTCAGTGCTCTAATTGTTTGCTACCCCAAATGTCTGGCACTCTGGGGTCTTCTAGCCTTACTCCCTTGGGGATTTCCTTTACTTTTCTCCTTTATCCTTGGGTTTCTCATTTCTTTTACTTTGGGTATTACTCTTTTTTTTCTTTTTATTGTACACTCACCCTTTGTTTGGGGTGAACAATCTAGTAGATTCTTGATAGAGGATTCTCTTTTTCTTCTTTTATACTCCTTAAAAAAATTAAACCACATTTCCTTTTCATGGATGGATCATTTTCTCTAAACTCGGATTTTCTTAGAGATGTTTTAAAAATATATTATTTCATTAAAAAGTTTATTTTATTCCATTATGGTTTTGTCACTAGATTCTGCCTTAGAGAGATTTCTTGGTTTCCTGATAATTTTTGCCTTTGAATTCATTTTTCAAAGAGGAGCAAGTAAAAGCTAGATGGAAACTCTGACCTGGGTAAAAAAAAAATAAAAAAACAAAAAAACTCACTGACTTCTACCTTTGGTATGGGGTTATCTGAGAGTTAATTTGTGCTGCCTTTAAGTCTAGGTGAGAGGTGCCCAAGCTTTAGATGGCTTTACTGTTATCTTCTTCCAGCTTTGCTCTGCTTCCTGGGAAGTTGTGTCTTTACCACTAAATGAAGAGACTCACTTTGAGCTTGCTTTACCCATTTGCAAACTATGTTCTTTCCTGCCTCCACACACAAGTTTGTTGCATTTATGACATAAACATCTTCCAGTTTCTTTACAAGAAAGTAGGGTTCTGGCTAGCAGCCTTTGAGGAAGTTGAGTTGTGGGGAAGGAAGCTCAAGATGTAGCAAGGACAGATAATAGGGAATCTGTCATCTACCATCCAGTGCTCCTCTTTCAGCTGCCCACTGTCTGCATTCCTGATATCCCAGTTCTTCCAGGCTGCAAGCCTGACGAAGACCCTGCCCAGATAAACTGCCTTAGTCCCCATCTATATTGACCTGTGTTGTAATATTGGACTCAGTGAGGCTCCAGGTAGGCTGCCAGTTCTTCATTTTTTCCTTCTATTTCATATTCTTTTCTCTTTAAAAATCTCTGCTCATTTGCCAATTTATAACTTTTTTAATATCCATCATAGCATTGCTGATGAGAGAGAAAATAATGTTAAATCTGCCATCTTATTCTAAAACACAACGTTTTCCTTCTGTTTAGTCTTAGAACTTTTGAATTTTGCTTGATGCCTGCAATAAACATTCCATTGTGTAGACTATTGACTGATGCTTATTGGAACAGTGTCTCCTGACCCAAACTAAGATGACTCTTCCAGAACAGGAATAGTGACATTACTGCGCCCGCCCTACACACCCTCACTATTCTTAATTAGCATGAATGAAATGTCAATGGAGTTGGGAAGTTAATTATGAATAATGAAAAGCCCCAAAGAGAAGTGTCAGACTACAACATTTTTTCTACAAGTTATTTTTCCTGTTAGGGATGGAATGAAAATTACTTATAAGTAAGCAAGTATGTAACTGTGGAAATACTACTGCTAGCTAATCTTAGTAGAATAATGATAGATTAGAAGATAGATGCCTGAGTATATTGATTTTCTAATAAAAGATGCTCAAAAGATGGTGGAAGGAATGAGAGAGCTCTACCTGATATTGATGTTATGGAATTTCAAGCTAAAATACAGGACTACATTTTATCTTCACAAGACTGAAAATGCCTGTTATAAACACCTTAGTTTACAAACCAAGGAGGTGAATAATTTACAAGAACAAAGAGCTAACTTGCCAAACCAAAGCGTCACTAAAATTTGCACTTAGTACTGAGTTTATAAATCCTTCCCATGGAATTGCAATGGCGCTTGGCTCTTTCTTTTTTTCCAATTCCTAGTGAAGGATTATTCGATGAAAAGCAGTTCTTTAAAGCTACTTAAAGCCTGAGCAGAATTATTGATTTCATATATGTGATACTGGCCACCAAGTTCTACTACATTAGATTTGTTGCAAACCAACCAAAGGAGCACAATCCATTTATGAGAGAGACGAATGCTTTCCAGAAACCCGAATGTTACATTCCTCCTTAGCATCGTGTCCTCGTGACTTCTATTGGATGTGTACAATTCAGCTGCCTGGGAACAGCCTCCAATGTACTGTATTGTACATTACACTTCATATGAAGGTCACTGAAATAGAATGAGGAGTCCAGGTAGCACAAAGACCACAGATCCTATGGTGACTGCAGAGAAAACAAATCACCGTGGGGGTCTAGGAAGAAGGGTGCTAATTTCTTTGCATGGAAATCATCAACATTCTCATAAGTCTTAGGAAATAACTTTTTAATCTCTGAGCAACACAATCATGCCCATCTAGAAGAATCAATTCTGTTATTTTGACCCTTTCCTTTCTCCTTCACTCTTAGCCATTCCTCTGGGTATTCTCGTTGTGCGTGGAGACTGTGATTTGGAGACTTGCCGTATGTACATAGACCGCTTACAGGAGGTGAGTTTACTCAGCTGTCTAGTTCTATGAATGATTGCAAGCTGTGCGTGTGTGTGTGTGTGTGTGTGTGTGTGTGTGTGTGTATGTTTCTAAGTGAAATGGAAATGTAGTGTCCTTGTCCTTTATGCCATTAAAATTTACCTCCCTCCCTCACCCCACCACTGCTGTTTCTTGACTTTGCTGATTGAAGTGGAACAGAATTGAATGAATTAATTCCAAGGGGCTATTGCTTGAATATATTCCATAACTGTGGCCTGGAAGTCTGTCTTCTTGCCAGACTATGTAACTGTGGGATTTTTGAGCTATGAAGAAGTTCAAAAAGATATTGAATAAGAAAACAGAAATTTGGAGTTATGCAATGTTATGTATCTAGCACTGACTTCTTTCAAAGACAACCAGCTACATCTTTTAAAATAAGAAACTCCTACAGGGAAAAAAAACATTTCACTGGGAATTTGTCAGATCACAGAGGAATAACCTATTGTTGTTTTCCTCAATCTGATCTTACCATAAAGGGAGAAGGAAGGTAATTTCATAGATGGCATTCCTATGAATATAATCTGCACCAGCAAAGCCAGGAGAATCAAACTCATCATTACAATTGCTGTTGTAATGTTGGTATCTTTATGGGGCTTATTATTTGCCTCCACTCCTCAAACCGTAAAGCATAAAGAAACATTTCTTTATTAGTGCTTTTCATTGTAAGATGCTTTTTAGAGTTGCTTTTCTTAGGCAAGACTGAGAAAAAGTCTGAGTTTTTCCAAACTGTTAGATAATTCTGATGGATACAATTCTATTTTGTGCAACACATTATAGGCATAAATAAACATCTTAGAGCAGATACAAAGGTATTTAATAGCCCCTCAAGTTGTACTGTTAGCTACAATATTTAATTCTGCTTCTCTCTGAAGAAATAAATTTGACTGGGATTAGCACAATGATGTAAAAATATTAATATTTCATTTTGACATGCTGAGAACAGTGCTGGAATTAGGAATGCAAACTATTTAGCAACAGAAGGCCAACTTTAACTGTTGATATGAGTGAGAGAGAGTTGGAGTGAGAATAACTGCTTAAATATATAAAAGCTTGTGAACTTCATAACTTAAAACTCAAGTTCAAAACTATATTCTACAATGTCCTATTTTTCAAAATAACATTTGAATTTTGCTGTGGAATTTTGTTAAATCTGCATTTAAAAAGTGAGTCATAGCCAAGACATGTGAAAGGGTATCAGTATATGTGAATTAATGCACCTTCTGGCAAATATCATGTAACCCTTTTATTAATTACAATAAAAAATAAATTAATTAATTAATTTTAAAAAAGTGAGTCATAGGGCCAGGAGTTTAGCCTAGTGGTAAAGTGCTTGCCTAGCATGCATGAAGACCTGGGTTCAATTCCTCTGTACCACATACATAGAAAAAAGCCAGAAATGGTGCTGTGGCTCTAGCCTTGAGAAAGCCCAAGGACAGTGTTCAGGCCCCAAGTTCAATGACCAAGACTGGTTAAAAAAAAGTTGAATCGTAATGATTGCCAAACTTTTTTTTAAATTTAAAATATACCACTCAAGTAACTTTGTTAATGATGTTGGCTTGTTTAGTCAACTAAATAGTCAATTGGGAATAGATTTTTTTATTAGTAAGAATGAAGCCAACAAATACATAGAAGTTTAAAAATTAACTTGAACTTAGAAAATAATGTGATTCAGCCCTGTGGGAGGCAACAGTAAGAACAAAGGTAACCAGAAATGCTGACATCTGAAAATAGAGTCGCTACACTCATTAGCAAGAAGGCCTAGGGGATATGACAAGAATGACAACTCAGTTATAAACTTTCATAAACAGAGGCAGTCTTTCTGAACCTGCCAGTAAAAACTCACACATTTCTCCACTGTTAATTTGTACTGTGGTCAGATAGAGATGATGAGTGACTTTCTTTTTGAGGCATATAAAAACTCTTATTTGCAAAAAAGCAAGTTGATCTCAACACAGTTCCCATGGTAGTATGAATTCAGCACAAAATATATGCTGATGGCATACTAGAAAACCTCTTTAAGAGCCAAAAGTTCAAATGCGAATTAAGTAAGATCCTCCTTTGTTTAATAACAAAATATTATGCTCTCTACTATTATTTATTTCTTATCCTTGGATTGTAATATATTACTTACCTCTAAACACCACTTAAGATATCTGAGTTTCAAAGACAAATGATCTGTATTTTCTCAATCCAACATGGGTATGTTATTATTCCTGGAATTACTCATCTGTGAATAACCTTGATGAATTTGAAGAATTAGATATTTTCCAGATGAGTGTCTTTGCATTAAGTTGGGAGTTTAGTTGACAGAATTGTGGGCAGCTTGTTCAAACTCATTCTAAGGTATGGATTTTTTTTTCATTTTCATTAGGACTTGCAATCAGTTTCTTCTGGTTCCCAGAGAGTTCATTACCAGGTAACGTAATTGACTCTTTTATTTCTTACCTTCCAGCCAAAAATAGTTCATCTTTCGATTTAGATCTCATTTTGGCTTAGAGTCCACATATTCTCTATGGAAAAATTTCACTCTCACAAGAGCTTACTAAAGCTGCTATTTCAATTTTTTTCATTTTTTTGATTTGGAAGCATACAAGTCTAGCAGAAATTTGGACTATAAATTTTCTTCCAAACCATTTGGAAAAGATTTTTCCAATCCAATGCTTTTAGTGGCAAGCACTGAAAGATGCAGCTCAAACTAGCTGAATAAGGAAAGGATCTGTTAGATCATGTAAGCAAAAAGCCCAGGTTAAAAGGTGGGCATCCTGTTCTGTTTGATCATGGTTCATGTTCCATTTTTTTCTGGTCTTTCTGAGTTATTCTCCTCCTTCCATGGTAGATGTTTTCATGGTTCAAGATAATGTCCCTTTACAACCAAGGAATAGAATCCCCTGCTTCCTATAACCATCAAACCAAAGTCCTAAGACATAATCTAATTGGTACACGGTGATCTTTTGGACAAGATCTAACAAACCCAATTTGGTTTTGTTGTTGTTGTTGTTGTTGTTATTGTTTCCCCTGACCTACATCCAGAGACTTGTCAGTTGTCTGTTGCCCCAGTAAGTTTGGCAATGTAGTCTCTTCCCAACTCTCCTGTTTCTTCTGTATGGTACATATCTCTTCAGCAACGAGCTTATTCATTTGCTTTCTCAAACAAGATGCAGAGAGTATATCACTCAAACAGTTATGTCAGAGGCCTCTGCCCATGCATGAAATATGAAACAATTCAACAACATCCTGGAGTCAGGATGGCAAAGAATCAAAGGCTTTATTCATTTTCCAAGACAAAAATGGGGTAGACTCCATAGGTAGTGAGCACAGCAAGTGAGGTCAGGACTGAAGTTTATAAGCACTTAAAATATAGAGGGAATACACTGCTGACATTTTATTTCATAGTTTTACTTTAGCTGGCTTCTCCCAGTGGTTTCTTAGGCTGTTAGGGTTCCGGTGGTTATTGGGAAGGTTGGATAAACCTTTCCCGGTTTATTTTGTCCAAATACAATGCAAATAGAGTCCTATCTGACTTCAGAAGAACAGTTTCTGCAATATAAAGGCAGCCTTCCTGCCAGACAAATTGGAAGTTTTACAAAATAGACTAGGTTAGGTTGATTGCAATTAGGCCTTACACACTCTGCAAAGGCTCCTACCAAGCTCTCTGGGTAGCCCATGAAAGCTACTTTTTGACAGCTGCTGGACACATCTGTGATGTGAGTAACCCAGCATTACCAATACCTTCTTCAATTAACATTGGGAGATGTTTTTGTGCCTCCATATTGAAAAGGATTTCAGTATAGTCCTTTATCACTTAACAACAATTATGTAGTCAGAGAAATATATCTTTAAATTGTTTATACATAATTTAGGGATACAATTAGCAAGGGAAACACAGCAAGTAAAGTTGCTCACTCACTAGAGAAAGCCTTATGGGGCCACTGTTTATGTGTGTGCCATTAGTATGCAGTGTGTGATGTTATATCTGCAGTCAGCAGTGTGGAAGTCCTTATTTAGTTTCTTATTTGGAGTTTTAATATCTCCTCTGATATGCATCAAACTTCTAGCTTAGCATTATCTTCTACAAGCAATAGCAACAGTAATTTAAAGAAGGCTGTGTATTTCATCGCCCTCTAGATAGGGTGTTTCCCCGGCCCGTAGTTTCCCTCTGCCTTCAACCAGTTAGTGTTCAGGCTAAAGGTAAAGAATGGCCTAATTTTCCTTTTGTTTATTGTAGTGTTTATTTCTCACTCAGCATATCCCTTTGTTCCAGATTGCTATAGTTGATAGAATGAGAAGTCACTCAGGGTGTCTTTGCATTAAGAAAAGAAATGTGGGGCCAGGATTTTAGTTTAGTGGTAGAGTGCTTGCCTAGCATGCACAAAGACCCAGGTTTGATTCCTTTGTACCACATACATAATAAAAAAGCCAGAAATGGTTCTGTGGCTCAAGTAGTAGAGCTCTAGCCTTGAGAAAATCCAAGGAAAGTGGTCAGGCCCTGAGGTCAAGGCCCAGGACTGGCAAAAGAAAAGAAAAGAAAAGAACCAGGCACTGGTGGCTCATGTCTGTAATCCTAGCTACTCAGGAGTCCGAGATCTGAGGATCACAGTTCAAAGTCATCTTGGACAGGAAAATCTATGGAGACTCTTATCTCAGATAAACTACTCAGAAAAAAATGGAAGTGGTACTGTGGTTCAAGTGGTTGAGTGGGCACAGAAAGACTCAGGGACAGATCCAAGGCTCTGAGCACAAACCCCAGGACCAGAAAAAAAAAGAAAAGAAAAAGAAAATGACTTCTAGTCTATTTTCTCCCTCTTTTCTTTTTACCAACTTTCAAAAGGCAAATTTCCACCTAATTTTTAAACTAGAATATTTCTCAAATTGGCTTTTTCTGTATTTACTTAAAGCCATTACCTAGGTGTGATTTTATTGAAGGATGATTTTATTTGAAGGGTACATTGTCTGACTCAATTGGTAGAGCACTTGTCTAGTAGACACAATGTCTTGAATTCAAATCTCAGTACTATCAAAAACCAAAATTTTATTTTAACATGTTTAGTGCTTGTAATAGAGTTGATCTCTGAGAAGTGTATTAGAATGCTGAAAGCTTCTCTATTTTTAAAGCTTGCATTTTTTTAACTCTGGATATTTTGAACTTTTGCAATTTTATCAAACTGTTATGCATTTATCTAACTAGTCTTATAAAATGTATGATTGCATGTTCTAGACTCTCTTATACAATGTAGTTTTGGGGTGAGTGTTCATCACGGATCTTTTTCACCATATTGCTTTTACATTATCTTTTGTATATGTCCACAGGGATCAAGAATGGATGGGAATCTAGAACATGAGAACCATATTTGTCTCAGTTATTGTTCAGTAATAAAACCACATAGTAAGATTAATGAAATTTTTCTCAGGCTATGTCAAAATCTTGCTGATTTTTTTGTTGTTTACTTATAGTCAAGTCAGAATCTTGTGTCAAAGCTGCTGTGTTGTAAACATCCCATCAGGACAGTGATCTAGGAAGAGTATCTGGAGCATCATTCCAGTGCCTCCTTAGCGAGAGATGCAAACAGATTTTCAGGAAGCATGAAGAGAGGGGTGGGACATGAAAGATGAGAGAAGAGAGAGCTGAGAAAGAGACATAGAGGGACAGAGACAGAGAGACAGAAACACAGGATGAGAAAGAGAATGAGAGGGATAGACAGATGGGCTGTTTTAGAATTCACATGGAGAGAGCACATTGGGAAGGGTTATGAGGGCTTTTCCTGAGCAGTGCAAAGTAGAGCTAACAGATGCAAGGCACAGGCTAGGAGACTGAGGAAATGAACTTTCACATTAAGCTCAGCAGGGGAAGAATGAACTGAAGAGATGGTGAATCAAGACTTCTGCTTTTCACCCTACTATTTTTCATAGGAGTATTAAACCCAAGAAAGTTTGATAAGTAGGAAGCTGAGTATATGAATAGGAAAGGTCATTGAAAAAAAAAAAAGCCTATTCACAGAGATAGAAATGTGAGAGTCATCACCAAATGGATGGTACTTGGAGGCTGGTAGGAATCACCTCGGCATAGTTTGGAAACCGAGTGGAACTCAAAGTACCATCTGTCATCAAGAACACAGGTCCAGGGGAATGACCAGTCAGGAAGTTGAGGCAAGCAGCAGGAAAGGTAGAGGCCAAAATAAAAAATGGTGTCCCCCCAAAATAGAGTGAACTGCCTGGAAAGAGCAGGGAGCCCTCAAGAAGCTGAAATGATGGACATGGATTCCTACATGATTTCTAAGGTATAGATAAAATGCATGAGGTGCAGGTGCTATTATTTTGATGCAGAAAATGACAAGAGCCACCTGAGAGGAAAGTTAGCCATAAATTTTGTTCATGCAGGAAAGGGAGGTATGAGCATCTCTAGACAGACTGGCTCCGTGGGGGCATGCAGGAGAGCACACTTTAAGAAGCACAGACAACAAACTGTCTTAAATGCTTTTTAATGAGCTCTCTAATGTATGAGATAGCATGAAATATGCTTGGAGAATTAATTGTGAAGGGCATGATTTTTTTTTTATAAACCCAAGAAGTTGACAAACGAGCAACTTCTGTCAGCTCACTAATTTACAGCTGGGATTAAAGCTATTTTCTCATAACAAAAGAGGAAAAATACCCACGATATAAGCAGCATTTAGAAGGGTGTGCATGGGGCCCAAGACATCTTATTAGTGAGACATATGGCAATTCTTTGCCTCTTAACCATTGTATTACTTTGGTTTCTTCTGCTTCTAAATTCACAGTGACTTGCCAACAAAGCTCAAGAATGACTCCTTGCATTAACCCAATAAGGCATTATAGATGACACAAGAATGTATCGGATAATTATAGCCTGTTGGACATTCCTGGCCACATCATCTCCTAGGTCAAAATACAAAGGCTCTTTCATTCTAATGGTGTCTGTCACCTGTAACTGATATGCGAACAAGTAAAATAGACTACACACAATTCAGTGCCTTCTGAATGTTGGAAAATAAATTGAGATTCATAAAGAAATTGAATTTTATCTATTTCACCGAGATGCTTTCTGAGGCCATCTATGATAAAGGATAATCCCTTCTCATTCTCTTGAAATCCTGGATCTTCTTAACCCCAGTCGTAAAGTCTCTAAGATATAGAGACATATTCAATCATTTCATTAGGGCTTGACCGCAGGAGATTTTTGTTTGTGGTTTGGGCTTTTTGGGGGGTGGGTGGGTTGTTTGTTCTTCACAAGAGACATTTGGCCATGTCTGGAGGTATTTCTTAGAATGTACTAAATATACTGACTAGAGCCCAACCATGTCACTAACCATCTTACAATGTGCAGAGAATCCCATACGGTGATTTATGCAGCCACAAATGTGAGTAGTGTAGAATGTGAGAAACTTCGAGTCACCAGATGGTGCCAATCCTGGAACTGGGTCCATAGGGAGTCTAGCGATTTCAGTTTGAAGAAAAGGCATCTATGGATATGGTAGAGTAGCATGAAGAGAGCCAGTAGCAAGCAAGATTTTTGTGGACACCTGATATGGTCCTATTTCTCCAAAATGGTGCTCTGTAGGGGCTTTATGTATTAAGAGGTTAAAAAATTGAAGTTTTAAAGACTACTGTGGAATCAATACCAGGAACAAAATGAATATATCCAGGGAAGTCTTTTCTCTAAGAATAATTTATCTAAAAATAACGCTAGACAGGCTGAAACATTTCAAAAGAGATGCAATGTTGTTGACTAGTTCTTTCATTCTTCAGATCAGTATAGATCCCTTCTATGTCCTCAAGCAAAATATAAATAAGTGAGTAAAATCTCTCAGTCAAGTCTGAGTCTACATTAATTTGTTCATTCTCTGATCTCTTTTTGCCCATATGATCTTTTGGAGGCTCTGTCTATGTTGTGGTCCCTGAAACTCTGTCTGCTCCTCAGGGAACAGTATTTCCCACAAATATTTAATTTTTTTCCTATATAATACTATCTGCCCGTCTCTTTCCTTTTTCAAAAATCTTTTATTTTTAAATTTTTGTATAACAGAGAAGCCCTTCTCTCCATTTTTAGAAATCTCTTCAAGTTTTGTTTTTTGTTTTTTGTTTTTTGTTTTTTGCCAGTCCTGGCCTTGGGCTCAGGGCTTGAGCACTGTCCTTGGACTTTCTCAAGGCTAGAGCTCTACCACTTGAGCCTCAGCACCACTTCCGGCTTTTTTCTTATGTATGTGGTACTGAGGAATCGAACCCCGGTCTTCGTACATGCTAGGCAAGCACTCTACCACTAGGCCAAACTCCCGGCCCTCTTTTTAAGTTTTGATTATGGAAAAGTACTTCAGTGGATAAATTAAAACAAGATTCAGAGTGTTTTCCTGGGAATTAATGTATCTTTCTAGAGGAAGATGAGGGTCTTTTAGGCACTTTGGGGGATTGTTTTTCTTTGGGGCTGAGTGAAACTGTCAGAAATGAGTCAAATGAGGACTTGATGTGAGAATTGCCTAGGATTAGGTCTGTTTCTTGTTGCATGTGAAGGTGATGCTGTTTGTATACAGATGTGTGTGTGCACACACAGTCACGGTTGTGTACGCACGTTCACACACATGTGCGGGCGCGCACACACACACACACACACACACACACACACACACAGATGAAGTTGTTGTTGCTGTTATTAATGGAGAAATCTCTTACCTAAGAAAATTTTTTAAACTGTCAGCATACTTTTCATTTCCATCTTTACTATATCACAATTCCTTCATGTTTCAGTGCTGGCCTATTTGTTTATTATGATGTTACAGGAAATATGAGCAGTAACATGGATTTGAATTTAAAGCACATTGAAATATAAAACTAGAAGTTGTGATCCAACTCACTGGAGCTACAATTGTACAGAAATTCACAAGCACATATATAAACAATTTGGTGATAAGAAAAAGATAAATGGACAGATAGGTTGATGGTGAAGATATTAGTCCAGACAAAATAGTCAGGGTGGGCAAGTAAAAGTGAAATGATCATAATTTCCAACTGGAAAGACCTTTGTTTTTATGAAAGAAAGAAGAGTTTCATTCACATTAAAGGTATAGTTCAATGCTGAGTGCATATTGTCTAATTGGTTAACCTACTGGAGTGTGTAATAGGCCTGCTGTGTCTTCATTAAATTATGTGTGCATTAACTCTGAGTAATCAAATGTAAATTAAGGGCAAGTTTGGCATATGCATGCCAAATAGTGGTTCAGAGAATTCCCTTCTTAATTATATATGGTTCGAGCTCATTGGCTTTCAGACACACACATACACACACAAAGATACATAAATGTGAGAAATATTAGGTTTGATTTTGTGCATATGGCCATACTTTGGCATGAGAAAGACTTTTTTCCATTAACATATATCAAATGAGAAAATTCACATAACAAGGATTTTCAAAATAAGCAATCTTTGTTAATATCCCACACTGAAAGGGCATGCGATTTTAGAAGATCATTGTTTCAAATAGAGAGGAACATGGCACATCTAAATTTATGTCCCTGAGCTGACACTATGAAACTGTGTTAATTACAGTCATCTCAGTCACTCTGTTTTCATGAAGAGAGCCAATAGATAAAACAGGAGGAAATCAAGCATCTTAGCTCTTTGGTGAATTTGATTGCACTATTTAAAAGCCTTGAGAACACCACTGGTCCTCAGTTCTCAAAAGCTATGAACACAACAGTGAGGGGCAACAATTGGTCATTATATGAATTCCTCCTGCATCATAATGGTTCCCACACGATCACATGTCTCTAGTATCTATAGATCAACTGCTTTGAAAAGGTACATATTTTTAAGCTGATATTTTTGGCTTCACCAGAAAATAAGCCCATTTTAATGCAATGCATTTACCAACCCAGCATATTTCTGACCATTTATTAAAAGATGAGAATATTAACCTTGAACTCTCAAGCAGTTAACAGGGGATATTCTGTTTTACTCACTTCCTCTTTGCTACTCCAGTCTGATTCAAGAACCTCATTGCATTGCTTGTGTGGTTATCTTCCTGCAAGGGCCTGAGGATATAAGCCTGTGATTCTTTAACACCTATGCTTCCCCTGCCTCCTGTCTGTCAGGAGCCAAGGGAGGAGACATTGAGGAATTTGACCACTGGAGATGTATCACCTTCTGTGAATTACTTCAAACAAAACTTAAAGCGCAGCCAGGCACTGGTGGCTCATGCCTCTCAATCTCAAGAGTCTGAGGTATGGGAATCACAATTCAAATCTCCATTTAAGCACCAAAACAGGGGAAAGTGGAGCTGTGGCTCAAGAAATAGAGTGTTGGGCTTGAGAAAAGAGCTCAGGGACACTGAGAAGGCCTGAGTTCAACGGCTGAGACCAGCGCACATGCAGGCACACACATCACACACAATTATAAATAAACTAAGGCACATTCAGTTTTATCTCTACTATTTTCCCTGTCATTCATTTGTATTCCAATTCTCCTTTTTCAGTAGCAGATTAAAGGAACTAGCTGGACTGTTTCACAGTGCCTGTTCTCCATGTCGCCCCTATCTGCTCAGGACATCCAGTATATAATATACAGTATACGAGCCTTTACATTTTAAGTGCCTTTATGACAATGTCTGCTCCATTTTCACCATTTAATATGGGTTTCCCTTTGGTATCAAGACTTGTTGGAGATTTATCTTGGCTTTTCTAAACTGCGTGCGTAGTCTTCCACATTTTGGAATTTTGGCTTGCCTTCCTTTTCAAGTTGTACGTAGGATTATACCTCTGCTTTATTTTTAACTCTTTCCTTAGGCCTTCGCCTAGCACCTTTCTGGTATGAGGACTTCCCTATATTTCCTCACATCTACATAAAGCTATATGTGCAGTTATATATAAATATGCATATGAAAGTTCGTTTTTAAGATTAACAATTAATTTACAGTCCTAACATACTGTCTGTTCATATTACATCACAATGTGGTTTGCATAGTAGTCTATCAATGAAATGATGCCTAGCTAATAAAATGTACCTCTTACTGTCTTCAAAACTGTTGCTCTTTTTCATAGTACTTATTTTACCTAGTCTCTGTGGATAATAAACTCGTTGATATACAGTGGCTACTATTCTTACAAAATGATACTTCAGTAAGCAGGAGGATGTAGACTTGTTTATTTATTTAGTGGGAGTAGTGTAGTTGGAACTCAGAGCTTTGCACTCTTTGTGTTTTGTATTCATGACTGGAGGTATACTACTTGAACTATACTTCTAATTCTGGGGATTTTGTTTTGTTTTGTTTTGTTTTGTTGTTTAGAGGTAAGAGATAAGAGTTTCTCAGCTTTTTCTGCTTGGGCTGGCTTTGAATTGAGATAATTAGATCTGAGCCTTCTGTGTCTTTAGGCTTATGTATGATCTACAGGTATCCAGGATATAGACTTACAAATGAAATTGTATGCTGGGCATGGTGGCTCGTGCCTGTAATCCTAGCTACTCAGAAGGCTGAGATTTGAGGATCACTGTTCAAAATTAACCACTAGAAAACCGAAAATGGAGCTGTGGCTCTAGGGGTAGGTCGGTAGCCTTGAGCTGAAGAGCTCAGAGACAATGATCAGGCCCAGGGGTAGGATGGTAGCCTTGAGCTGAAAAACGTAGGGACCGTGTCTGGGCCAGAGTTCAAGTCCCATGACTGAAAGAAAACAAGAAAGAAAGAAAGAAAAAATTGTATGAGCTAATAACCATATGATATGCTCAAAACTTAAGATCATTCACACTTGCATCAAGTTTAAAGTTATAATTACAACACATATAATATACATACGTAAAATTTGTAACCAGAATTTTCTTTAAAAGAAATCTCTGTTCCTTGAATCTGGATGTGATTTCCTGTTGTTTCCACTGATACAGAGAACACATGGCATGAATTCAACTTCTGATTAATGCCTCCCTCCCTTTCTCCCTCTCTCCTTTCGTTCGTTCGTTCGTTCGTTCGTTCCTTCCTTTCTTCCTTCCTTCCTTCCTTCCTTCCTGTGCATTCATACAAATTAGTTTATTTCATTCTTTTCTGAGAATAAATGTAGGTAAAACATTGTTGTAATGCTCTGGCTATCCAAGCTATCTGGAACATGGCTAGGGTCTCACAAGCTCATTCTGTTACTAAGGGTAGGATTTGCCTTAGGTAACAGATTTTTGTTTCTCAGAGTGTTCATATCTATCTATCAACATGGAAATGCCTATAAGCAAATGATCTTATATACATCATTTATCTCTTAAAAG
This sequence comes from Megascapheus bottae, assembly GCF_031878675.1. Taxonomy (NCBI): domain Eukaryota; kingdom Metazoa; phylum Chordata; class Mammalia; order Rodentia; family Geomyidae; genus Megascapheus; species Megascapheus bottae. The sequence continues at coordinate 73,922,976 of NC_143513.1, read as the reverse complement.
AACCTTCAAGGATAGATACTATTATAATCATTTTACAAATGAGGCATTCAGAGCACAGACAAGAAACATCTCTAAATCCTCATTTAGGGTCTGCAATTATCCTGACTTTAAAGATGGCAACCTTGGAAACTGGCCTCATACCACCTCTTTCAAATATGACACCCCTGGCTTGACTTTAAACCTTGATCTTTAGATTTCAGCTTTCTGAGTAGCTAAAATTAAGGCACCAACTACTGTAAATAAGTAATTTAATTGCATTCTGTATTCCTAACCACTGTTTTAACATAGGACTTTTAAACATAGCTACCCTCTTATGAGGTCACTTTTGTAATGAAAATGATGGAATTAAGAAGAAAATATCCAGACCTATTTCAAGGAAGCATTTCCAAGAAGTTAGGAGATTTCTTTACTTGTGCTTTTAAAAAATAATTACATTTTATTGTCAGGGTGATGTATAGAGGGGTTACAGTTACATTTGTCAGGTAGTGGGCGCATTACTTCTTGTACCTTGATACACCTTCCCATGGTTTTCTCCCATTTCCTCTCCCTCCTCCCACTCCCAATCATTTCATTTTCCCCTTCCCTTCCCTATTTCAAATAAACAAATAAACTTACATACAATATACCAGGTACCAAACTCAGATACAGTAACAACATGAGCTAAACCATAAGGAGAAGAGGGAGAAAGAGAAAGAGACAGAGAAAGAGAGAAGAAATAACTTCACACAGAACATTAAGAACAACAATCACAGAGATAAACCTCTTACTTCCATATCCTGGAGTTCTACTTGTGCTTCTTTAACATCCTCCAAAGCTGCAATTTAATCTTCATTTGGCAGGAGCATATGCAGATTTCTTTCCAGTATCGTTGACTTCTTAAGACAGAGTCTTGTGCTTTTTAATTAATGATATATTGCTTAACTGAAATTATTCAGATCATCCATTGCTCAATGTAATTATTCTTCCCCTTTGTTCCTTTAAATATATCTACATATATACAAGTAGTAGTTGAGACTCTGAAAACAATGTTTGAAAAGGACCAGGAGTGAGGCAAATGTATTGAATCCTTTTAAGAGCAGAAATTGGCCCAATATCCCTCTACTAGCAAACGCAATAAACCTCTGTTTGGCAGTGTAGTCACCCACAGCTCGGAAACAGATTCCTCTGCTTGAGAATCTTCAGGTATTCTTAAGACACTTTACTGCTACCACCCTTCCTATTTTGTTGACTTTCTTTGGGCCTACGTTTCAGATTGTTTAAATGAATGGCCTTTTCCTTCTTTGGGAATCTCAGATTACTTTAGCAATCTATACAAAACAGAATTCTCTTTTCTAGAAACACGCACGTACACACACACACACACATACACACACACACACACACACACACACACACACACACACACACAAAGTAACAAAGCAGTGTAAGACTGGGGGATTGTGAAACCTCTTTCATCATGCAATATTTTGATGTGGATGATGAGCAGACATGTATCCTATCCTCATCATTCTCTATCCATTTTTGTGGATTAAAATCTAGATCATATATCATATGGCAATTTTGATTCTTCTGTTTCCCTCTCCCTCCTATGAAATGAAATGCTGCTTGCTACATTGAACACGTTTCGTGATATCTTCTCTTCTGAAAAGTCTTCATTTTTTGAGGATTTTTAAAGCCCCTTTCCTTTTGACAAAAAGAAATGGAGAAAGGATTGTTAGCCTACTATGTTTTCCCTTCGTAGGTTTTTAAATATTATTTTTAAGTAGTTGCATAAAGGAGTTGCCATTTAACAGAGCAGTTTATGAATACAGTGCATCTTGATCAAAAGTCACCACTATCAATCTTTCAATCCTGGTATTTTAAGCTTACCTAATCGGCATCCCACGTACTGAACCACCATTAAAAAGCGTTCCAGAGGGAGGTAGAGTCTGACTATCCTTTGTAGCTAAAAAAGGAAGGCCAGATAAGGAGCCATGTGGCTAGAAGACACTCAAGAAAAAAATCAATTTCCAGAGCAAAGATGAGATTCACAAGTGGCCTCTCAGTGACCTCATACAGTGCAGTCATTGCAAATGTTCATGCTGAAACCACACAGGAGCATGGGAGTAAAGAAAAAATCTTTCAAGTATTCTACAGAATAAGTAAACAAAAATGTGAGTAATACAAGAAGTCAGATATATAGATATGTTTTTCCAGACACACAACCAGCCACCTGCACATTAAAGAAATCCAAAAGCAAATCAATATTGTGGTAAACTAGGCATACAGCTGGGGAAATACATCTGCCTTCTCTTTATTAAATTAGGCTAAATAATATCTAAACATGTCTAATTAGATTATACTGGTGGTCATATTATGCATCCTTACATTTAGAAAATGATGAAGCAAATATTTCTGTCTTCCCTCCATTGATTTTTACCTGTGGAAATTAGGAGATGTTTTCATGGTGTTCTCCAATATTCAGCATTAGAACTCAGATAGTATTGGCATTTAGGCCCTTTTCATGTTTGAGATTTTATAATGTCTCTGCTAATCTCTCTATTTATTAAATGTTATAGTTGGCACTTAACATTTCAAATGGACTTCAAATTGCCTGGTTTATAATTACTTTTCTCAACAAACAGAGAGGCAATGGTAGTTTTATACTTATGAAAAATGTATTCAGAACCTTACATTCTAGAGAACTGCAAGTATCAGAATAGAAATTTGCCAAACATTAAATGAGATTCTTACAAATCTAGGTACATGTCAATATTTCCTTTAGCTCAACCAGTATACTGATCAAGCCAGTCCACAGGAACTCACTTTCAAATAACTCTACCAACTCATATCCATAAGTACAAATTTAGCAACCAGTCCCAAGGAAAGCCAGTTTTATCTGTACCAAGTATTTACTTCAGGAATCCATTGGTATAGAAAGCTTCATTTACTGACAATTTCTAATGATAGTTGGATCCCTTTATCCCGATAATGTTGCCCCATGTTGTGGATCCTGCAGTATGGTTCTTTCATCTGGAAGTCTTGTAAAGACAGGCCCCTGAGGTCTACCCCAGGGTTTCAGGGTATGGCTGAGGTGAAGACTGGGAATCTGTTCCCAGTTGATGTTGCTATTCTAAGAGGATCCCTTTGAGAAGCAAATGAGGTACAAATGAGACAGCTACAGTACTGAGAGCACCCTTCTGGGTCTCAGCCTGGAAGGTGTTAACTCCTGAGTGTCTCTCCTGTGACTTCTATGCTGTTCTCACATGTTTCCCCTACCTTCTTGGAACACACAATGTTATCTGTACCAGGGATTCCAGGGGCAAGTCTATGTGGTGGTCAGGACAAGTTATCCTCTGAAAGATCCCTAATATCTCAGGTCCCTAACAGGGCTCTTAGGGGTCTTATCTATAGAGACCTGCTCTTTCTCATTTGTCTGATTTCTGTCATTTCTGATGTACTACAAGGGAAGATTCAATGCTGTAAGTCACACATTACAAACTGGAAAATGCTCGTTGCCCACCAGCAGACATCACCAGTAAGCGAAGCTCTGAACAGTGTCCAGAATTTAAACTTTTGAAAGGTTAGAATCATAAGGAGATATCTTCCTATTTCCATCTGCCAGTTCCCTAGTCTAGTCTGTGAACATAACCTTAATTCTTTTTTTTTTTTTTTGCCAGTCCTGGGCTTGAGCTCGGGGCCTGAGCACTGTCCTTGGACTTTCTCAAGGCTAGAGCTCTACCACTTGAGCCTCAGCACCACTTCTGGCTTTTTTCTATGTATGTGGTACCGAGGAATCGAACCCGGGTCTTCCATGCATGCTAGGCAAGCACTTGAACCACTAGGCCAAACTCCCGGCCCCCTTAATTCTTTTTAAGAAGTAAAAACTTCAAAGACTTTAAGGAAGTTTGAGGACTAAAAGTAGTATCGCAGGGAAGGAAGCTGGTCCTGGCAATCTCTAGAAAGATTTCTAGAAGTCAGACATCTCTACTTTATGGTCAAAGTGTCTGTCTGGGTGTGGGAGGTAGAAGAATGTACACTGGGAGTTTGGCAGGGCCTGGGAAAGCAGGAATTTGAGAAAATTACTAGAAGACTCAGTGAAGATTTATTTAGTTTTTGCCTTTTGCTGGTTCCAGGGCTTGAACTTAGGGCCTGGGCTCTGTCCCTGAGCCTCTCTGTGCTTCAGGCAAGTGTTCTACCACTAGCAGCACCACTTCCAGCTTTTTTTTTTTTTCAGAGTTTATTGTAGATTAACTTTGCTGCCTGGGCTGGCTTTAAGCCATAATCCTCAGATCTCAGCCTCCTGAATAGCTAGGATTACAGGCCTGAGCCACCAGCATCCAGCAAAAATTATACTTTTTTTTGTCCAGTCCTGGGAACGAACTCAGGGCCTGAGCTCTGTCATTGGGCTCTCCTGAAGCGTAGTGTTCTACCACTTGAGCCACAGAACCACTTCCAACATTCTCTATGTATGTAATGCAGAGGAATGGAACCTGGGTCTTGATGCATCTAGGTAAACACTCCACCACTAAGCCAAACTTTTGGCCTATCATTTGGTTTTTAAAGAGAAGGAATCCTAAGAAACAGAAGAATTAGGGAGTAGATTCTAGTAATGTTGCAGAAAGAAAGTTGGACAAGAAGATGATGACCAGTCCAGAAACAAAATAAACAGCTTTGACGAGGAAATATTGGAATCTCAGTTTAGAGAAAAGAAATGCTTAGCCCACACAGACTTCAGATTCCACAAGAAAGGAAATAGATGTAATCATCACAATAGCTGGAAGACCATCTTCCTCATCTAAACTACTATGCAGTTAGCTGGGCTTGTGGTGGAGATGGCAGGAGGGTATGATCTTGTAACAATGTACCTCAGTTTCCCAAAGACATGCAGCTTAAATTTGGTGGTCTCCTAGTGTTTCTCACATACTGTCAAGTCTCCTGTGACCAGTAGAGCAAGTCCGACTGTCTCCCATTCTGTGCTCATGCCTTAGATCTGTGTGGAAGACAGCAATGTAAGTCACAGCCAGCTGCTGCAAGTTCCTCGGCTTCACAAAGGGAAAGAAAGAAATTCCCCAGAGGAAGTAAGCATCTCAAGTTAGATGGTTTCTGTTGAATGTTAACTGTGGAGAACTCCCTGGGTGTGCTTTCAGAGGTTCTGTGTAAAGGAGAGAACCTGACAGCAAAGTTGTGTTTGCTTCTAGAATGTTTTTTGTTGAAAGGGGGGGGGAAAGGCTACATGCTTCTAGACATAGGGGATGTGGCAGGATGTGGAGGGAGGGAGGCCCTTGGGATTATTCCAGTGAATCCATGAGAATGTGTGTTTCCTTGCCTAGGACCATGAAACCTCCTTCCCCAGGGCGCTGTCAGCTCAGCGGCTGTCCCCTCGCTGGTGCTTCCTAGACGGTGAGTATTTCTGGATGACCTTAGAGAGGCAACAGGGTGAGGTGTGGAGACTCTGGTTGTCCCGAAGGTGATTTAGAATGCCTTCAAGTGAGTGGGACACCACTGGAATTTGCCTGTCAAAGAACCTGTACTTCTTCTAGGTCATTTCTCTCCATGTACTCTGTTTAATTCAGAATCAGCTCGCTGAAGCTCAGTTTTCTTGTGATCCTACTCCTTTCCTTAAAGCTGTTACATCCCTCCCTTAAATCAGTGCAGGCCACTTGCTAGCTTGCATACACCCAAGGATGAGTATAGATTTATCTATTCTTCACATGTCATGGAATGTTCCTATTATTTTTATGAAACCCTTTTTTCATTTTGGTGCAAAACTTGGTGGGGAAAGGATAGAAACTTTCAGCAGCCTTCAAATCTGCTCTGCTGAGCATGGCATATTGCATGCGTTAATGGTGTAGTTACATTATGATTGTTTAATGAGCCTGTGTAACTTCTCACACATTTCTCACTCCCACGTATTGGCTAGGTTCCCATTTTCTGTCCAATTATCTGTACTGCAATACATTTTTATCTCTGTACATTCTTGCTTATATATAGTTCCCAATGTGTTTATCTTTAGTTTCTGCTGTCTATGTGGCAACAAGGTTTGTACTGTAGGCATGCATTTGTTTGTGTGTGCATCTGGCAATACACACATGACATTATAGGTTCTACAGCATGCATGACTGCCAATTATACAGGAGAGCACATGTATCGAAATGAAATCTGACCCAGGTAAATCCAAATTCAGGTTTCCATCAGATGCCTCTGAAGATTTTATTCCATATTTATGCAGCAGTAAGAAACATTTTTCATTTGTGAAGTCACAGGAGAACAATTTATGTTTAAGGAAATTATAGAAATATTTATAGATGATATGTTCTACACTCAAGCCTTGATAAGTAGTCTCAACACTAAACCATATAGAGTCGTGTGTGTGTGTGTGTGTGTGTGTGTGTGTGTGTGTGTGTGTGTGTGCGTGCTAGTAACTGGGACTTAAATTCAGGGCCTGGCTATTTTACTCAAGGTTTTACTACTTGAGCTATGCCTTCACCTCCAGTCTTTTGGTCGTAAATTTGCGTAACTTTGAACTGCAATCCTCTGACTTAG